>NW_005054301.1:2534551-2586405 GCF_000277835.1 Geospiza fortis
TTTTATAACAGATAATACAGAATTTTATAATTTAGGAAGCCAGGAGAGAAATTAATTTGTTACAGTGTCCTATGCCCTACTTTAAGGAACACATACTGTGATGTCCTTCATGCAAATTTATCAAGATCCATATTTAAGCTGACTTCCTTATTAGAAGAATGTTTCTGATAGTTAAAAATTTCAAATATTTTTTCATTCTGAACTGATTTGTATGTAATTTACTTGCTATACATGTACACAAAATAAGCAGGTACTTTGGTCAGTACATTCTCAGGGGCAATAAAAAGTCAGACAAATTTGCATTCACCAAAACCCTAGAAAGTCTTTTTGATGCTGAAGGAGAGGCATGAAGAACAAATAAAGCTAGTATGCATGTTTCCAACTGTGCAGCCTTTTCATAACCATCTCACATTGTTTCACTGGCAGCCAGACACTAAGACAAGAAGCTATCCCTTTTTCTGAGAGAATATTAAGCATAATAGTGTGTTCTTTCTGCAGGAATATGTGATCCCCTGCTGCAGCAAATGTTGCCAACGCAGGAGACAGTACGTTGCGATTATTATTTATTTTACCATATGATTGCCATATTCAGAAAAAAAACCCCAAAGAGGTACTTTATTGCCTTTCTGTAGTTCACTTGGGTGAGTAGTTCATTAATCGTGTATCACAAATTATTATTGGCAGTCTGATGCCCAATATTGCAAAGTTAATTTATACAGTATTATATTTGTCTTTGCAGTGCTGCTCTGGTTCTTTCCTTTTCTCCCAAAGAAAGTGATTTTTAAATTAAATTTTAGTAATACCAAAGCACCTTGTTCATAATGCAATGATTTTGCAAATTAATAAATCATTCGGTGGTAATCACTGTCTTTGTAATGGTTTTTCTTCAAAATGGACAATTGAAACACACTTCAAAGTATTCAGTATGAGTCTCAGAACATATTAATATTTCTATTATTCTGAAAGTTTTTAATTTTAAACTTAATGAGGATAGAACTGGATCACTAAGAGTAACAAATTAATCAGCCAATAATATGTTTAGTTAGAATGATCTTCCTTAGAGAAAAGGTATCTAAAATTTCAATCAACTGAATGTATGTTTTTTTAGATTGAAGGTTAGTAACTCAAGGAAAGTATGACAGGTTTTACAATCTGCTATTTGCTTTGGCTTCCTAAATGTCAGGAACTATTGTCAATAAGATGTACAGTTGTTCTGTGGTAGATACAGTTTTGTAACATCACTGTCAAATTAACATTAGAGTTCTTCTGAACCACCAATTCTTAAGGACAAATCTCAGTCAACATATAAAGAGTTAGTTGAAGCTGGGAGTGCTTGGTTAACCTATCCTGAAAGTTAGGTTGCAGATTATGAAAATCTATGAAGACAAAAAAAAAACCCCACAACTATTTTTGTTTGGGTTTTTTGCTTTAACTCTGTTTTTCCAGAGGCATACTGGTTTGTCATCCCCAAATTTTTCTCAACATAGTGGAAGGAAGCCAAATGGGACCACCCCAGCCACTCCCAAAGTATGGACTCAGGCTGCAGAGACAACATATGCTCAAGAGGCCAAATGAAATCAGACAACCTTCCTAGAGTCAAGGAAAAAGCACAGAAATCAAAGTCAAATATTCCCCTTGAGGGTACAGAAGAACAATGTACTCTGAGGGCTGGTGAAAAGAATGAAAACAATAAATGTTTTAACTCTGAGGGAAGTTTAGATTTAATAGATTTGAAACTGAAATCTTATGACGCTTAAGTAGTGAAATACGACAAAAGTTTTCTCACTGGACATACAGTTCTCAAAGGTCAGCTGAAGGTAAGCTGTTGATACTCAGTTGTTGGCATTTTTTGTCATGCAGTAGAAAATCAAAATTTTCAGTGGTGTAGAGATTAAACTACTTAGTAATCAAAGCAGACTAAAATGTTCACTTAAAGAATGCTGAAAGAAAAGGTAATATATATGAGTGAAACATCTTGATAACAAGATACCCTTGATCCTGAAAAAATATTCCAGAAATGGTATCCTTGAAAGGAGGAAAGGACAGGGAAAATGGATTCTGATTCATTGCAGGAGGAGAGATGTTTGCCCACTACTTGGTTTATTGTAGTGAAACTAACTCCATACATTGGGAACATCTAAAGCACATGTAAATTCAGTACAGTAAGAAAAAGCTGATCCAGACACATAGGAAAGACAGACAAGTCTTTTTTCTGTCAACCCCATGGTGATATCACTCCCTAGACTGTAACTGCTCAAAAATAAATTGTGTCCTTGAATTTTTACTGATAAGAGTAAAATAAAATAAAATAAAATAAAATAGCAAGTTCCTATAGCTTAAATGTGATTGTATTGTATAATTTTAAAATATATAAAATTTATTATATGTAATTATTTGATATTTACATATAGTATGTGTGTATAATATATATATTATTGTGAAATATACACAATATGTACACATGATATATAAAATACATATTATTTACATATAGTTATATGTATTTTATAATAATATATAATGATGTGCTATATTATTATGCAAAATTATGTTACAAAAATTTTATAACAAAATTAATATATCATGAGAACCTTAAATTATATTTGAAGTACTTATATCCTGACTAGAATAACAGAAGTATATAATGGAATGCAAGTTTCAATAAAGTGGGTGAGGGTAAAATATTGCATTAGAAAGAAATTTCCAGTGGACCTGGAAATAATCTAGGAAAAACAAGCAACCAAAATTCTTGAGGATACTGTGAAGTAAGGTTAGTGATCCCAGCTAGGCTAGTTTCAATTTCCACAGAAATGCCACATGCTGCATTTTGGAACACAAGCTCTCTTCCCTGAATTAACTGGTTTCTTTGCTCTTCATTTATTTTGGCTTAGATTAGTCCAGTGTATGGTTCTTCATAAATTCAAGGTCTGGGCAATCACCAACCACATAAACTTAACCCAGCCGGTGGTTGGGCACTAGAACAGAGTCCCCAGGGAAGCGGTCACAGCACCAGCCTGACACAGTTCAGGAAGCATTTGGATAGCGCTGTCAGGCACGTGGTGTGATTCTTGTGGCTGTTCTGTGCGGAGACAGGAGCTGGAGTCAACGATCTTTTTGGATCCCTTCCAACTCAGGATATTCTGTGATTCTATAATTATATGATTCCTCTAAAGTTTAATTTTCACTTCAAAGAAGAACAGCTGAAAGAGTCCCTTGTTACAAATATCAGAGCTAATAAAACTGCCTGCCTTATAAATGAATTGTCAGTTTCAGAAAAAACGTTTAATATTCTGTGCATTTTGACAGGAACTGACTGCTACCTTATTCTCACTTCAGTTTCTGATAGAGCCATAAAAGGAATTTCAATGAAACATGATTGTGAGCACTAGGATAAATATTTATGTTTTAAAAGTATGAGTTTGGTCAATTGGTTTTATTTCATTTGGGGTTTTTAATGTTCAAATTGGATACTAATATCACTTTTGATTTTTTCTTTTTGATATGTTATTGCACACTAGATTTACTAGTGTTCTGTTACTCTTGATCCATAACAGTAAACCTGGATGTGACAGCAATAAAGAGCAGCTGGAGTAAAAAATTGGTTCATACTTCAAGCAAATGTAATTGCCACTAACAGCTGGAAATCAGAAGATGCATGAATTTCTAACAATTAATTAAAAATTAAATAAATTCAAAAATTTCATTATATTTTGAGGCCATAAGTAATTCACAATCTTAAAAAGAATAAATTAAGAGAGTTCTCTATGGATACTTAATACTATTGAAAATCTTTTTTAGTCTACGGGTTTTAATTAGGGCTGAAGTTAACAGAGTGCATGGAAACTTTTTGCACCAGTGCTTTGTTAGATAGTTTGTTCCAGGTAATAGTTAAAATATTTTAAATCTGAATCCCAGATAAGATGATTCTCACTTTAGACTGAATTTTTTTCTAGTTCAGCGCCACTGCTTTCTCCACTATGACAGTACTTTCTTTTCTCAGGGCTATAAGGACAGAACTGTAGTAAAAATGCAGAAAAGATGTTGTGCACCAGCATTAGTGAAGTAAAGTTGGTGATTTTAGCACTGTCTTTGTAATTACACACTTACACTGATTGATACAATGGTCTGTGCAAATTTTATCCTTGTATACAATTGTTTCAGCCATTTGCACGGCATTATGGCAAGGCAAAGAGCTGACCAGAGAGCATGAGATGCTGACTGACCATGTCTGCCTGAAAGAAAACTCTTCCAGTAAGAGCAGGCTACTTGAGCAATTTTCTGTCTGCATGTAGTGGTACATCCTCCCCCACCTCAGGCCTGCTCTATGATCTCAGGAGCTCCTGATAAGCCTTAACCAAGCCAGCAGAGCAGTGAAGGACCCCTTCAATAAAGAAGGAACCATATAAAGAAGTTTGTCACAAAGAGTGATTCTCTGCAATGTTACACATTGCAGGTGCAGCTACATAGCCCCTATACTGAGCAGCTGTCATCCCTTCTGAGGAAGAAACAGAGAAAGAAAAAAGAAAACTTAATGAAGCTTAATATGACCAGAAATTAAAATTAGAAGTATGTATGAACTACTAAGTTGTAGACAAAACTCCATGTACATGAAAGACTCTGTTTTAATTGACGCTTGTTATATCTTGTTGTTCATAAAAACAGATACATGTGTAACAACTCTAACTCCTGACTTCATCAAGGGTTTATGGAGCCACTAGATGCTCACAGGATGGTCTCAGTTCATGAGTAACTTCATTAACTCTTCGGGGATCCATTTTCTCCAACGTATTACAAATTACTATGGAGAGGAATATGGATTGCTATTCTTAACTTGTGATAGTCTTTGCAAACTAAATACACTAAAAAAAGAAAAAGAAGTTTCTATATTTCTTACCATTTTAATTTTGCTTTTTACTGACTTTCACTTTACAAAATCATGCCTGGTATGTGAGAACTATGTTGCTAGCTTTTGTTTTTTCTTTTTTTTTTCCACTTGAAAATTCATTTATCACTCAGTGTACTGGACCATCATAAAAGCATACAGAATTTCAATGTAAAAAAATCTGATTAACACCAGCTTTCTTACCAACTGCAGCAAGCAGCTGATTAATATTTGCAGTTGTTGTGTGCCATAGTTCTATCAGCGCAAACCTATATGAACCATATTCTAGACTGTTTCTCCCATGCTTCATAACACTGAAATAAATTAAATTAAAAGTGAACTATAATAAGCATACCAGTATTCAAAAAGTAATGCCAGTTTCCTTAGTAGTGACCTGGTTGCTTACAGAAATGACAGATAATAATTTGAAAAAAATTCCACTCAAAGATTATTTTCATACCATGAATGAATATGCAAAAGTGCAATCAGAACACTTCTTGTGTGCCTCTAAATATAATAATGCTTCCCAGAGAGGTGGGAAAACAATCTTACAAAATATCCTTGAGGTTTGATTTTTTGCAAATAAAACACAAATGGCCTCTCAGTATAGTTCCAACTGAAGGGCCAATTAGCTGTATTTTAGAGATGCTTTCAAGATATTTTAATTTTTGCTAACTTTGTCAAATGCTCTTTCTGCAAAACAGCCTGATTGCAGTTCCAACTAAGGTTGATATAGATATTTCCTTCAAGATATTTTTGACAGACATTTTAAAGCAGAAATCTTCCTTATTAATACATTTTTCTTGCTGATTTATCACTATAACTAATCACAGATTACTAAGAACATTAGTCACTGTGACGATGTTCACAGGGGTTTTCAGGTGAGGGAAGAGACGAGAATGCTGACTCCATGTTCAGAAGGCTTGATTTATTATTTTATGATATATGTTACATTAAAACCATACTAAAAAGAATAGAAGAAAAAGTTTCATCTCAGAAGGCTAGCTAAGCTAAGAATAGAATAGAAAAGAATGACATCAAAGGCAGCTGCCTCAGACTCTCTGTCCGAGCCAGTTCCGCTGTGATTGGCCATTAATTACAAACAAACAAATGAGACCAATCACAGACCCACCTGTTGCATTCCACAGCAGCAGATAACCATTGTTTACATTTTGTTTTTGAAGCCTCTCAACTTCTCAGGAAAAAAAAAAAATCCCAAAGAAAGGATTTTCATAAAATGATGTCTGCGACAAGTCACCTACAGGAGAACACGAGTGTTACTGGTAAGAGTTTTCTTCTGGAAACTTACCAAAGTGTAAGTAACCAAAGTAACCAAAGTGTCCATTCCACAACTAAAAATCCGTAACATGGAAAACTGCTCTGATACCCCTCATGGTTCCAGGATACCAACACAAGCTTTACTACCTGCAGCCCATGGATCTCTCTGGTTTTCTGTGCCTGGTACAGCTCATCCCTTTCTTTCTTCCCTCATGGAGATGTATAATGATGCAACATTCATTATATACCCTCCACTAGGAATGTGCTTTCATCCTCACTTACACCATGTCCAGCAAGAGAGGAACCTCTTTAAGTCAGGGAAAATCCCAAGCTTTCTGCCTTTTGCTGTTCAACATGAGAAAAAGTAAGAAAGATAAATTGAATGCTTCAAATAATTATCACAAGGTTTAGGAAAGGACTAGAAGTAATTTAAGCAAATTTCTTGAAACATTGCTCTTTCAAGCACATAGTCCTTTTTATTTCCAGAAATGTGGTAAGGAACCTTGTGCAACCTAACCTTGCCCTGACACAGCTTCAGGCCATTCCCTATTGTCCTGTCACAGGTCACCAGAGAGGAGATGTGAGTGCCTGAGCGCCTGCCCTTTCTCTTCCCCTCACGAGGAAGTTGTAACTGCAATGAGGTTTCCCCTCAGTCTCTTCCAGGCTGAACAGACCAAGCGACCTCAGCCGCTCCTCATACAGCTTCCTCTCAATGCCCTTCACCATCTTTGTGGCCCTTCTGTAACAGATTGATTTTTTTTTTTTTTTAATATTGTGGTGCCAAAAACTACACACAGTACTTGAGGTGAGGCTGCATGAGTGTGGAGTAGAGCAGGATAATCCCCTCCTTCCCCCAGCCAATGATACCAGGACATGGCTGGCCCTTGCTGCCAGGGCACACTGCTGACTCCTATTCAACATTCCCCAGCCGGTAAATACTTTCAGGATAACCCCACCCCAGGTGCAAAATCTGGCATTTGTCTTTGGTAATTGCCAAGCCCTCTAATTTTCTTGATATTAGGCTCACTCATTCTGACAGGTTAGATCATGAATTGATTGGGTCTTTGCTCTAATGTGGTAGTGTTATTCTTATGATCTGTGATAAAATATTCAAGATTCCAACCAGGCTTTGAAAAAATATCTTTGTTCTGTTTCTCAGGAAGTGTTTTTACAGACTTCAATTGTAGCATGCAAAATTCCTTATTCTTTTGTTTTCTTCCATTTTAATTTAAGCGATTTTGTCTATAGCTTTTCTCTTTTTTTTTTAGCTAGCTTTTTCTCTGTTAATCCAATGCTGCTAAATTATTGATGACTTTATCTTTCTGATTCATTCTCTGAAATAGTCAGAGAACAATAGTGTCCAAGTGAATTAACTATGGTCAGCTTAATTTTGAAAGGCTGCAGAGGTCTCCTTCAACTCTATTTCAAGAATTAAGACAAATCACTGATTTACAGTAAGTGGCGGTTGAATACACAGAAAAGACCTGTACCAGGAATACAAAAAAGGAAAAACTGGAAAGTATTGACAAGTTGCACAGCCAGAGCTCAACTGGAAAGTTATTCTCAGATGTCTGAAATTTTTACATAACTTTTAATAAATTATTGCTCCACTTATATTTTTAGATCCTTAGTGTTGCAACACTGACTCCCACACCTAAGACACTTTGCCTGCAGTAGTAATATTGTTTGGTTTTTAATTGTCTTCTGCTTTTCTCAAGGACATCCCCCTTTTGAAAACTGGACTGGCTCAGGATTTCTGCAGACAGCTTGTAGAGTACCTTTGCCTTTATGACTGTGAACACCTATGTAATGGCCACATATTTATTTAATTTAGATGACACCATTTTCTTTATATATGTCATTTTAGAAAGGTTAGTAATGGTTCTCTGAAAACAGAGACAGAACATTTATCCAAGTCAGTTAGCTGGTGGATGGTATGAAGGATAACAAATCTTCAAGGATCTTCCATCCTGGACTTCTCAGTCTATGTCCATGTCCCTAAAATAGGGCAAGTCCTTAAAGGAATCTCATTTACTCAGTGCTCAGCCCATTAATGGCTACCTCTAAGTGGCAAAATACTTGATAACTTGAAATAGAACATGTTTTACTTTCAAGAGAGAATCCTTTGTTGCATTAAAAAAAAGTACATAAATGCACAAAGGCAATAAGATACTCTCTAAAAATTCACCTTTTCAAGAGCAAGAGAAATGAGTGAGCCCAGAGACAAACTTCTATGAAACAGAAGAATGCTTCATTTAACAATCAAGGCTTAGCAAATGCCATGCAAGGAGCCTATTACTGCCCTTCCAAGTGTTTTTTTGCAACAGGAAGCATCCTTGATTTCATAGAATATTCTTAGCTAAAGGGACCCACAAAGATCATTGAGTACCCCTCAAGCTGAATGGCCCTTACCAGGATCTAACCCCAGCTTTGGTATTGTTAGCACCATACTGTAACCAATTGAGCTAATCTCAGGGTATGTAGTCCTTCCTTATGCATTGTTATCTATCCAGTCATTGTGAACATCATATTGCCTTTGTCATCACAGCTGTGCCTGTGTGTGTGCCTGTGTGTATCTTCAGAGGTGAAGATACAATACCAGCTATAAATCAATGCCCAAAGCCAGGAATAAAACCCCACAAACAAACCAATTGGTTGAAATTCATTTACAAATCAATTGCCACCTTCTAAGTCATTACAGCTGCCTAATAAGTCAGTGCAGTTGAGTCCATTATGGCCTGTGATGGTCCATCAGCAGAGATGAGCACCTTCAGGTTTGTGTGAGTGTACTTCCCCCGCAAGGGAGTTATCAAAGTTGAGTTCAGTTGTGTGAGGACAAGGAAGCAGTTCCCACTGCTTGCAGGGTTTGCCTCTATTAACCTTTTTGTGTGTTTGAATTTACTTGGTTCTTTTCTGGGGTTTTTTTGTTTGTTTGTTTTTTTTTTTTCATGATTTACTTAGTTTGTCTTTTTTTTGGATTGTTTTCCCATTAATGTTTGACTGTTTACCTGCATTATGGTACACCTCCATAACAAGCTCCCATTGCTCCAATCTGCACAAAAAGGTTAAAATATTAATGTTCTCTCTTTGCTCATGATAAGATTCTGAGTTTAAACCTATTTCAGGGTTAAGTGCTTGAGGCTGGTAAATAATAAACCTTCCTGAATGCTTACTATCTTCCCCCATGTCCCCCTGCCCTCGTTCCCAAGAAAGAGCATAAAGATATGAGGTTGTCCTGTTCTCAATTTTAACTTCTCCCTTGATATTTTTGGGTAATATTGATGTATGATGAAATAGATGTAAATGGCTCAGGAATAATATTAAGGTGGAAACTGGGAGAATATTTCAAGCTGTAACACTCAAGTCTGTAACAGTTTCCTAAGTAAGGGAGTTAGGACAAGGAGCTAAAACCTTTGAAGATTGTTCCCCAAAAATTTTTCAAATTGATTATTTGTCAGTGCAGAAGTGATACTGCAGATACTATATTAGTCTTGCAATAGGTGATTGAGTTTTCTTAATTCTGAGGGCATAATGAAGGAAGAGTTGAATTATGGTTTTGTAACAATATTTTAATATTATATTTCTATCTCAAAATGGATGCTTCAGGGTCTCCCAAACGAACTGCCAGGTAAAATAAGGATTTTCGTTCCCTTGGGTGACTATCAACACCCTCCCACCTTCAAATTTAAAGTGGGGAAAATATGAAGAGGAAAATTGTCTTTTGAGGTATTAGAGCTTACAGATAAACCCAGAAGAAACCATGTTAATGATTCCAGCAGAATTACTGTTCTGTTGTTATTTAGAAATGCTTTTTATTTAGCTCTAAATGGCAGTATCAGAAAGACATTAAAGGAACAAATTTTATTCCATTCAAGTTATCAAGAAAATAAGATATTTTGATTTTGTGATTTGCCTTTCTCTCTGTCATAGAATGTAGTCTATTCTAGAAGAAATGAAGAACAGGGAAGATGTTTTAATGTCTTCTAGTTTATGCTATAAAACTAGAATTTCTTCATAAAGGATGAAGGAAGTTCTTGGTGGCTTCCTTCCTTGGTGGGAGGAAATTCCTGATAAGCCTGGATGGGAAAGCACAGCAGCTCTAGAATTCCAAGTTTTCTTGATGCATCTTTGAGAAATGTGATATCTAAAATAGCACACTGACTAGGGGAAGTAACTGGTATGAAGTAACAGTAAGTATTACACACGTTTGCTCAGACCCAAACACCTCAAAACCATGAATGAATGTAAACATCTGCAAAAACTGCCTCATGTTATCCATTGTGCTTCAGAGTAAGAGTTCTCCTATTCTGGGTCATGTGGAAACAAGCAACATCCCACTGTTTAAATACTCTTTAAATGATTGGATGCAATAATGGTGGTTTTGTTCCTGCTTCATTGTGTGGTTTATCAATAAGAACCAAGTAGCAGAGGCAAGGTGATGGGGTAGAAGGACCTTGATTCTCTCTCCATGTTCCTAGAAATCATTTTCAGCAGAGATTTCTTTGTAGGGTTTACTTACTGTTTCAATCCAATGTGTGCCAAATGACATAAACACACTAGTTCAATGCCTTTTATTGTTCAAAATAAAGATATTGGCGTTTTTTGATAGTAGTGAGGCTCTTGCAGCAATGAACTCCCTAAAGTGTTGGAGTGGAATCTCAAAAAATAAATATTGTGTTATTTTTTTGGAAAATTTGGATTTAAGTGTCAGTATAGAGCTTCATTTTTAGCAATATCATAAAGCTTTTAGATACCTAAACTTCTCTCAATAATTTTGACTCTCTCAGAAAGAGTTGCTTAAATAGCTTGTGCCTATTTAAAGGACACAAAGGAACAGCCAGTGGTAATTACAATTAAGCCTGTTCTAGTAACATGAAGATACTTATGGCAAAACTCATGTAAAAATGGACAGTAAAAAAACAGGCTAAAATTAATAATTAATTGCATAGGGCTCAGAAGACTTACTGTGAATTTTTCTCTTTGTGCCAAATAGCTACTAAAAGTCCTGGATGCTACTATCAGTTATCTGCAAGCTGTTCTGGTGGTTTCCAAATGTTTGTGATTCCCAGCTATGTTTCTAATGTGTAAAATAACAAAGTCCTGTGAAACTGATACTTTTTTAAAATGCCAAGTTTGAAATAACCCAGAAACCTCTTTGCTTTAATATGTTACACCTCCATTCCCAAACCTACAAGCAGTATGGCTATGTAACTATCTTTTCCCCTACATTTTTTTTTTTACTTCAAGGTTTTTTTTGTGAGTTTTGAAAAATATTGATGTTAACTTCCCTGTCTCTGTATTTCAGTACCTCAAACTACCATAATTTGGCGTATGTTCTCAGATGTCAGTTTTGTACGTATTGTTCTGTTCTTTCTCTGTGGACTTGTACAGAACTTTAGTCATAGGATCAAGTCCACTTTATATGTGCGGCTAGTGGATTGCAAGACAGTCAAGAAAACTAAGCCAGTAAAAGTAAAATAAAAAAACTCTTCACTAATACAATAATTTTTTTAATTTGAATTTTATTGGAATGATTTTATATATGCGCCTCTATTTTTTTTTTAACCGAACTTCAAAATGATTCTAAAAAAAGAAATTTGTAGAATCTGAAATCTAAAAATAAACCTTTTTATAAATATTCTGTATCGTAGGGTGCTTCCTCCTGCCTGAAACAGTTCCTCTAAAACAGTTAATATTTTAATGACTGGATAATTGGAAGATAAGTATTCATGAAATGTTGCTTTCATCAAAACTGTATTGTTAGTACATTCTTAAGTTTATTCATAAATCTCTCCAAGAGACCCAAGTTCTGAACCATGGAACTATTTATCTTTTCTAGTTGCATTATTACCAGTTTGATAGTGTTTATTAGAAACAATCATATATGGAATAACCTAAATCATTTGCTAAGTCTGAAGATACGGCTGTTTCCAATGAACAAGTAATTTTCATCTGACCAAACTTTTCATTGCTCTATCAATTTACTGCAGCATTCACTGTGAGTAATAGACTAGTTTTTTCAGATTCTGTGCTAAATTTGGCAAAATTTTGGCTTACATTAATCTCCCTAGTCAAATTATTATATTTGTATCTTATGTCCTAGCAGAGTGGCTACCCAGGAAATTACTGCTCCAGACCCATTTCAAACTAAGCAAAAGAAGAAAACTTAGTGGCAAACTAAGCAAAAGAAAAATAATTGCAAATGAGTACTTTGATGCTCTGGTCTTTTTTTTCAGATATGTTATAGTACACTAAAAAAAAACCTTTAGATGATGATTGTCAAATAAAGTATCTGCCATTTATGATAACGTACCATAATTAACAGTTGTAGTTAAAACATTACACATTAAAATGCAGAAAAGAACTTCATTAACAGGTATAAGTCCAAATGACCAGAACTCTTGAAGATCATCTTCAGTCAAGGTTGCTTTTTATTTTAGGAATAGAAGACATATCACTGGGTCTGTTTCATGAATACACCAAATCAGCTCTTCTACAGGAAAAAAAAATCAGTTTAAAGAACATGAAATTACTGAAAATGCCATAAATTATTCAAACTTCAATTTAGAACTTAAACCAGTCACAAGCCAATTAGTTTAGTCAATGAGAAACAAAACCCCCTTTTTTAATACTTTTAGCATTACAAAGTTCCAGATAAACCAGCCAGTTATCATTAAAATATCAGCCAAAACATGTAACAGCTGGAACTCGTTTCACACTAACATTACTCAGGCATTTTGCTCAAAGCAGTTTCCTAAACTCCCTAATAACAGAGGTATTGGCAGATAACAACTTAGGTCATGATGTCTTTCCAGTGATTACAGAGGAAAGCAAATAAGCAAAGTAACTTAGATGAGATATTTAACTTTTGATGGTTAATGCTAGGTAAGACTAATCCTTTTTCCATTATCTACTATTTTCTTTCCCAGATATTTCTTTCTAAGAGACTTATTACATTAGATCGACTTTGTACTTTCTATGTGTTCGAGGTATTGGCACAGTGATGTACAGTGATATACAGTCTTCTGCCTGCCTTCAGCAAATTATAAATCCTTTCACAAAATAGTCTAGAATAAGATACTGGAGTAGCTGTTCCAAATGGACTTATATCAGGTTCAAATATCAAGGGTTTTTTTAGTATCAAAGTCATTTGGAAGCATATTAGTCATTCCAGAATAAGCCAAGCAGCATGGTAAAAAGCTTCTCAAAGCCAGATTAAGTAATGCCTGAATTAAGATTTATAGAGCACTCTCAGCATGGTACTAATTAGTGCTGCCTAAATCACCCACATATATGTATTGTAATTTTAACTGATGCCACACTAGCAAGAGCTATAGTTCCTTCAAAGCCATTTGAATGCTGTCTATTCTGCATTTTGCAGTACAGAAATGCCCACAGGCAAACATATTAGAATCTAGATTGAACCTGCGAGAAGGGTGAGTTCAGAAGCTTTCCACTGAACTAAGCAAATTCCTTCTTTAGTTTCTATTCTGAAAGGCTGTGCAGCCTTGCTGCGCTGTTCTGTCACTTGGAGATCTCTCTGCTTGGAAAAACTGTTTACATTTAAGTCATTTTTATCCCTTCCAGAGTTTTTCCCAGACAAAGGTACTGCAACACTTCAGATGCCCTCAGGGATCTCCAACTCTAATTATTTACGTGAGTGAGATTTTAAGATCCTAAGAAAGATTTTACATCTCTAAGGAAAGTATATTGTAAAGGTTTTAAATGCAATGCTGAGAGACTTCAAAAGAATTCCCACTAAGTGAGACTTGTCTCAGTCAAACTAAAGTGGAAAAAGCTGGAGTTTTGACTTTAACTCTGGGAGCTTTTGCTTTTACCTATTTTTGCCTGGATCTCTAATTTTACTTGTATCCCATGATTTAGTATTTTATTTAGGCTCCAAGTAATGAAAAGCATTTGGACCTGAAATCTCATCAACATATCCAATAAAATGCTATTAAATTTTGAATATTTTGAATATCAAATAGTTTAGGAGACTAATGTGCTTTTAAATATTTAAATGTGAATAGGTAAACATATATTTTTGAAGTTTAAGGCAAAATGTCACACAACTGAATTATTTTCCATGTCTAGCTCTTAATCTGCCTCTTCTTTTTTTACAAAATACTTCATTTTGGCTATTTTATAGATATAAACATATAGTTCTGAAAATTGTTTGAGAATTTAATTTGTTTATCAAGCTACTTTGGGGTGGGATAATCAGAAGGTTAACCATTTGCAATTTGGCTAAAGTATATTTTAAAAGAGAACTCTAAATAAAATCTGAACAAATTGCATCAACTGTAAAATTATTAAAATCACTTAAATAATGGGAATAATGACTACATGTGTGAATTCAACTTAACTAAGTATACTTGCTCTAATTCAAATTTGATTGCAAAGCAAAATGGAGTTCCTCAGTGGAAAAAAAAAGTCAGAAAACTGGCATTACTGTGCTGCTAACAATATACTCAGACTAGATGTATTTTTAAAATATTGAGAAAAAAATAAAGCTGATTGAATACTTTTTTTAAAATAAAAAAATATCAGGGTTTGATACCAAAACATTTTTCTAAATAGCTGTATTCCACACCTATCTTCTCAGACCTGAAACTTTAATTGCAAAAAACTCTCAAACAAGCCCCCAAACAACCAGCCAACCAGAACCCCACAATCCACACACGCACACAAAACCAAAAAAAATAAAACCCCAGACAAACAAACCAACCAACCAAACCAAAAAAAGAGGACCAAAAAACAAATCAAAACCAGGAAAATACGAAGCAAAGGAAAACACCCTTTTCAAGGACGCATAAATATATCCTTGATGTCAACTGTCATAATGAAATTGCTGATTCTAGATCTGAAGACAAAATATGTACCTCAGAGTCACTGAGATAAGCATCTATAGATATCAGAAGTGAAGAATAGATGTGTGAGGACAGGAAATCCCCACTTATATTGAAGCAGTACGTATAAATGTACTGAATGTATAAAAATACTGTTAGCACTTTTTGAGTTCATAAAAGGTTACAATGCTCCCTCTGTAATGCCATTCTGGGAATTTCGTAGATAAATGGGAGAGAACAACTTGGTGATTAAATTAGTACTAAGAGCTCTAACATGAGTAGGTCTGCTGTAGTGTGTTGTGTAAGAAATACATAGGTACTTCATTTTACTCATCTTAAAGTGACATGCATTGTTAATTCTTATTCCTGAGACAGTTATAAAGGTGATTTAACAATCTTGCCATGCTACACATCATAATTTTTACTTTACCAAATAACTGTATTAAATATAACAGGGACAAAACATGTTCTCATTGTGTCTGCCAAATACTATTCCAGAAAGTTTCTCTGTATCTGACCAGACTGAGATACCCTGGCATGAGTTTGGTATTGGATAGTCAGACAAAAACTTTCAAAGGTCACCATTATCTTTTCACCTATTTTTACAATAATTCTCCTCTGTTAATTTGTTAAGGGACATTTTTTTAAAAGTACATTTAAATTCCCTTCCTTTAGGAAAGGAAGAATTTTTCCACAGTAAACCAGGGGAAGAAAAGAGATTTTCTTTCCTGGCTACATTTAATTATTTTTTTTTCTTAAGTAACAAGAGAACAACAATTTAGTTAATAAAGTGTAAGATCAGCACCATATCAGTGGAGATGTTCCCAGAGGTATCAAAGCTGAGGGTGGGTAGCACAGACTGAGACTCATTTCTTTGTATGACTGCATAGCACTGATAAATCAAAGCCATTTACCAATCAGGAATATTACATACCAGCCTTTGTTGCTCACAGATTATAAGATTTCAATGCCTCTGAACCTGTATTTTCAGTAATTTTTAGTCACTTTGTGATTTCTCCATAAAGATATTTGCTTCTATTCTGTTTGTCTTTCTTTTATGTAGAAATTATATATAGTGGGTCAGAGGATAGTAGGCTGTTTTAATACTGCCTCAGATAATACATCTCTCAGCCATGTAATGAAATGACAGCCATGAGAAACATCTGAATGAACACCATGGTCATATCCACCACCCTGCAAGGTTTTCTCAGTGTTGCTCTCACAGACTTGAGTGAACCTTTTAGATTATATATGGACAATAGTATAATGATGGTTCTACTTCTATTCAGTACTGTTTAAAGACCAAGCTAGCAAAATGTTAAAGTAACAAAAATATATTTGTTTTTTATTGAAGAAAAATAATTTTTACCTTTAAATGTGATGTTAATTCTCCAAGTATGGCACAATAAAATGGCATTCCATAAAGGTAAGAATACAGCTTAATCTGATGAAAGACTTCAGATAACAGCCTCTTCAAGTCTACAATCTTACTGCTGTTCAGGCAAACCTAGCCTTTCAGCCAATGAACTAGTCAGAATTTTGTCATGCAGATGAAGTTTTGCACACTTTCAGTAAAACCCTTCTCAAGCAAGTGTAAACAGTTTCTCATTCCTTGTTTTCTCTTGAAAGGAAGTTGCACTTTGAGTACCAGTAGAGGAAATTCCAAATTTCTTTTAGGCTTTAGAAAATGAAGCTGGTTTCACTTTATTTCATTTCTGTTATCTTAAAGTGAGATACCTATTCTGACTGCCATAATATAACCCCTCTCTGCAATCAGTGGTAGCTGACAAACTTTCCCATGGGCTTACCCATGCTATTCTGGAAAAGAGTCTATGAAAGCCTTAGACTTTCCACTTATAAAGCCATGCCAAAATCTTAGTTCACTCTGCTTGAAGAATAAATTTGTACTTGTGTTTGGTCTTTATTCATCTTTAATTATGTTTCAGTAACCTTTGCTGCTTATTTATTTTCCTGAATAAGAAATAATACCTTCTTTAGGCAGTATTTAAAAAAATAGATTACATGGTGCACATAAATATAGTTTAACCTGTGACAATAATTTCCCACAATGCTACACTCTCTTCGTGCACAGTAAAGTATGCATTAAAGTTCACGCACTTCATCAAAAATGAACAGGAGTATAACTTTGTTCCTTTTTCTGAAAACAGCTTTTACTGAAATGCGGATTCTTTTACTTATAATCTCTTTCAGAGCAGGCACTTCAGGATACATGCAAAACATGCTACTCCAGAGGGGCAGCTGTCCTGCTTTCCTCAAACCTTCCTTATGAAAACAACACTGAACAATAGCTCCATGTTTTCATTAGTGGGTCAAACCACATCAATGAGGTGACTGTCTTCTCTGCATTTAACCCAGAAATAGCAACAATGAGAACAGAATCAATTTGACTAAGGCTAGTCAGTTCAGTGATAGAACAAGAAAACATGTTTGCCCTGAATCTCATTCCAAGTCTCTAAACTAGGCTGTTTCCAATAAGGAAAATGCAGAACACTCACAAATACCATTTGATTCTCTGTCATACTTTCATATATTTCTTTACAGAATAGTGGTTAATTTTGCTAAAATAATCACATGCAAACAGAGATACAAAGTGAGAAAAATATCTGCAATTGCTGCAAGTACATATCCTGAACAGTTCCCTGAATGGGGCTTTTTTGAAAGGTTTGCCTCATGCCTTAAGAACTGCTGATATGTCATAGAAAAAATTAAGGAAGAGGCTACAGGAGATATAAGAAGATTTTTAAGTAATTCTCTCATGTATATCAACTTTTTTTCTGTAATTCTAAGATTCTAAGGGTTCATTCCTCATAAAGAGTGCATACTTTCCCATTGTGTTTGAGTTGGTTGCTTTGTTGGAGGTTGGGTGGTTTTTTTGTTTATGTAGTCTTTAATTGCAATGTGATGTAGACACAACAGAAGCAGAAGTTCCAAGTTTCTGTTAAACTGCTATGTCCTAATGTTTTGTGGTTAACCATACACCTCTAAAGTATCTTTCAGAAAGTATTTCTTTCACAGTTTCCTAACAATTCTGTGCACAAAGTAACAAAAATAAACTCTGGTTTCTGCTTCTTTAATAATCTTTCAGCTCTGAATTAAGTTTAAAGTTAAGTACTTTCAATACTTGAGCATTTCACCAGCAGAACTTGAAGAGTGAGTGGCAGTAACTGAGTCAATGGAAGACTATTTCATATGTATCAATTCCACATACTGTGTTGATGAAAGGTATTTTTTCATACAGTTTCCTTTCTTCAGAGAATCTTTCTGTATGTTTAATCAAAGGATAGAGGTGGTGTTTTCCCAGACCTTACAAAAGGCTTACCAAAAGTTCTCCAGCTTCACATATCTCCTGGGAAACCTCAGACTTCTCATATATCTCAAGGTAAATATCTGTCCATGTTTCTTTTGTCATTCTGAGGCTTTTAAGTTTAAATGTTTCCATTATTGACTTGATTTATATGTTCCCAAAATATTTTTAAGAATTTTAAGCATCTGAAAACTGTGACCTGTGTACGTATTTTCTTTAAAAAACAAAGCACAGTTTGAAATAAAAGGAAATTCTCTAACTTGACTCCTTTTCTTGGAAAGTCCTTGAGATGTAGTATAACAGAGATGGTACCACTTCTCAAAGAATCCTATTAATCTTTTATAACTAAAAGTGTTGGGAAGCTAAATGCAGTTGTCATTTCCATCTGTTTCTATAATAATTCTTTTCACCTCAAAGTGCTTCACAAGCTGAGCCTACTTCCCTCATCACAGAATAAGGATCTTCCAGTTTAAAAAAATCAACTGCTATTTTAAACAAGTAGAAATATCAGAGATACTTGACGATAGAACTTGAAACTTCTTTTTTAAAGAACAGAAGAAATTTCTGCAATACTTTTGCTACAGAAAACGGATAATCATTTGTAAAATGATAAGAGATGTGAAAAAGTATGCTAAGTATCAGTATATTTCAATTATTTCCTATAAACTAGAAAGCAGTGATAGGTGTATCTTCTGGACCATTTATTGCTTAATTGGTATGATAACAAAGCTGTTCTATGTCTAGATAAACTGTATTATTCTTTTCTATGGCTTAACATGGAGTGCTGCAAAATGACCATCAAAAAGAAAAAAAAATTCTGAGCTAAGAGTTCTTCATGTTTCAGGGATTTTTCACCTCCAGCTGTGTGTGAGGAGAGAGAAGCACTCTAATTCAAGTTCTGGTTATCAAAGAGTGGATAGTGTGCTAGAAAGGTAATGTACCTGCTTCCCTACAGTTGCCACGTTAAGACAAAATAAATTAAACCATTAAACCCAAGCTTTCAGGATGGTATTTAACTGCATGTAGTAGGTCAGCAAATAGCAGGTTCTCTTTTAAATTTACTTTTGCTCCAAATTAGTTAGGTTTGCAACATTTATTAGGGAGAGGATTACATCAGTACTGCATGAGATTTAGCATAAAGATTCATATAGTTTTTCAACCTAATTGGGTTTTTTTTGTGTTGTCTCTCATATATACTCATGCACAACACTCTAGGGACAAATGTTTAATATTGTGAATTCTGGAAATTACCTGCTGTGTAAAACTGATTTGGTTTTCAGGTGATATCTAAGAGGAAAAAAATTCCTGACTAGAAAAGACTATCTGGGTTTTTTTGTTTGGTTTTGGTTTTTTAAGTCAATTCTGCATATTTTGTACTTACAAAAGTGCTCCCATCATGTACTTCACAGCAGTTCCCATGGAAACTCTGTTGCATTTCTTTGTGTTTCTGTTTTGGTTTTTGATTCAATGCAGTAACAGCTGGTGGTCACCCTCCAAGTTAAATTAAATAAATAGTTCATTGATTTTACTGCCCTCATAGTCTCTTTCTGTCTCAAACATTGACCTTCTCTTCATATATTGGCTGAGAAGCACATCATACTGGAGGACATCTGTATATCCCCTATGCATTCACTTATGCCATATGAGCAAGGTACACAAAGGAACATTAAATTATTGGTAGGACATGTGGAAATAAACTGAGCATTGAAAATGACATGATGAGAGGGGTGAACCGTTACCTAAGAAAAGGATCTGGACTTTGCATGTGGCCAAGCATAAATAAATCAGCTTGGGTACAACATGAACTTCAACCAATGCTTAGCTAAATGTTATTTTCATTTAAATAATATTATAAAACCTTGTTTAAGTTGCCATGGGCAAAACAGTCTTGATACCACGTTTATCACTTCATTTATTTCCAACTAACATAAATTATTAGTTATGGTCTCAGGTATTGAAAAAAGAAAGAAAACAACCCTAGGAAAAAACACTACCTTTTCTGCTTGTTTCTCAGGTTTTCTCCAGTCCACCACCTCCCTTCCCCCTTTCCTAGTCTCAATTTCCCTTGCTCTTGCAGACAATACATGCAACCCTTCCCACACATTTTTGGAGAGGTAATGGCCAATGCAAGAGGTTGAGGTCAGTGCACAGCCATTTCTTTCTGCTGCCCTTTGCATCTTACTCTTTTCCTCCAATGCTTGTCACTTCTTAATTATTTCCTGTGCTCCAGTGCGGAGCATTCATGGGCTGGTGCACACTTCAGGGTTACCCTGCCTTGGTAAGGGTCACTTCATGGGCCCCAGTCCCTCTGGGGTTGTCACCACCGCAGTCCCTCCACAGGCTGCATTCTCTGTAGGTCCATTTCGGCCCTACTGTGGGATCATCCCTGGACCCAGTCCCCCAAGGCCATCTGTGATGCAGCAGGGGTTCCCATGGACAGTGCCTCCTCTGCCAAACCTCAACTCCTTCCAAGAGTGCATTTTCAGCCTGTCTCTGTCAATGTCCCCTTACACATTCCTCTTCCATTTCAGTTATGCAGACTGACCTCTTCACATTTCTCCTCACACACGCTGTTTTTGTATCTTCCTGTGTCTTCTCTCACAACTCCTACTGCTTTCCCTTCTCTGTGGTCTCATGTGCATCCTGCACCAGTCTTCCTCATGCATGTCTGAACCAGTGCACTGGGTACTTCTCTAACAGGTTGGTTTTGCGGCATCCAGGGGGACAATCTGTGGCACTGGGATTCCCTGGCTTTCTAAATTAATTTCTGGCAACACTTTTGTCCCTTTTCAGACGCTTTCTTAAAAATAAGAAACTCAAGTTGGTGAAACAGCTGAAGACCTTGGGATCTGGAAATCAACAGAAGTCTGGGCATTTATAAGTCACAACCATGCCAGGCTAAATTAAACTCATAGTGAATTAAACTTCGTTTTTATACATATGGTCAATATTGGTTCCAGATGCCTTCTACAATCTCCTGTGACACCTCCTAAACAACATGCAGTATTCTCTGCTACTTGGCCCTCATTTTCTCCCCTTCTCAGAGGCAGAACTCGAATAGATATAGCAGGCTGCAAAAATTAGGGATTCTTATTTTGAACTATTATGAATTAATTTATTTATGATCCAGAGATTTTTTCTGTCATCTCTGACACATATCCGTGCACATGGATTGGCACAAAGTGCAATTTGTAAGTAAATACCTGCAATAACCTGGTAAAACTGAAAAAAAAGCCATTTTGGCAAGTGAGGATTTTGCACGATGTCTCCCACACTTCAAGCAATGGAATTTTTTTTAATGTAAAATTATATAAACTTTCATTTGCTAATCCCCCACTGATTTTCTATCAATCACCCAAATAGCGGTTACAATAGCTTCTTTTATTTTTTTCTTGGTCTAATTATGTTATTTTGAATCCCACTGTCAAACATTTTAGGCATAATTCAGGGCACATTTCTATCACTCTTCCCTCACCCCCATGTTTCCCGCAGATTAACACCAAAGCAAAAAATCCGTGAGAACAAGAAGAGCTAGTCAATTTTGTTAGGCGTGTTATAACTTCTTTACAGGCATCACGACACTCAAGAGGAATGAACTCATGACCTTTTACTCTCCTTATTAAAGGAACATCTTTATTACTGGCTGTAATATTAGACAGTAAAGTAAAGATATAAATTCTATACACCAAGAGATAATATCAGGTCTTATATTCACAGAAGACTAGCTTAAGCTGAGGGTGACATTTGTTACTGCAGTAAGGTCTGAAGATCTTTTACAGAAAAAAGAGCGCACTTTCACTCTCTCCCCTCTTGCATGTAAGCTCTCCATACACATATGCCACAACAGGCAGAAATTACTCTTGGCTTTTCATTTGCATGCTCACAATTTATTATTTACTGTGTCTCTGGCTGCCTCAGGTAAAAATATTACTAAAATTATAATAATATTCATTGTAACCATTGCTTAATTATAGTCAACTAGCTTTTTACATAGGTATGTTCATTGACTATGAGAATCAATCAGAAAAGATGCTTTCTTTCTCTCCAAATTTTACTTGGTTTCTAAAAATCTAGTAGGATTACATGGGTAACATATACTATGAAAAGACAAGTTTAAAAGTAGGTACATAACCTGAAAAAAAGCTTAAGTTTAATTTGTGCCAATGACGTTTTATTGATTTAAAAGAATCTTTCTCTTTCAAGGGGCAAGTTTAAAAACAGTTTTACCCTGTTGGAAACAACAACAATTTTATTCTATTTAATGTACAGGGAAACAGGCCACACACATGCTAAGTATTAAGATCATTGCTACCCTGAAGATGTATTTTTTGAGTTATCATTTATAGCCAAACAGATGAGATAATTTTTAAATGAAAGAGAGATTCTTCTGCAGACATCTCTCTGATATATTTGACTTCCTCGGATTATAAGGATGTAGAAGTACTTTTAGAAGTGGAGAGCAGTAATAAATGTAAGGTGTCTGTTCTGAATTCTCTACTTTGAAGTTTTACTTATTAAGCCAGAGAATTTACACATATATCCTATTTTCAGTGGAGAGATAGGTTACAACATACACAGCTTTAAAAATTATGGCTGCATAATACTTAAATGAATATGTGTGGAAATGTTGCTTGTGTGGATTTCCAGATGATTGCATGTTTGGTTTTTTTATAATCAACTATGTCAGCATGTCAGTATAAAAAGCACAAAAGCCTTAAACCAATTGGTGTCATTGCTTCTTTCCTTGGCAACTACAGCCATGAGAACTAAACTTCATTCCACTCTAACACAATTTTTCTTCAGGACTTCTTCTCTTCCATTTCAATGACTTATTTTTCCCCAAAATACCTTAAATGGAATTAAAAAAAAAATTTACTTATTGTTACATGTGGTGAAAAGACTCTACCGCTCAGAAAATATTGAGGATTCTGTACTCTAGTTGTTAGTGAGGATTGTATTGTTGCTGTATAGATAAAGCTGCTTAATTAAATCTTTTCCTCTTGTCCATGAGAATGCTTTAAAAAAAACCCCTACTGATGCTACAGATATAACAGTCTACCTGTGCAAATCACATAAAAAAGGACTTGGAGTCCAAGAACTGTCAGTGATTACATCTATCTCATGTTCATTTCAAATAGATTTCCATGCTAATTTTCATAGTTACTAGATGCTGTTTTAGATGCACAGATGCCCAAGCTTCTACATGTCTCGTAAGCAGTTACTGAACACACACAGGTGGACTGGAGGTGAGCACTTGCTTCCACTCCTGTCCACTGGAACTCTGACAGAGGTTTTATGTCTTTTTCTAATATTAGAGAGACTAATAATTTATATCTTTTTTCTTTCTTTTTCTCTCTTTTTCTCTCTTTTTCTCTTTTCTTTATTCTATTTCTCTAATAATTTCTCTTTTCATCCTGATCTCACTCTAGTCTATGTGAATATTTCTTCAGGTATCTTTAATTTGCAGCTGTGTAAACTACATATGGGAAGAGCAAGCTTTAGGAACACTGTGCTATACTCTTCCATGAATGCTGCCTTTGTGCTCTGAAAACGTCATAGCCTGAGATTGATAGATGCTGTGTATTTATCTTTCTAATTTGAAAAAATATTCTTATATTGTAATAGCTGGTTTTGCATCTGTTAAAGAGCACAGAAACAGAACAAAAAGGATTTATCCTAGTACCAAGGAAATGTTAAGGAAAAAAAGTAAACAAAAGACAAGAAAGAATTCTTAAATAAAAAATGTATTTAATATAAATGTCTTTTCAGCAATTTAGGTGTTTGTGAATCTCTGTTGATGCACTGGATAAATGAAATTATATCTTTCTACTGAGCAAGAATGACATGATTTATTCTATCTTTTAATCAAGATCATAATCTATTGATAAGAGACAACGTTTAACAACTGGAAAACCTGACTGGAATCAGCTAGTGACATTTTTTAACAAATTTTGATTTGTATCATAAATTGCAATAGGAGATCATTGCCTAAAGATATGAAGAGATGTGCATAGATTGAGAAGACAAAATGTTCTTTTTTCTCTCTGAAAAAGGCATCTCACTCTATTACTGTTTATTTTAAAATGCTTATTTCTACACTACTCTAAATTTAATGTAAGTATCTTTGAATGCTGTAATGTGATCCTCAGGCATCAACTTTCAAATTATTTTGTAATCATTCATGTCAAGTGATTCTACAAAGATTTAGAGGTTTCAAACCAGGGTTGGAGTAATTCTTTCCTTTGTAAATAGGTTTAATTCAAGAAACTTAGGTTATTTCAGACACAATGACCACTCTCCAGGCTGGCATAAATCTCTGTAGTTCAGCTGAAATCAGTACATCCACAATAGTGCAACCAGGGCTTTACAATGCATTTACTGAAATCCCTACTCCCAACTCTAGAGACTAAACAACAGTGCTGGAGAAAGTAGTTACTTGGGAGTTAATAATGTGGTGAGAGAAGTAACAGAGGCAGCCTGAAAATGTAGAACATCAGAAAGGATGTGAAAGAAAAGCACAAGTAATTGTTTAATGTAGATCAGAAAAGTCTTTTACAATGAAAGACAGGAGTCTAGAACCTCACAGCCCACAACACAAGAGAGAATGGGAATAAACAGAAACACAGGGGGCACAGGAGTGAATGGAGGAGCAGTAGAAAATTAGGTAAAATACAGTAAATAATGGTATTTTAATCAGCCATAATCTCATAGTTTTATGATGTGTTTGAGGTTTTTCTTTCTATTTCTTGCAGAAACTATGTGGAAATATCCTTAAGCCATCCTATAAATATTCACTAAGACAGCTTTTGACTCAGATACTGTCTTTTGAAGTTACATGAAAATTACAGGGTTTTGTTGCCTGAATTACCCTATTTCCTCTTTTATTCTCATATATCGATTTTAGTTCCAAGGTTTCTGTCTGCCCAGATTAAACAGAACTCCATATGGATATCTGACCATGAGCTGGCTCCCTTTTTATACCTTGGAGCTTTATGTTTTGGCCAAACTTTCCCTTTATACCATGTGATAAGATTTAATTCCATATCTGCATCTTTTTTGTTCCCAAATCTATTTATATTCTACGGTTAATAAGACAATTATTTGTATAATTGATCCAATTACCTAAAAGAAATTATGTCAAACCAATATTCTTATAATAGCTTTATTGGTGATAAACTGTAGAATAAATGTAGCTGCAGGAATCTTGTTGTGGCTTTCCTTTAGGTATTTGTCCATGTAATATCCATTACCACAGTTTGATCTCCTGGTCTTTCTGGCAGTATCCCCATTATACTCCTGTTTAGGGAACTCTCTCTACAGAAACATAAAGATGTTTTTTCATGCATGTCAATTAACAAATCATATTTTGCCTTGAAAGAAAATTGTGTAAACTCCCCAAACTTAAAATAGAAAACAGTATCATGTTAATTTCTGGTGTTTCATTTAAACTAAATCTTTCAAAGATCTCCTTGGTACTGTAGAAATACAGTCCAAAAAAAATCCCTCCAATAAAGCACTAGAAATTCTCACAGACATCCCCTGAAAGCATTTAGAGTAATTTGTTTCAACATCTTATGTGGTGGAAACAAATTTTAGGGGAAAGTGCATTTACAGATTGAATTTTGGGGTAATAAAAAGGCACTAAATTAAATTTTTAAGAAAAAATGCATTAAATTAAAATTTTAAGAGAAAAATAAAATCTGAAGCAACTCCCAGCAAAGCACTTAACCACTGTTTAGAGTTAGCATTTATTACAATTGCCAGACCATTTGAGTTCCTTGTTAGACAATCAAAACTTTATTCTATGCTTTTAATTTTTATGTAACCATTTGCTATATGCAGATAAAGAGATACTGGGATTCATGATTGTGGAGAGGCAAATAGAACACATGAATTATGAAATAATACCTTTCCCCAACTATTTACTATATTAGCCCTACTCACTCCTTGTATATAATCTTGCTTTGCATGTTATTAATATTTTCCAGAAATATTTGCCATGACTTTGTATTTCTTCAGTACTCCAAAGGCACATAGCAAAAGCAAAAACATTTGACTTGTTAGATAGTAGTTATCATTCACCATAAGAATGCAGATGAAGCACATCTTGAACCAAACCTCTTGTAAGAAATATGCATCTTTAAAAAACTGTCAGTAGGAAGATTATATAACTTGCATACTATTTACAAAATTGATAACAGCACGTTTTTCTTTATTTCTTCAAATTGTGTGCAGATGATGTCTATCTATCTCACATTTTACAGAACCTTCCCACAGAAAATAGGAGTGCCAGACTGAAAATGGAAATGCAATGAAAATGTGAAAAGACAAGCTCATAGCAGTGAAGAAAGGGAAAAGACAGGGGGTTTTTGTCATAATCTAGGTGTTTAAATCTCTTTTGGGGTAAAATGTCTCTGTGGCATCCCTAATACAGATGTCTATTCTACTGTCACTACCCACTCGTAGGGACAAACTGTAGGTGTGCCTCCACTTAGCTAACAATTGCAGAATGTAGGCAGCACATACATGCAATCCTACAGTCCAGGATGCTAAAATGCATCTATGCCTTATAAACAAACAACTCCTACTCCCAGATGTCAAATTCCCCCTTCTATCAAGTGCGGTCGCTCGTCTGAGAGTGGCCTGGCTGCTCCACAGAGCTGAGACTCCAAAGGAGGGTCAGAGCGGCCACAGTCTGTCCTAGCCGAGGGGAGGCGTCCTAGCAAGGAGAAACGGAGAGTCACAGGCAGCGGCAACTCGAGAAGCGGTGGAGTGTAGAAGAAGGGACGGGAGCCAGTCAGTTTTCCGTGGAAGGAGAAGGGTTTATTAGGAGCACGGTTGGTACAAGACGGAGAGGAGTCACGAAAAACTGACAATGATCCTCCCCCTGGTCAGGCCTTATAAAGCCGACCCCAGGGGGAGGGTGAAACAAACATAACCAATCAACAGACATTACATCAGTACAGGAGACAAATCAACAAAAGACAGAGGAGTGGCTTTCCCCCCTAGCCCAATCACTACCTGAACCCCGAGGAACTTTCTGGACCTTGGGAGTGGGGTGGGGGTGATGGACAGGGGGGTTGCCCGGACAACGAAGGAGGGGGAACATTGATGGACAAAGAAATTTACATGAAATAAGGAGGACCCGGCTGATGGACACTTAACGGACACTGGGGGTGGGGAGGGAGCCCTGGAAATCCCCTTGCTCGAGTCGCCATCTTTAACTAATACAACCTAATGGGAATAAAATATAAAACTTACAAACTCAACTTTAGAAACTCAGAACAGCAAAAACAACACGCACCCCAACAATCAAGGACTAAACTTTTAGTTTGTATCCATGATAATTTCCTTGTGTTTTAAGAGTCAGGCAGAGCCAATCTTAGTAATTGGGAGCTAAGGATACCCTATGCAAATTCTTTAAGATCTTCATTTGTATGGACTAATTGCATTGAAAAACCCAGGAGGTACTGTGAAATTGGATTTTTTTATGAAGGGGGACTTCTAGCTGATTTCCTGGTTCTCATGCATTCCTGTTAGACTGTGTTTGGTTTTTCTCAATCACTCATGACCATTGTTTTCTCTTCTACAGATTCCATCCACTTTGGTACCTAAGGAATATGTGCAAGAATATATACAGAGGCAACAGATTTCTTTCTTCTTACATGTGTTCTGGAACAGAAGAAATGGTCTCTGAGACCAATGCTTTGGCTATATACTTTTCATAAAATATTGCTACTACTAATAATGTAAATGTTCAAGCGCTCTAAGACTACCTTGTGGGTGTAAGGGTACTGATGATCTTACTGGTGATTTTTTTACAGCCTTTAATTTTCTTTACTGGGTACACAGTACAGTATCCTATTCAAAATAGCTACCTTGATATATCTCAAAATATCCCAAGGTTCTAAGAGGTATCAGGCAAGGAATTTTTTATGGTTTCATAGCTGAAAAAAAAATTACGTAGAAAATAACAAATATATGTGGGTATACAGATTGTAAGGGAGTAGTGGATGTTTCTTTAAAAGTCAGTCCCTCCGGTGGAAATGTTTGCTTGGGTGAAAAACTGTTTGCACATTTGTAAGTACTTCAACAGGATTTTCCTCGCCCTTAAATTCTGTTACAGCAATTTACCCATGCAATTCTTAGGGAGAGGAAACAATAAAGGCCTTGAAAGGTATTTACTAAATATTCCTCTGCAACAAGAATGATTTATGGCTTGCTCATACGTCATTTTTTCAGAGGCAGCTGTGTCAACGGATGTTGCTGTCTCACCCAGTGCCAGCTGTGTGTCGCTGCCTCCTGCCAGAGGTTGCCATGCCCTCAGATCTGCCAGGGCTCTGCTGCTCAGCTCTTCCCTACCCCACTGCAGTCAGAATAAGACAGCAGCAGTTCCCTATTTAAGCTATTTGCAGCCCATATGGCAGGCTTTTACTTGAAAATGATGAGCAATGCAACTTGAAGGAAATCATTGGCCTTCAACTGGGACGTGCTTCAAGGAACTAATCAGTTGTGATGGGCAAATGAAACTGGTTTACATAAGACCTCAGAGGTCCCTTTGAGTCTGATTTTCTACAGTCAGGCAGTTCTCAGTTGCAGCAAAACAAAAAATAATTTGAGATTTAGGTTGATAAGTAAAGTGCATAAAGAAATTTAAAAAAATTTCTTAGTTTTATATTAAATGAATTGTGTAAATTTTTCCATATAAGAATAACCTGAAAATAAGGCAGAACATTCTGCAATGATTAAAGATTTCTATAAATAATCATTATGATTGAAAAGTCATAATTTTTCCAATGTTTCTGTTGCAGTTAATACATACACAAGGTGGCGTGTGCATGTATATGAATAGGTACTGTGTTTCCATGTCAGTGGTCACAATTCTGTGAAATAATATTTATCAACACTTACAAAAAATGAAAAAGTAAAATTACGGTAAATGAATAAATATACTCCAGTACTCAAGACATAGCTGAAAACTATGAAACAAATTCTTAGTGTTAGAAAAATTGACATTACTTTTTAAGAAAGGGACTCTCCTTCTTTTCATTTATATGTAGCATTCTGAACCATCCAGTTTTTATTTAGAAATTCATGTAGCTTTTATTTTAAGAGATAAAACCAGATAAGCTAAGATACAATACATTAAGTTTTGATTAATGTATTTAATTAATTAATATTAATGAAGATATTACAACAGCTTGGAATGTGAAACTGAAAATTAATCTGCATGATTTTCAAATTATAGCAAAAAACCTTTGCAAACACATTGAGCAGTAGGATTAGAACTGAAACCGATTCTGATAATTGAAGAAGTGAACAAAAATTAACCAAAGGAACTTAAATATATAGAAATACAAAGAACGACACCCAAGAGAATCAGATGAATAAATGAGAAACAGAATACCTGGAGAGTCAGACAAAAATATTTATATTGCAGTGGAGAAGGGCCAAGAAGAGAACAGCAGTGTAATGGGAAAGGTATCTTTTTGGATTGTATTAGGAGGATAAAGAACAAGAAGAGAAATTGTCCTGTTCTACTCAGTAGTGTGAAGACCTCTGTCAGAGTACTGCAGCCATGTATGGCAGAGACTGTTCTGAAATATTTCATCGTGAACACTCAGAAAGTCATGTAGAGTTTGCAAAATAAGCTCTTTCTCTATTTCTGGATAGATTATCTTTTTTGAATTCCATTGTTCATGAAGAATAAGAAAATTAATATCCTTGCTAATTCATTCCTTTAATTTCTCCATTAGGAATGCTTGGAAACCAAATACGAAATCCCCCCTAAGACTGCTACATTACACAAAGAAAACATGAAGAAAAACATGAAAACATTTTTAAAATTTTTAGAGGCTGTTAGGCTGTTGTATAAAAAAAAGAATAATTTCCTGTACTCTCTGCTCAAGTAGATAATATTTTTTAAATTTTTAGATAAAATTTAGGATAAAAAAAAATATTACCTAAAAGCTCAAAGAATGGAAATGAACCAAGGAGAGGGGTTGAAAAATTTCCTTTATAGTTTCAATTGCATATTGATAAGTACCCACCTTAGGCAACCCTAAACCATCTTTGAACACGAGGCAGGTTGGATGGTCTTTTGAGTTTCTTCATAGTCCTTTGTTTTTTTTTTTTTCCCTTTAACTTCATGAATCTGATACAAAATGCTAGAGATTTAAACATCATTTAGATTCCTGTAAGGCCACAAAAATTACCAAAATTTTAATGAGTTTATATGACTATAACTTCAGAATTGCCCAAGGCTTAGTTGAGGTTATTACAGACCGAACTACTGTTTAGCTTCAGAAACAAAAATTATTACTGAGGTTTTCAAGTGGAACTTTAGTAATTTTTGCCTTGAGTGGTGCCTAGAAGAGCAAAGAAAATGAAATGAAAAGAAAGAATAAGGAAACTCTCTGCAAGTTCAAACAAAAAACAGAAGTTTAATGTAGTTAATATCTGTGTTTTATACAAACCCTTAAAAATGAGTATAAATTTAGAATTTAGGCATCTGGTAAATAAATCCAGTAAGAAGAACAAAGGAATGCAATAATGTATGCATTTAATGTAAGGCATAATAGATGTGCTATGTACTAGTGCTCTAGAATATGAAAAGCTATAGCGTCAAGGCAAAACAAAAAATAGACCACCCATTTTTATTGTAAATAAGACTTTGACCCAAATGTAGTGATCGTGCAAGATGCATTCCATTAAAAATAATCTCTGACCAAGATTTTGGTTTGCCTATAGTACGTGGGTACCCGGTGATTTGCCAGCAGCAAAGTATAAGTAATAAAGGAAGTATTTTTCATTCAACATTAAAAAAAAAAAAACTGTATTAAGTTTTATTGCAGAATAGTTACTAGAGAAGGCTTACAATTATGTGAGAGTAAAAATGATGATGAGGCATATTTCCAGTGGTTCTTTTTCTTCCCAACTTCCTTTTCTCCTTTTACTGCCCCACAATATAGAATGGACACAATTACTAGAGGCTATGTCTATTCTTGAAGTTGTTAAGCCTCAATTATTGTTTGCATTGTTGTATCCATGGCTTCATAGAATTGCCTCAGAAAGGCCTGATTTTTTTCTTTTTGTAAAAAAGCAAAATTTGAAGTTCATTAGCATAACCTGTATTTTGAGGAGGGGATTGGTGCCTGTTCTAGATATTTATTTTTCAGGATTTATTTCTAGGAATGGTGGTTCCAGTTACTGGGAAATTGCTTAGGTCTAATGGCATTTAATATTTAGAAGACCAAATATAAATCCGAAGTGTCATCATTATTGCTATTTTAAATATTGTATATTATGTGACTTCCTTTTTTTCTTCTTCTCTCTGAGGCTATTAAGCTCTAAGTTCACTAGTCCCCATGCTTCTCTTGACAGGTAGCAAGCAGCTTGGCTAAGTCAATAGGTGTCCATAGGTGTTTAATTAAGTTTTCTAGCTGTAGTCCACTTCTAAGACTGAGTTTTGGAGTTTTTTTAGAAAAAAAAAGCTATACATTTCAAAGACTAGAACTTCATATTTTATGGATATAGTGGTACCTAGATAGGAAATTATTTTGACATTTGACATCCTCTTCTTAGTCCTTGTAATTAATAAGAGTAGAATCATATACTTTCAACAGGGGAAAAAAAGATTAGTGTTAGGGATAGGTTTAACTCCTTCAAATTAAAAACAGGAATGCATTTTTGTTAGTTCTGAGATATGAAGCTTAGCACACCTAAAACACAGCAATTTCCTTTGTCAAAAAAAGATGTGTCAACTGCTTATACACATAAAAATTTATTGTTCTCAGATAAAATTATCTCTTTTGTGTCTTTTAAAACTTTATATCACAGAATCACAGAACGGCATGAGATAGAAAGAACCTCTGCTTCATCTCTTCCCTGCGAAGATCATCTGGTTTCAACCCCACATTGACATGTGCAGGGACAGTTTCTGCTAGACCAGGTTCCAGAGGTTCCTGAGAGTCCCATCCAGCCTTGCCTTGAACTATTCCAGGGATGAGGCACTGACAACTTCTCTGGGCAACCTGTTCCTGCACTACACCACCCTCATCATAAATAATTTCTTTCTAATATTTAATCTAAAACTACTCTTTTTCAGTTTGAAACCATTCACCCTTGTCCTGTCAGTATATGCTCTTAGAAAATGTCTCTCCACCTATGATGTTGCAGACTCACCTTGAATATTGTGTACAGTTTTGGTCGCCCCAATACGAGAGAGATGCAAAGCCATTAGAGAACATCCAGAGGAATGCAACAAAGATGGTGAGGGGCCTTGAGGGGAAGCTGCATAAGTGGCTGAGGTCAGTTGATCTGTTCAGCCTGGGGAAGAGGAGCCTGAGGGGAGACTTCATTGAGGTCTTCAATAGCCTTACAAGCAGAAGAGAAGGGGCAGAAACCGATCTGTTCTCTGGTGATCAGGGACATGACCCAAGAGAATGGCACGAATCAGGAAAGGTTTAGGATAGATATTAGAAAAAGTTTTTTCACCCAGAGGGTGGCTGGGCACTGGATCAGGCTCCCCAGAGAACTGGTCACAGCACCAGCCTGACAGAGTTCAAGAAACATTTGGACAATGCTCTTGAGGATGGTGCAGTGCAGGGCCAGGAGTTAGACCCCATCATCCTTGTGGGTCCCCTCCAGCTCAGGTTACTCTTTTTTTGTAGGCTTTCTCTGTATACTGGAAGGCCACCATTAGGTCAGCCTTTTCTTTTACAAGCTGAATAAACACAATTCTCTTAGCCTTTCCTCACAGGAGAGGTGCTCCATCCCTCCACTGAGACTACTAAACCAAGCTAGTTACCTAGTGTGAAAATACTTTTTTTTGCTCTCAGTAAGGACTTAATTACAATCAATGCAACTGTGTAAGGCTTAGACTACCTGAGAAGTTAATTAATCATTCTTTGATAACTAAAAATCCCAGATGAGATTTTTAAGGGCCTGGTAGAAGCCTATAAAGGATAATTACTTAATTTATTAATGAAAGTCACCAAACTTTTGGATAGATTGTGCGGCATACGGTAGAACTACCACTGGAATGCAGTTTCTAGATAAAAAATAGGAAAATTAACATAACCAGAGCAGCTTATCACAAGCTGAAATGAGGGAAAAGTCCTGCATGCATTCCACACTCTTTCAGAATTTACCTTGTGAGATTTATTAATCCATAAACACTGTCAGCTACGTCTAAATCAAAAACCCTCATCTGGTTTTCCTTGATGTTTGTTGTGACAGCACTGTTTATTGCATCTTTCTGCACTGTTTCCTCCCTTCCTACTGTTATCCTCTGCTTCATCTCTTCCCTGTGGCTAAATATTACATTTTTCATTATAGGATCTCAAAATTCCAGCTTTCCAGAAATACGTTTACCACTAGTTAAAATTTTTATACAATCATAAGTTTTTACTTTTTAAACCTGAAATTTTGATAATTCATAACATTAAGAATAAATTCAGTAGAAGATTGCATTGGCATCAGTGTTGTAAGGTGCGTCAGATTAATACATTAACATATACAAAGACATGTCTTTGTTTCAACTATTAATACTATAATTGCAATTGCAATGAAAAATAGAAATGTCTTTAATATTAAAAATCTTTATTCAAAGATTTTTGTGGAATGATTTTTCACTCATATGTATCTAGTGCCTCCAAATCAGAAGTCTGAAATCTGCATAGAAGTATAAGAAATCAAGAAAAAATGTGCATGCAACTATAGCCAAAGAAAAAAGAGTACAGATATCACTGACTAAGACAGTGAATCTAGTCACACCCCACAGTTCCAGAGTCCACTCTTCTCCCCTAAAGCCAGCACACCCTGGACTGCACAAAAAGCAGCGTGGCCAGCCGGGCAAGGGATGAGGTTCTGCCCCTACTCTGCTCTTCTGAGACCCCACGCAGGGTGCTGTGCCCAACTCTAGTATGCCCAACATAAGGATGGCAACCCGTTGGAACAAGTCCAGAGAAAGGCCATAAAAATAATCAGAGGACACCTCTCCTTTAAAGACAGGCAGAGAGATCTGGAGTTCTTCAGCCTGAGGAATAGGAGGCTCTAGGAACAGGTCTAGGAAGACCTTGTACCTGAAGAGAGCAACAGGAAAGGTGAAGAGGAACTTTATGGACTGACAGGTCAGGGGAAAATGGCTTCAAACCAAAAGAGGATAGTTTCAGATTAGATACTAGAAATAAATTCTTTAAGGTGAGGGTGGTGAGGCTCTGGGACAGGTCCCAGGAAAGTTGTGGATGCACCAACATCTCATCCCTGGAAGTGTTCAAGAGATTAGATAGGGCTCTGAGCAGCATGGTCCATTGGAAGCTGTTCTTGCCCATAACAGGGTTATTGGAACCAGATGTTTTTTAAGTCTAACCCAAACCATTAAATGATTCTCTGGTAATTTCTCCAAAAACTGTATTTCAGAAGTAACAATAAAGGTTGTATAGATTTTAAGTGAGAGTAAAGTCTGCATAAACAACTCTCACAGCTAGTAAAATATCACAGGACATATATCTTTGCTTCCAACTATTATTTGTACCATTTGATGCAGCAGATAGGACTTTCATTGTGCCATTCCCTGTTTTTTGCACCATGCAATCAACGAATTTCATGTTGTCTTTGTGATATTTTTCATTGCATTTTTAATCAGTGTAAATAAATATTCCCCTCAATTTTTTATAGCAATTATCTTACTCAGGAAAATAAAATGACCCTAAAGTGAATTCAACAAAAAGAGTGTGAAGCATCTGAGTACAGTATGTTTGTGTTCTTCTGTGTGGTAGAATCCCATTAGATATATAGACAGCACCATGAGAGCATCCATCTCACTTCCTTACAGGAAAAGTGTGAGCAATGAATCAATGATATTCCAAAGCAGGGGAAGGCTGTTACACATTAGAACATTTCACAGCATGCAAGAAGATTAACAGCATGTTAGGTAATGATGTAAGTGCCATAAATTAGTTTATATTGTACAATGTAAATACTCAGCACAACTGATGTCTGAACAAAGAAATCAAGATGGAAAATGAGAATTTGGACCAAATCCAATGTGCTTTCCAATTACTTGGTTTTGCTTTGTTTTAATGAGTAAGTCCAGAATAATTTCTTGTATGTGTATATAAAATATATAATGCATATTTTTTATATGTATATATATTCTTTTTTCTAATCCATCTCTCACTCTCTCTGAAAAGTTCCTCACCCTTTCTGCAGGTGAATAAAATTTATAATTATTTTTACCATTTTTTAAGTACAAGTCTTGATAACCAATTTTGATTAAATATTACCAGATTTATCTTTATAATTTGAATAATTTAAAAATAAAACATAGTATATGTAAATATTTTCTGTGAATGTATGTTCATAAGTAGCACTGAATGAAGTCAAAAGGTCAGAAAATAATTCTGTAAATAGTGCATGATTAAGCTACTGACCATACTGAAACCAAGGATTCTAACAAGGTTTAGATATCACATGGAATAATGAAAACACTTACAGAAAAACAGCATAATTGCATAATGTAAAAAAATAGAGAAAAGTATATTCACAGTTCTGTTTATAATTCAAATGCTATTTAATAGATGTTAGGAAGACATGTCTATAATTACTCACTCAGGGTTTTGGAATGTTTTTATTCAGATGAGGGAGGGTAGAGAACTGGTAGAGCATCCAGCTAGATGCATTTCTGGTGTGAAATACTTTTGTTACACTTCTCTTGAGATTTAGTCTTATAAATTTACACCTCAAAGGGTGACAGGCTTGTAAGCATTGACACTGTATATAAAAAACAGTCTAGCAGACTTACAAATATGGTACCAATGTGCAATAGCAACAAATGTGCAACCAGGGAAAATGTCTGGTTATGACAGTGGCTGTTGAATTAATTTTTTGGTGTCTATATTGAATTTCTTTTCAGGCTGGTAGCCTGCAAATTCCTGTGTCTTGAGCATGTTTTGCAGGAGTTTGAAAGAGGGTCATAAACCTTTTTCAAAATTGTTCGCAAGAAGCGCTGGAAAACAATGGCTTTTTTGCTGAGCAATTCTGACATATCTGTATGAAGGGGCTCCAAATAATCTGTGTTTCCATGCCCAAGATTTAAAGTTAAAACAAGGAAATTCCACATTTGAATAATGTAACATTAGTGAAGGAAACTTATTCTGCTGTGACAAGGCTCATACAATGCTCAAACAAAGCATACTATTGTTTGCTTCACTGAAATGGTCCAATGTTCTAAACTCTTGAAACATTCTGCCTTAGAAATATGGAAACTAATTCCAGTTCTTTCAAACCCTGATTCTAACCCTGGAACTATGAAATCTCTTACATCTTTCAAGACCAAAAAACACTGATTACAAACAACATAAGTTATTTCAGTGACTCAAATGGCTTTAAAAAAATAAAGGTTATAACTATCTGCAAAAACAAAAGATGGCCTTGGGTGTAGGTACTGTTACTTCCAAAATGGCACTGACATTTTTTCTCAACTTGCTACACTATTTTTTTAGAAATGCACTTTTCTTTATTGAAATATGTCACCTAAAGAAAAAAAAAAGAACTATGCTGCTACTTCATGTATTTTATTCTGCCCTCTATGTACAAAGCAGCTTTATTTGTAAAGTTGCTTAAGGAAACAGAATATAGAAAAAAAAAAGCAATTTTATTTTCCTTAGCATTGATTTCAAGTCTATCTTTCAAACACAAAATAGCCACTGCGTGTTAAATTTCACCAGAGATGTAGGAATAGATTAAGAAAAGGCCATTCAATAAAATATGACATTCATATTAATAAAACAAGAGAAATGAGAGGGCAGGAGACAACCAACATTACAATGGAACAACTCAAACACAGAAAAGAAAACCATATATTCATGTGATGGAAGCCCAACTTGTACATGAGTACAGGGGTTGAATAGGTCAGCAGTAACCAAAATTACTTAGAAAAATGGAAATCTGTCTGAACATACAAACCTGAACTCTGTCAACATAACTACAGTACTTCTGCCAAAGTTGAATAAAGGAATAAAACCCATTTGTAAACTGGTTAAGAAAACAATAATTTCTGTTTTCAACGTCTTTACACTGGAGCTGCTACAAAGCCGTGTTTACATCCCTTTGTTGAGAAACCCTCATCAGGTTAATCCAGGAATTTGATTTTATCAGAAGCTCTTCAGTTTCACGTAGGAAGAGAAAGAGCTTTCTCAATAAAATAAAGATTCCAAGAATGGCTAGATAAAGAAATAAAAATAACCTTAACATTTACTTGGATGCAAATAAGACACCAAATATTCAGAGTAATTAAAGAAACCCAATAAAATATATGTAACATATTCTTGCTCAGTAGGTGACTCATTGTACACTTCCTGGAGTTTCCAAATCCTCTTATTTTTTATTATTTAAATCACAAAATGTGTTTATCTTTATTCCTCACTCTCTTCTATCTATTCCATCATGTTATTTTTCTATCATCTAGAGTATATTAGGCAGGGGTCTTTTTCATTTTTTCTGTTTTCCTGCTCCTTCCCTCCTACTGTCTCTCTTTTTCTAGTCAGATAATTCAGTTACATTTTATTAGTGCTTCTTGAATTGAACTGCTCTTGTTTTTCTGCTAGAATACAAAGAGGTAATTTTTAAAAAAAGAGTACAAACAGATAAAGCTTAATTCTCAGAGTATCACTTCCTAATGGCTTGTTATAAATGGAAATTCTTGACTATGGCAGTGGAAGAAAGAGAAGAAATTAATAAAACCTAGGACTCAGAAAGTTTTTCAACACTGAAGACGAAATAAATAGCAAAATGCTTGGACTATGAAAAAATAATTGCTTATAAAAGTTATGCAGAGATTCCTTTGAAACAGTATTTGCCTTTTTGAGAAGGTCTCTGACTCCTTGTAACAAAAACACTCCTCAGCTGTGAGAAGCAACATGGCTGGTGAAATCATCCCTTCCAAAGCACTTTGCATAGCCACCACCACAGATTAGCTCCCTTCATTTTAAATCTCTCTCCCCTATAATCAGAAAATACCATGACACCAAATTTCCTTTTATATAGCTTTTACTTTCTTTTTATTTTGATGTCATAAATACATTATAAACCAGTATTAAAAAGGCAACAAAGCTGAATGTCATCATATCTGGGGGGTAATTCATGTTTGTATAATTTATTGCCATGGAAAATCTGTTCTTTTTCTGGCTTTAGGAGACTTTTTAAATGAGTGTTTTATGATGTTTCTGTTTACACAGTATTTTTACAACTGTTGCAAATAGACACAAATATCATAAATTACAGGAAAAATCATCCTCAGCTTCCTTCAGGCTTAATATGAAACAGTTACTAAAAAGGGAAACGTGTAAGTGCTGCTAAAGCCTGTTTGATGAATTCCACATGAAGATTCAAGTTGAGATCTCAAGTCAGAAAAATATGAAATTCCATACCCTATCTCCATATCTTATTTAAAAATAAACAAAATCCAACTATATATATTCTCATTAATTAATCTGGATTATATTTCTCTTGGGAGACTTCGATACTACCAAAATTTTGTGATATACGGGGATTTAAAAAAGTCTGCTGATTTCTTTGGTCCATAATACCTGACTATTCTTACTTGGGAGTATGATAAGACCACGAACAGTACTCCTGAAGAGTGGAGAGGCCTGGACCTAATGCAGGTAGAAACACACCTCATTTTCACTAACTGAATTTAATAAATTTAAGTCTGGGTAAAGGTTCAGGTAAAAACAGTGATTCATATACAATTTAAAAGGTAACTAGATAATAATCACTAAATGTTGCTGAATTAGACTGTACTAGAGGAAATAGAAGATAATGCATCAAAGAACATTGAAAGGCTGATCTCAGATGCGCACTGCCCAGAAACTGCTCAGAAAGCAAGATGAAAAGCCTTTACAGGAGAAGGATTCAATACTTCAAGTAGTTTCATTGCAGTTCCTTTGAAGCTATTAATCACTCTCTGTTCATACAAAAGGCATAACAAGGCATATTTTTGCAATGTGTTTGTAGCCTGAGGTTTTTTTCAAAGTTCTGTTATTAGCACAATTTCCCTCCTTATGTTTGTCAATTACTTTTCCAATGTGATTGACAAAACAGCTCTCTGGAAATGCAAGCTTTTATTTCTAATATTCAAACTCTTGTTGCTGAACAAGGATTTGTTCAAGCTCAGCTGAAAATCCCAGCTGTGATCCATAGAGCAATTCCAAATCTGGAAGTCCTTCCTATTCCTGTTATTTGATAAACACAAAAGTCTTTAAAAATATAATTTTTTGCGGCATGTTTTCATTGCCAAAGATTCAGTATCTATGAGCACTATAGTTGTAATACCTTCTGCCAAATAGAATTTGTCCCTAAAATATTCATGTTCAAGTAATTTTAAGTCCCAAAAACTCAATAGTTTTTACCACTTAAATCTGAACATCTTATGCATATCCATCCTGTATCTTTGCTAGCCACTAGAATTCGATCATTGTTGCTGTGAGCAGAGAATAGACATGAAATTATAATCACCTTGTCTCCTTAGTAATCTTACAAGTTTGCATATAATAAGCTCTACAAGTGTCCCAACAGAAATGTGTGATCAGAGAGGTGAGATTGTCCACGGTAGAAATGTCAGTTTAAAGAGTGGTGCAGAACAGGATAGGAAGTTAAAAGTCATTGACTGGCACAGCCACAACTATATCAAAGAGCACTCATCATGCATTCTCATTCATCTCAGAGCAAGCAGTTTTAATGCATTTGTCAGTGCATCCTTTCTTCCCGCCAGCTGCAACCTTCCTTTCTTTGATCTCTATCCATGGAAGACTCAGTTTTACAAAAAAAATTGCCAGTTTCAATTCACCACTTTGATAGAAAATTCAGCCATAAACCTGCAGAAAATTCATAGAAAGTTGAATAACAACATGCTTACCAATAAATTAGGTGTATGCATACTTATAAGCTGAAGATTTCTGTAAGTGAAGTCAGTTGTAAAGTGTTAGTCTCTGCTTGTTGATGATGTATTTTTTAATTTTAAAGCATTTCTGGGGTTTGACTCCTTTTACTTATTGGTCATCTCAATTTAACAGTGATAATATAAAACCTCCATTGCTCATCTATGATTGAGAAACTGAATTAGATATTTTTACAGTTTGCATATAAAGCATGTCTTCAGAAAAAAAATATGGTTAGCCTTTGCATAAAAGGTGTGTCCTACCACTTGAAACTTTGACATACTGTTCAAAAAAATACACTAATAATTCAAGAGAGTCAAAAAAACTGTTCATTCAAAATACTGCAGGCAGTGAGTGCTGTAGTAAAGAATGGAAAAATGTTGAGATGGACAAAGAGTAAGACTTTTCTTTTATAAAGACAGATGTATACTGAGACAAGTGTATTCCTAGAATGAAATGTAATTTTACATTTCCCGACAAGTTAAATATTAGAGGAATGGATTAATTATGAATACAGAACTTTCCATTCAAGATCTGAAGGCTTTAAAGACTTAAGCTGTATAACTAAGTAACTTGAAAGAATATTGTCTTATAGATGCTTTCGTACTGTGATTGCAAAATTTCCACAACATGGTATCTGTTGTAATGTTGCAATTTTCTGAATCATTGGCCTAGAATTCATTATTTCAAACAAATTTTGTTTGCTTCCCTCTCAAAATTATATGGCACCTTGAAATTTTCATGAATGGACTGAAATTTAATTGTCAGCCGTCTGAACAGTCTTTTCTTTTAAAATATTTATTCATGTCTGAGAGTAATTCACAACACTATATATCTATCCATCCTATCCACAACTACTGCTGAGGTTATTCATAAACTTCCCTTTTGGGAAGGGAAACTAAATATTGCTGAACAGAAAAGAAAGGCTTACAAACACTCTGGAAAGGAGATAGGATCAAATGAAATGCAATTGAAAAAACCCAAAAAACCCAGATAATTAGGAAATTTAGTGAGTACAAGAAAATGGTCTGGGAGGAAATTAGGTGCAGTACAAAGGACCAAAACATGCCAAAACTAACCTGACAGATGCTGCACAAGCAGGGGAAAAAATCAAGGAGGAAGATACAACTTTGAGGGGAAGATATGAGTGACATGCCATGGATACTGAAAAAAAAAACCTTCACCAAAGAGAAAGCCATCAAAAGGCTTGGGATGCCATGAAATGTAGGGACATAGACCAAAGCTTGCCTAGTTGATCCCCACTGAAATCCTAAGTTTTCATGTCTGAGGGTTTTTATTAATGTCTGAGGGTTATTCATAAGGCACAGCATGACAGGTTTGTATTTTTAAAGCCTATGACAAATATTGGCATTACAGAAAGTAGACTAGGAAATCCAGGACATAATTTGAATTTCTTTTTTTTGAAATGAACAAATAGGTACTCTAGGAGTCATTCAAAGAACAACTGATATCTCCAAGCCTTTCTCACTAGTTTGGTAAGAAATTAATTAATAAAAATAAATAAATAAAAATTAAAACCAAGCTATGAATCAACAGCAAAAGAGCCAAATTCAAACAACAAGAAAACCAGAAATAAAAGCATCAATTTAAATAGTTTCCTTTAGTGTAAGAAAACTTGTTTAAATGTTGTATAGATTACAATATAGGCTACTATTAGCAGGAATCTTCCAACCACAACTACTGTAAATAATATGACAGATTTGCCTTCCTGCAGTATATTTAGTATATTCACATCAGGTTTTTTTTCTTTCTGAACATGAGAAACATTTCTTTAACTGCAAAAGTCATTAATACTTCAGGATACATTAAGGTCCATTACTCACATTCCTGACTATTTGCACAAGATAGACAAGTATCTGATTCTAAATCATATAGAAAAGGCAAGAAAAGGAGAAAAGAAATATGTAACTAAAGGCTCCATAAGTCAATGAAGTACATTCTGCACGTTAATTTGTTTATGGAAAACAAGGCTTTGCCTAGAGGCAAATTTCAGTTTGTGTCTTTTTTCAGTGCACAGTTATTTTTTTGCTTTATCACTGTATGAATTACCATTAAAAACTACTGTATATTTGATGCTTGCCTATGGCTATCGAGAGATCTCTGCTGATGGAAGGCTGAACAGCATTAGGACTACATTAGAAATAGCATGTTTTATTTAGGGACTATGTTGGTAACTTAGTACCATACTTCCTTTTGCAATTTGCTTACCTTAATTTCAAAACATTTCCGTCTTTTGCAAAAGTGCAGCTGTTACAAATGCCTACAGATGAGGCAAAACAGGCCCTACTAATAATACCACACTTGCATTTTTGAGTCATTGATAGCTTTTGCAACTTTTTATTATGTAGTCCAATTTATTTATTTGGTCTCAAAAGTTTCAAATATCAACTGTAAGACTGTATGACTCGTGAATAGACAAAGCATTCTGAAACAAGCAGAATTCCTTAGATCTTTTAATTTTAACAACTAAGGACATTCAAATGACAAAGATAGAAGCAAGCTTTTGGAAAGCATAACTTCTTATGTGACCTGCTCAAGACTGAATTACATAACTGAAGGAAAGAATACATTTTCTGTAATTCAAAATGTTCTTAGGCTGCTTGTTTGGAGTTTTATGTTTGTTTGTTTGGAATTTTATGTTTGGTTTTTTTGTTGGGTCATAAACCCTTTCAGTTGTGTTCAGAGACCCTGTATGAACTCCTATCTGACACATTTACTAGGATTAAATATTTATTCTTCAACAGACACTATAATTGAAGTCTGTATTGGCCTGGATGCTCTACCTTGCAGTCATTGTAGGCAATTTCATCCCTTCCAAAAACTGACTTTGGCTGACTTTAGTTCCAGTGATTTTTAATCTGACAGCCTATGAGAGTTATGTCAATGCAAGTTTTTTAATTTGAATGCTTGCTGAGAGAAGTTTGGATTATCTACCCGTTGCCAAATCTTTACTGATGTATTAACATTGGGCTTGATACAAAGTGACATCTTAAGGAAAAGGTTAATACTAAATACAATTTTTGCCTGAACAGTGAAAAGATAAACTTAATGAAATTATGAACTCATTGGCATGAGATGAACTTTTATATAGCATGAGATCAATGGCAAGATGTGGAGGAGCATTCCATAATTAAGCACAATTAACTACTTGAAAATTGCTGAAACTTCCACTTGTTTGCATGATTCAAAGATGGATTATAAAAATCTCTAGGAAGCATACTCCTTGGAGCAATCCAGTGTATGATGAATGGAAAAAGGACGCCAGGACCAAATAATTTTGTAGGGAGAATTGTAGGGGGGCGCAGTATGTAATCTTATTCCCCAATGAGTTGCAGCTGGGGCCAATTAAGAACCACACCTGTAACCAATTATGAACAAGTAGCATAAAAGGGTGGAGTCAGAGTCAGAAGATTGCAAGAGTTGGATGGCTGCTGTGAGAGCCAGGAGGAGGCTGTGAGAAGGCCGCTGTAAGAACCCCAGAAGACTGCCAGAGCCAGGGGAAGGCTGCACCAGGAGATGGCTGCTGTAAGAACCAGGTGTTACAAAGACCAGGAGATGGCTGCTATCCCAGGAGAAGGGAGAAGAGGATAGAGGACCCCAGGAGAGGGCGAGGACCAGGAGAGTCCCCCTGGAGAAGATGGTGAGTTCCCCCCGGAGGGGATGGAGAAGAGGATAGACCCCAGGAGAGGGTTGGAGAATCCTAAGAGGATAGACTCTGAAGCCTGTGGACATGCCAGGGCTCTGTAGCAATTTAGCAGCAATATCCTTCATTGGATTGCTGCTGGATTAGCTGCAGATGCTTCTGGCTGTGCGCTTCAGAAAAAGCCCCTGGAGGGGATGGACACTGTAATATGTAAGTATGGTTGTAATGTTTACTAGCCACAAGGAGGTCTGGACCTGATTTTCTCCAATCAAGACACCTGGAAGTAGGTGAGCCACCAACAAGAAATAATGGGACATTTGAAGTCTTTGTTTTGTGTTGTGACCACCTCGACAAGAAGAGATAGATATTGTAGTAATGTAACTGTGATAATGTAATGTAGAAGTATTGTTGTAAATGTATATAAGACAACATAATTTCATAGTTATAAGATACTAAACCATCACGTAATTTTGCTAGAAATAGAGAGAAAAAAACCAAAAAAAATACACAGACAAAACCCAACAATTCGTGCTAGAAAACTTCACATTAGATGTTAGCTGCACATTCAAAGAATAGCAATTTTTGTACTTCAGATAATGTAATAAACATAAATTTAAATAAAAGAACTGTGCTTACTTTTTGTTTAAAAAAATCTCATTTTCATTTCCGCTTCCCAACTATCATCAATGTGAAACTTAAGCATGCAGTGGAAGTCCATCACTTTAAGATTATTATCAGCTCAAAATTATCTTCTGCTAGTATAAGATGCTATAGTATGCTTTAAAAATCAATAGCTGCTGGCAAAAATTTGCTGTGCATTAAGTTAATGACCTGCTTGTGTAAGCTGTACAGTATGTATGACAGTGTTCTATCAAAGACAAAATAGAACTTTTGCTACAAATATAAAAACAAGAGTCATTCACCTCCATAAAGCAAGGACATATTCTATTGGCAGAGGGTATAGATTTCTTTCCTCACCACAAATTATGTAATAATGATAATATATTTTCTTTATCACTATGTTGGTTTTAATCCACCGCAAAAAAATGATACTATACCACCTGAATGAAAAGACTGGTGTGCCACCTGAGACCACAAAAAAAGATGGAGCATTTCAACCAGTTATTTGCTTTGCATTCAACTGCTTTAACATGAATCAGAGAAATAATAAGCTAGGAGATGTGGGATTTTACAGTAAAGAATATTATAGGTGCAAGTAAGGATAGGGATTTTTTTTCCAGTTGTGAGTCAAGAACAAATCCAATGAAGAATGTCACCTTTATTTATATAATTATCTAAATGCATGAAATATATGTGCTTGCAGTATTATTATATGGATATGAGAATTGCATGATATGCAGCAGAGATACCCTTCACCATGACAGCTTTAAAGAGAAAAGTCTTATTCTAGGTAATACTGGAATCAGCTTTGCAGATGGCGCTTCTGAGGAGATAATGTGCTAGGTAAATATGTCATGGGCCAATCTGCTAATATCTACACAGATCCGATGCAGTGTATTTCAGATTAAAATGAAGGAAATATTTTTGTCGGAAAGGTTGTAGCGTCCCATGAACCCTCTCACCTTGTTCAACACCCTCAGCCCTGGAAACATCAGTAACCACTTACCATAGAGTTAGCCCCCCCCCCAAAGGGAAAAACAGACTCCCCCATGGACTTGGTGTCACAACTCCTCTGGGTTCTCCTTCCCCTGTCGCTGGCTTGGCATCCCTGGTGGCCAGTCCCCACTGCCCAGCCCTTAGGTCCACCCCCACCCCTTCCCCTTTATAAGCTGACTGCTCCATATCGTTCATCTTCTTTTCCTGGGATTTGCCCTTCACTACTGTGTTACTCTGCTGGAATAAAACCTTGCAAAAGGGCCTTTCTTGCCTGTATCACTGAGCCAGCTGTGGTGAGTGTTGAGTGGAGGTTTGACTGCGTTCCCTGTGTGTGCACTCAGCTTGCCTTTTGACGGGAGAGGCTTGTTGGAGACAAAAATAGGTAGCAGCACCTACCGTTCTAACACCCACATATTTAAAAGGTAGCTCAAGGAACACTCCACCAAGCTGCCTCAAGTCAAAACAGCATGGGCTTGGACAGGAGAACATGAGAAATGTACACCAAACAATCACAAGCATCAGCAACCCAGGAGCAGCTCACCTGCTGAGTGGCATGAAAGTTTTTTCAATGTGTAAGCACCAATTCTACCTCACCTGAAAAGGCAGCAATCCAATTTACCATATTCTTTCCTCCTTACTGTTATCTTTAACTACAGCTGACTCAGGGTTAGAAGGGCTGACCCCCTGAAAAGGGATTAAATTTTAGAACACTGCTAGAACAGACAAAATTCAAGAGAAGTGAATCAGTAAAATAGAAAAGGAAACATTATACAAATAAATATTGCAAAATAGGGGAAGTATCCAACAGTAGAGTGGCTATCTTATTTTCTGAGTTGTTTTCAGCTGCATTGTTATCTTAAAATTCAGTAGAAATGCTCAGAAAATTTATAGGTTTTTTCTTGTTAGAAAATACATATTTGTTATGATGGTTTAAGGTGTATCATTTTTAGCTACTCTTTGTCTCAGAGAAGTCCAAACTAAATATTTAGTAAAAGCTGAAAAAATTCAGTGCTGATTCTTCTCTGTTCTTTAGCTTCACTGTTTCATTATTATACAAGAGATTTAGGATTGTCTTACCAGTTGAATAAGCAAAAAAACCCTAAAGAATTTCCAAAGTGAAGAATAAAAAAGATTTGACATAATGCTATTATTAATTTTTTATTCCTTAAAAGATATACAGAATAATTTCTACAGGCAAAACATTTTCTCAAGTATCTCTGGAGAGTAAGTAAAATTTAAGTTGTGCTGCTCACAGTTATAGAGTATACTCTCTTTTTCCCTAATAGAATGCAAATAGTCAAGACTCCATTTTTTCCTTTGAGCTACTTCACATTACTTTACAAATTGCTTCCAGCAGTTTTTCTCCAATAGCAATTACTGCTGGGTATTGTCTTTATTTTTTGATGTGTAATTTTACTGACAAATATATTGTCAGTTATGAAAGTAGGAAAGAAGTGCACTAAAAAGTCAAACTAAATGAGTCAATGTGCTTGCTGAGTAATGGATAGGATTATTTTCCTTATTTAGATATCTCTTTATTTTCTTGCTTCATGATTTACACAATCAATAGAAAGCACTTCTGCAGCTTTGCTCAAAGAAGAATAGCTTACTGCAAAAAAAAAAATTGTAAAAAATTTATATGTACTGGTGCACCTAAGAATAAAAGAAATGCAATCCTGAGTATGTTTCATGAAGAGATTTGCTTTGAAACTGCAAGTCAAACCATAAATGCACAGATGTTTGAAAGTTTACCTCTGTGATAACTTGAAAGATAAATGATTTATATATTTTCATTTTATAACCCTCTATGATGGGAACAGAGTGAGGTGAACTGTTCTGTAAGTAATAAGTTATGAGATGTTGAAACATATGCTGAAAAGCTCAGTATCCCAAATTCCAAACTCAGTTGTTCTGGCTTGTTCTTTACAGTTGGGCTCACATAACTTCTGTTTAATATATTTTGCATTATCAAATATTCTTATTAAACCCTTAAGAAGATATTCAGAAACAAAATCTTTTACAGCTTCTATATAAAGACAGAAACAAAGCTGCACAAACTTTCTTAGCTCTATTTCAAGGAAAGCTGGTGACATAAGGAAATATTGAGTGCTAGTGGAAGCAAGAACTGGCTAAGAAGGTTTTTCACAGAAATATGTAGAATTTTGCACACATCCAAAATCTTCAGAACTTTAAAATCTCTACATGAACAGACTTTATATTGCACATGATGCCAAGCCATATGACTGCAGTGTCAAAAGAGCTTCCAGTAACATTAGAATATTTTCATTTTCTGGTAGACCAATAAGTCAGTGTAAGATGACAATGTTGCCAAACCTGTGTCATTACTTTGATGTAAAAACAAGAATAAATTATATAACCTGTTTCATTAGAAAGACCAGCTGTTTCTGTCTTCTATTACTGAACATGAATTTTTTCTTTCCACTTTCCTTTTTTTTTCTTTTGCCAGTCATTTCTCCTTTTTTTCTCTGCAATGATTATTTGTCTGTGGAAACAAAGAATAAAATTTTGCAAGGTTTTTTAATATCTTTGACACTTCATGCTAAATTCACAAGTATATCTCAAAAATTCATGGAAACAACAATTCTTTCTTTCTTCCAATTGATTAATACATGTATATTTCCCCCAATTATAAGCACAGTAAACATAGAATAGGACAAGCCCTCTGCTAAAAGCCAGTAGGATAACTCCAAGACCAGTCATGTCTGGTAAATGCTTAAAATTCTGTACTTAGGAAACTCTTTCAGCTCATTGAAGTAGGGAGAATTCCCAGAGAAGGATGTGGTGCCCATCAAAGCAGAAGAAAGCACCATAAAACCTCAAAAAATAGTTAAACCTGACTTAGAGGCATTTTGCAATATTCTTGATGTCCTCCCCAGAAATTATATGGTACTTCGAAAGTTACCATCAAATAACAGAGTCTTTCAACTGAAACCGACTATATCAGTTCTTCACAAGCCTATTGTTCTCCAAGGAGAACAAAGTTTGGTTCTTGCATGAGGGGCAAACGCTCATGAATAAGTGAAGCAAAGTGTGACTGGGATATTTTCTCTTTTGATAAAGGGCAATATCTATTTACAGGTTTCACTCCACAATCTGTGGAGATATGGTCCTCTAGAAGGATTTCTTAATTTAAAGGAAAGCAAAAGTAGTGTATGGTTTCCGGAGTAGGAAACATTGATCACAGAGAACTTCCTATAAGTTTCCTAAGATGATCTGCCTGGTGGAAGTAGGAAAGGCTGTGGAGGTAATCTACCTAGACTTCAGCAAGGCCTTTGACACTGTCTCCCACAGTACTCTCCTGGAAAAGCTGGCAGCCCATGGCTTAGACAGGGGCACTCTTTGCTGGGTTAGGAACTGGCTGGACAGCCAGGCTCAGAGAGTGGTGTTGCATCCAGCTGGGGCCAGTCACCAGTGGTATCCCTCAGGGGTCTGTGCTGGGCCAGTTCTGTTCAATATAGTCATTGATGATTTGGATGAGGGGATTGAGTCCATGATCAGTAAATTTGCAGATGACATCAAGCTGGGAGCATGTGTCGATCTGTTGGAGGAGGGCAAGTTGGTGAAGGGCTTGGAACGCAAGCCCTGTGAAGAACAGCTGAGGGATCTTGGATTGTTTAGCCTGGAAAAAAGGAGGCTCAGGGGTGACTTTATCGCTCTCTACAACTACCTGAAAGGTGGTTGTAGTCAGGTGGGGGTCAGTCTCTACTCCCAGGCAACCACCAACAGAACAAGAGGACACAGACTTAAGCTGTGCCGGGGAAGTTTAGATTAGATGTCAGAAAAAATTCTTCACTGGAAGAGTGATTGGGCAATGGAATCGTCTGCCCAGGGAGGTGGTGGAGTCACTGTCCCTGGATGTGTTTAAAAAAAGACCGTACATGGCACTTAGTGCCATGGTTTAGTTGATGAGGAGGTGTTAGATTAGGTCATAGGTTGGACTTGATGATCTCAAAAGGTCTTTTCCCACCTTGATCATTCTGTGATTCTGTGATAAGAGGATGGTGTCCAAGTGTCAACACATGTGGCATATTAATTCTGTGGGGAAGGTACTAAAATGGGACAAAGGCAGGCACAAAGGGTGCTGGGTGATTCTGGAAACACAAAGAGACCTTCAAAGCTTGAATTTGACATGATGGGGAAGGGAATTCAGTGAAAACAATATAAAGATCAGAGTGAGGGCCTCAGTGCAATCAACAAGGAAGATAATTTGACTGCAGCTTCCCTTTAGGTTCTCGAAAAAAGTGAATATAAGACAAAAGAAGTAACTCTGTGGGATGAAACAATATTCTGGGGATTCTTAGGGAGAATGAACAGATATCAATATGGATTTGACAAACTGGTTGAGAGAAGTGTGAAAGATGGGCAGAAAAATTCTTTGCTGTAGACAGAAACAACCATAAGAAAATCCCTATTAACTGTTTTTCACACATAAAAGTGGTTTTTGAATCAGGTTCTAAGTGACAGTTATAAATATGCTAAGCTAAAAATAAAAATCTCTACAAAAGAAAAAGTAATTAAGTGATGCATTTGAACAGAAAGTCTCAAGATTATGAGTTACTATATTCCTCTTAGAGATGAAATAGCAGAACTGGATTAATGGCAATTTCTATTGTTAATTCTTCAGCTCGTCATAACATTTAAGCACAAAGAGAGGAAAAGAGCATTAGTGGATTCAATGTCATAAAATGTAATATGAAAGTGACAAAATCATAACACTCTTGTTCATAAGTTCATTTATTATATTTATTTTTTAAAAAAGAGAGCAAAACTTCCTCAGCAATTGCCAAAATATGATGCTCTAACTGATACCTCTCAGTTTGACTTGAAACATAAAATGTGAATTTAACTAAGTTTGGAGAAGATTTCATTCAAATATTGATTTGAAGATAAAGAGACAAGGTAGATCCTTTGCCTCAAAGACCATCTTAAATGTGTGGGGTGGTGTGAGGGACAAAGAAAAGCTTTAATGTGGACTGCTGAAAGAAGGACAAAAAGGTCAACACTTATAAAGAACAGAGAACATGTAGGGCAAAACAGGTGAATATAAGCTCATTTTACTAATCCACATGACCAGGCTAAGACCTGGGGAGAACTCAGTCCTCTTCAAATTGCATAGGACAGACAAAAATTCCATGATTTTCACAATTCCTCCACGAAGTGAGGTATGAAAAGTGCCACAGAAGAAAAAGACAATTTCTCTGAACTGCAATCAGGCACATCAAGCTTTTGGGCCAATTCTGTCAATGTGATTTTAGAACTGATTTTATTTTTAAGTGGCTCAAGAAGGACTATTTCTTCTTTTCCTAAGAACAGTGATATTTGTTTTTAGGAAGACAAATAGATTAAGTGAAATAGAATTCCATTACAAAAATAAATGTAATTACCAGTAAAAAATCTGGTCCCACAGGAGAATAAGAACAATCATGGGTTGCTCATAAAACTAATAATTTATATTCTGAATTGTCCTAATGATAAATGAAAAACTCTTCATCTCATACCTCTGCTGATAACAACCTAATTTCCAATCTAAGGCTCTCTCTCATTTCCCTGAAATTTATATATTATTATCAAGATTCATCAGTCCCAGGTGATTAAATGCCTCTCTCTGTAGTGGAATAATCTGTTTTCAGTAGAACTGAAGACATTTCATTATGTTTCACCAAATAAAACTCTCAATTGAACCCAAGCAACTATCAAATGTTAGTTCAATATCTATATGTATTATTCAGCTACAATTTTAAATGAACTTAGCTTTTTTATATTTTTTCAACAGAAGAGTTAAAAGATAAATTTTGGCACTAGCTTTACCTATTGCTTTCTTTATAAAAATAGATTTGAGGAGAAAAATCTTTCTGTGCAAGATGAACCAAAAGTGAAGTTTAGACACATAAAAAATATTCAGAGAGCTGAAGAAATACAGATAAGTGGATGGAGAAAGAGAATTAACAAACTGCCCCAATACAGAGTGGAAACCATTCAAGCTTGTTGCTGACCCTTACATAAATCCTTCCACTGTGACCAGTGACTGCTTTAAGAAAGTAATTTCATGCTGGCACAGAAACTTGATTAAAGAGACCGGAACACAAATAAAGAGCAATGCCTTGTGGTCCTCCCCTAAAGGGAAGCCTGCAGGGACAGGAAGCTTAGAAACTGTGGATCAGGTTGGTGCTAAACAGTCTGACTTCAATCTGGAATTTGCCAAGAGTGTGTTGACCATCAGCCACAGCTTTTCATAGTTGCAATGTCTCCATGTAATCTAGATTATTTAATTCCA
>NW_005054301.1:2586425-2629982 GCF_000277835.1 Geospiza fortis
GGAGCTATAAATGTATGCCTGCTAAGAACACTCTTATAACGTATTGCAGCACATCTTCAATTGTTGTGTTATCATTATCTGAAATACTACCACTTGAACAGGAAAAGGAGTATGATTTTTTAAACAAAAGAATTATTGAGGCATTCATGGAAATGTCTCTGCTTTGATTAGCACCAAAATGAAAAAAAATTCTTTTCTCTTTGAAGAAGCCATCTCCCTCTACATAATAACCACATAGTGCTCTATGAACATGGAAAATTTACAACTTCCCTTTTCAAGCTACAAACTCTAATTATGTAGTTTCTCATGCAATAAATCTAGAAAATAGATACCCAACCACCAATCTACTGGCATGTTTCTGTTGTCTGGAACTTCAGACAGGTAGAACCAGGGTAAATTTAAGAGAGAAGAACAGAAGATTTAGCTCAGAGAAAGTCAGCAGAACACCTTTCCACTAAGAAACATATTCTTGCAGATCAGTCCTGTCTCCCCAGGCATGACAGAACTGTCCTAATTTTGCAATAAACTGCATGAGATATATATAGATATAGATATAGATAGATAGATAGATAGATAGATAGATAGATAGATAGATACATACATACATACATACATAGATATATCGATATATAGATATATACATATATATATACATATATACACACACACATATGCATAAACTCCAGATATTAATGTAAAATTTAGATATGTAATTACAATGTAGTTGTGTACAGTGCTTGTCTAACCTAAATTAATGAAGATTTAGACCTTTCCATGATTCTATGATTTAGAATATAGAATATGCTATTATAAAAGCATATTATACATGATTGTAACATCACACTCATTATTTTTTTGTGACTTATGTTAGAACAAAATTTCTTCAGAAGTTCCTCAATATGATCAAATTAACTGAAGACTAATTTTAGCTGAATTTCTAATTTCATAGAGGAACTTTGTAATATCAAGCAACGAAAAATGTTGCAATGGACTTTTACCCTTGATAAATTATTTCCAATTTATGGTGAGATTTGCCAAAGAAAAGAATATTTTGTTTAATTGTTTGGTTGTGTGTTTAAGTCTTTCTTGGTAGTAATAAGAAACACTGAGATGAAACCAAACATAATACATTTTCTCACAGGTATCAAGAAACATACCTAACAGCATAGTTCATTAGGACAGATATTAATTACCCTTTTGAAGAACAGAAGGACAGAAACCCGTTTATAAGAAATCAAAAGTAAATGTATTAAGCAACCTTTGTTTTGGTGAAAGAGAGAGGTAAACTCTCCCAATGTCTGCTAATATACCTTTCAATCGCTTCACAAAGTCAAATTGTTCCAAATGCAACATTGAAAAAATAGTGCTGAAGAAAAAAACGAAAATAAATGTGGGTTGGCTTTTTTCCCACCTTGCTTTATTTAATTGCCTTTAGATATGTCTGAAACAGTAATTACCCTGTTAGGTAAGAACTCACTTTTACAAGTAGTTCACATTTTTCCCCCCCACAAATTTCTACAGGTGGGCTCTGCATTTTCCTAAATATTTGAAGATGACTTTCTTTCCTCAAGTTGTGCCAGTAGAGGTGCAGGGTTCAGGAAGAATTTCTTTACTGAAAAATTTGTCAGGCATTGGAACAAACTGCCCAAGGAAGCGGTGGAATCACCTTCCCTAAAAGTGCTCCAGAAAAAAGTGAGCACAGCACTTAGTGCTCTGGTTCATTTGATCAGTCAAAGTTTGGACTCAATGGTCTTGGAGGTCTTTTCCAAGCTTAATGATTCCATGATTCTATAATTTAGGAACCTTATGCATAATTCTGAATCTTTTTTTTCACTAAATTTCCTCTACTGGGAAAATAGATGCCTTGTATGAGTTGTATGGCTTACCTGGTTATGAATATCAAAATGATAGCTTTTGATCATATGTATAACATGACATGTAACACAAGGAACTAGTGAAGACAAACCTTTAAAGTTTTTCAGATGGAAAAGTGATCTAGTAATTTAAATTTTTTATAAAAATAGAAAAAAAGGCAAATGATTATTTGCTTCTAAATATAAATAACATTAAGAATACTTTTTAATTTGGTCATTCACATAGTTATGCTCTAATTTTACAGGATGATTTATATAAGTTTATAAACTACAGGAAAAATTTCTAGTATGGTTGTATACAAATTACTGGAATATAAATATTTGGAGAAATAAACAGCCAACACACTTGGCTTGATTTTAAAATTAATAAAATACTTTTGAGCACAAAAGCCTGAGGAAGTTGTTTTTTAAAATGTCCCATCATGGAGTGGAAACTGACCTATACTTAAAAATATCACAATACCTTTGAAAATTCAAAGGAATTTGCTTTTTTCATTTTAAAATACTGATTTTAAAATTGTCTTCTGTCATTATCTATCTCAGGTCCCCTCTTGAATGTACATCATACTAGTGCTTAGAGAAATCAATAAGGGCTAAGGACTTTTTCAAATGTATAACAGACCATTTTTTCTTTATGTTTTGTCTTAAAGGCTTTAACCTGGAAATAATGGGATGGCTCACAGTCTGAACCAAGGACCCACTTTCCACAAAGTATGTACAATAAAGTTATTGCCATGATTACCTTAAATGGTTGTTACAAGACATGGAGATCACAGCTCTAGAAGACTTTACACATTCACACCTTGTACTGAAGGAAAATCATACAAAAAACCATTAGATCTGTTTTGCATTATCTGCAGAGTTTCCTAAACAATTAGTAAAAGAGTCGCACAAAATTAACTTTGCCTACATCAGAATAGCCTTATCTTCTATTCCAATGAAGTGCAGTTGACTAAAACCAGGAAACTAGTCAGGAACTGATGAAGCAATTAACTAGACCAATTGTTCTAAAAATATCAAACGACAAAAATAAGCTGCATCAGTGCACTGTTGAAGAAGTTACCCAATGTTTTGAACACAGATACAGAAACACAGTTTTTCATTCAGGAGAAACTGAATCAAATTAGGTCAAAACTCCATGTTTAAGGCAAAGACAGTGTTTGAATTTCAGTTTGGACTTACCGGAAGAATTTGTACAAAGGTTTTTCACAATGGTCTGAGGAGAAGCATGAGCATCTGACGTTGATCTTTCTTTAGTTACAAATCCCAGAATTTAGTGAGGGGAAAAAACAGTAGTAAGTAGCAACTTACATAACATGCTCAGATAGCATTTTGTCCAAAGCTATCCTGCAATTAAAAATGATCAACTCAGAAAATTTGTTTTCAGCCTAGACATAGAAGCTAGTCCTAAAGTTTTACAGTTTGAAGGGTTCATATTACAAATAGCATGCTGGGTTGAGCATGCTATGCCACACCAGCACAGCACTTAAAAAGTGCAGTGAGTCTAAAAGGACTAAAGCTGGCCTAGAACAAAGGAGATACAAATTTCCATTTAGACCCTGATGCAGCTGTACCTCAGGCCAAGCAAAATGCTTGCAGAGGAGGGACCATGTTTGTGAGTGGGGTGTATTTGACAAATAACAGGAATCACATCTGGCTAGTGGAAAGCTTGTTTGCTAAAGTCATTATCCCTTTCTCTTACTCCTGTATCTAAGCTTTCTGCCATTCTTCCTCTTAAACCCAAAACACATGCCTTAACACAGAATGTTCTTTTCTCTTTCAAATCCCTCCTATCAGATGCAATTAAATAGATTGCACATATTTTAGGGATAAAAAACAGCGGAAAATTAGTCTCAGACATGCAAAAATCACATATTAACTTTCTGCACCCACCCCTCCAATAAGTTTTATAATACTATGAAGTGTTACCCACAGAACAAACAATATGGTCCCCATCAGAGATTTTAAGAGTGAAAGCAATGAGGTGGAGAAAAAAAAGGAAAATATCAACCTACCTTTTCTCCAAGTGTCTCTGTACTTCAGGTTAAATGCATTTCATATGGACAAAAATAAATTTTTTATTTCCTAACCTGGATAATTTTTAGAGAGATATTTTAAATCAATTAATTGTCTTTCCACCAAAAGCCCATTTTTGTTATAAAATCTTCAATTAAAATGTTTTTAGTGTTGCAGAAAATATTGCTTAATAATTGAATGTCACTTAGCAGGCAAAGAAAGTCTCCTTGTGCAGATGGGCAGTTTAAGAGTGGCTCTTCTCAAATCCACCTGTAAATTCTCTTCTAGCTCTATGTCTCCATACAGGTCAGAATAATATAGAGCACTACACATTCAGCTTCCTCCATCATGTACTGTAACATCTTGAAATCTGGTTGAAATCTCCTAGTGGGCAGAAACCCTTCAGAAAACTTCAATTGAAATCCTACATAGCAGATTGCAAAATCAGAAAATACCTGACTGGGGGTAGTTACATCTCACTTTATATTAGGCTGTTTGGTAGCATGAGTAATTTCTGCTGTAGAACTGTGTTAACAGGTAATTCATTTTGTTGAAAAATGTCAAGTCAGCTTTCATATTAAAGGATATGTAAATATACTTCTCCAGAAACCTTGGATGCAAATTATTTTTGCCTTATTAGTTATAATAACATGATTGTATCTTTTGTCTGAAACTGCTGCTATATCTGAAGCACTGTGTTTTCAGATGATTAATATCCTCTAAATAAAAAGAATAAAAGAGCTTTCAAGTCCCCCATTAGTCCTGGTGTTTGGATAAAAAGCAGGGGAGTCCATGACCAAATCTACAACAAGTAATAACATAAAACTAATATGCTGAGGAGTTTCTAGGAATATCACTAATTCAGTGATGCAGTATAAAACTTGACTCAGTGTTACTTATCTCCATTTGCAATGAAATAATTATTACACAGCTGACTCTGTGTCAGCTGAAATTCACTCAGCAAATGGCTTTTGTTCAATGACCTCAGTGAGCCCAAGAGAAAGAAAAAAATATTGATAGTTTAATAGTTCTTGATATGCCAATTGCTGTCAATGTCAAGAAGCTGAACACTCTTCATTCAAATGAATAGAATAGGACAAATGTAGATGATATTTTCTGAGAAGTACTCTTAGTGCCACTTTTAGGTCCCTATTTTATCTGTCAAGGTTGTGAGTGGCTGATCTTAAATGGAAATCTGGCTTTATTATAGATAGAAGAAAATTTAGACCCACAAAGTTAGAAAGGTTCCAAACATCAGCTGAAATCAATGAGATTGAAGTGTTAAATATTTCTTGTCTGCAGTCTAGATTTCCACGATTTTATTACTTAAGTTATTCATAAATGTGTCAACAGATTTATAAATAATAGCATTGTTAAAATGAGATGAAAGAAACATTTTTAATAAAAATATTCTAATTATTTTTATAGAAGAAAAATTAGGGATTTAGAATGGTATTTCTTCTACAGAAGAAAAAAAAACTTAGGATGTAGCAAGACGGGGATCAGCCTTTTCTCCCAGGCAACTAATGACAGGATGGGAGGAAATGGCATCAAGCTGTACCAGGGGAGGTTCAAGTTGGACATCAGGAAGAATTTCCTCATGGAAGGGATTGTTAAGCATTGGAACAAGCTGCCCAGGATGGTGGTGTGTTAGAAAAAAAAGTGAATGTGGCATTTTCTTCTCGGCTCAAAATTCCATACCTTTCTGTATGAACATCTATACATTATTCTGAGTCAGTCTGTTTGTTAGGAAGATTTAGGCCTGACACCTGTCTCTCTGAGCATAAACAGTATGCTACCCATGAAGTCAACCAAACTTAGCACATCTGAAAACATTCTCTCACCAATAATTTGAATTCGCATTTGTATTTAGCTTGAAATACAAAAGCAAAGAAACAAAAATCCAGTTCAAGACAAAGGAGACAAAGTCTTCAAATATACCAAACAATGTAAGTTTTTGACCATGGTTATTGTCACTGCCAGAAAAACACACCAACCTAAGAATATACCACAACAGCAACAGGCTGCCTATGCATATTTCATACTCTATTATATAGCTCCCAAAGATTAAATACCCTGCACTGACTTACCTCCCGGTGATCATAGAGGTATCGTAACCTTTCTATATGTGCAAGTAAACCACATATTTAAATGAACAGTCATAATATGTGTAAATATACATGATGTGTTCTAAGTGAGGCTCGTGGCCAAAGATGTTGTCTGTTTTGTTGTCCCTGTCTTCCTCCCACGACTTTTGGGCTGAAGAGTGAGTCACCAGAAATTACTCTTCTAATGGAAAATATAATTTCCAGCAAACAAAAAGACTAACTTGTTATTAGGCTGAAAAAATCCATTGATTCACATGGCCTGAACAATATTTTTAGCTCCAGCATGGGAGAGGCAACAACAACAAAAAAGGAGAAGAACTGAGAGTATAAGAATACAGATGCTATTTTTGACAGGACCTGGATATCTTTCAGCAGTAGCTTCTGACTGCTTACTAGGAAGGGAATTCTGGTCAAGGTAAGGAAAAATGATGGGAAAAAATTGCAACTTGAAAGGCTTATCAGCACACACCTGAGACAACCCATTCATCTGTTGTTTATTTCAGATATAACAGCATTTTCCTAAACTTTTTGTTCATATTTCAACATAGTAAGGAAATTGATAAAACCAGAAAGTCACAGTAAATATTTTGAACAAAATCAGTTCAATTACTGTCACCACCCCATTAATTTACCAAAGCCACCCTTCTGGTCCCATATTAGTGGCCAAGCCCAATACATCTTTAATTTCCTTTATGTAATACTGTAATATGTAATAAGAAATTCCATTTCATCTGTGAATTTGCCATTATATTTAAATCATATTTGAATACATAATATACTATTTTTTTCCTTTATAATAATTTAAAGAATTTCAAAGACTAATTTATTTTAATTGCAGTTTTTCTGGTAGTGTGGAATGTATAAAAGACCTTGATTCTGTGTAAGTACTGCTCAGCAATAATGAAAACATCTCTGTGTTAGCAACACTGTTTTCAGCACAAATACAAAACAGCCCCATACTAAGCACAAGGACGAAAATTAACTTTATCCCAGAGAAAACCAGTGCACAGTTTAAAGTGTGAAACACATTAACCACCAGAGTGTTTTCTGTGGCTTTTCAGTTGTAAAGATTTCTTTTTCTACTGTAAAAAGGCTACACTTTGAAGAAGCACTTAAGCCTTAGTGGATCTATTGAGTGCTACCGAATACATTTACTATGCCTGATTACAGCATGTTTTAGAAGTACTCTAATAGATAGTGAGGTTACTTTGGGCAGTGCTGTCAACTTGTATCGCAGAGTGCATCTACCATAGGCAGCACAGGAAAACTGGGTAGAGGAAAACAGAGCAGGTGTTGTGTCAGTAACACATTACCATGCTCACTTCTGGGGCCAGGGATGACTGAGGAATTTTAAAAAGGATATTTAGTCTTTTGGAGCAATAGGAGGAAGATTGGAAATTTGTACCTTCTTGACTGGCAATTCTTCTTGACTTGAAATATAAAACGAACTGTGCCATGATGCATATACTTATGTGTTTTGTTTTATGGATGTTCTATTAGAAGAAAAAATTAAATCCATCAAACCCCAACCTTTACAGATGTCTGATATCACAGAAAGAGAGGATCATGCAAAAATATTCTTGTAATTCTCTTGTTGAAATGGGAGGGTTCCTTGTTTTATGGGAGGTAGATCAAGTAGGGGTCCTGGATCCAGCTTAGTGGCCAAAGGTCTAGAAAAAGATATTGCTGATTTTTTCCATATTTAAATTAGGTCATAAATAGGATGATATATAGGAGAAAAAAAACAAAACCCAAAGACACATAGAAGGAGAGAGAGGGTAAGGGTTTGACATTTCTAGAGGTTTTAACTTAAAACAATTTAGGAGCCTATAATCTTAATGTCTGCTCAATCCTGGACATTCTACTAATTTTTTAGGTCAGAATAGAAAATTACTACTCATACAGGTTGTGCATTCCTTAGCATAATCTCAGGTTGCTCCTGAGCTAGTCAGATCAAAGACTAATGATAACCAAATCCAGAACAACAGAACAATAAGCACTCAGTCCTGTCACTGGAGCCAACCACTCTTGAATTTCAATATTGGATGCAGGAGATATTCCCCTGATACAAAAGAAAAACTATGACTTGGACTTATTGCAAAAGCATTTTCCTACATAAAACAAGTTACTCTACATTTATGCAGTATTTGGTCACCCAAAGACATCTAAAATAAGGAATAACAGCCTAACTTGCCTCTTGAACAATATTGACAGAGATCACAAAATCTCAGAATCACATAATATGCCAAGTTGGAAGGGACTCACAAGAAGACTGAGTTGTGTGTAGTCTAGATAGTCAGCACTTTGGGAAAAATTGCATTTCTCTGCTGTGCTGCCCTGTGTGTTCAATCAGCCATCCTGCCCTCCTCTGCAGTCCCCTTGTCACTGCTTCTCCAGGACACTGCAGAGTTGGGGCCTTCCCCATGCAAGACTGAGGGTGAAGTGTGACAGAGGGAAGCAGCCACTTCAGAACTTCCCTCTGGTCCCTGAGATGTGCAGATCCTTCTCCTCCTGTATAGGCAAAGCTCCCTGAGTCCCCAGGTGGAGAGATTATGTACAGGGTTATGAGAGGAACTAATGGCTGCTCCCTGGTTTCTGGTCCCAAATGATCAAACAAACAGCACAACTCTCCCTGTTGGGTGCACCTGTGGGCAACAGCACCATAGTAAAATCTCCTAAATTTGTCCACTGTGTGAGCAACATTGTCAGGATATTTACCAGCCTTGGTATTTGTATCAAGAACTGAAAAAACAGTCATTATTAACAGCATAAGGCTTGATTTTTTACCAAATTAAAAATGATTTATTGTTTGTTTTGTTTTAGTTTTAGATGAGTAAAAAATCAAGCTCATGGAATGAAAGGTGAGAAGTAACTTCATCGAAACTCAGTCATGGTTTCTCCTCAGGGTAGCAACACTGCCACAATGTCCTTATGCATGCCATACTGCAAGCTAAATTGTAAGTTTCTGGTTAGAATATTTGTGTCTGCGTAGAGGATTTATATGCTTCTCTTCTCAATCATTACATATTAAAAGTCACAGTATCACATGAATTTATTCAGAAAATTCTCTTGTATTAACATGTTTTATGTATAATAAAATGTTAATTAATGTACCTGAATTTTAAATAATAATGCAGGAAAAAAACCATAACTATCAGAAATACTTGTAATACAGACTTTCCATACATGAAAAATTACTGATTAATTCTTATTCAACTTGTCGAGTTATCTAATTTTGACAGTGAGATCTCTCAGTGGCATTCAGCATATCACCCCTCACTTTGCAGTGAAATTAAGTATCTACTCAAAACTAAAGTGCTTGGCTGTTATTCGACCATGTTTGCTGTTAATGCTTTTAAAATCCATTAGCTCTCATGGACCTTACTCAGACTGACAGCGTTGTGCAGAATGAACGGTTACCATTAACTGGAAGACAAAACAAAACAAAAAAGTTAGCTGTGAAAACCTGAGAGTTTATATGTATTGATCAGGAAATGCCTGCTACAAAATAAATGCAAAACCACATAGAAGTGTAGGAACATCAATAGATTTCTAGGGCTGAAAAAATGAACATTTTTATCAGGGTTCCTCAGAATCACTTTTTCTCTTTTCAGAGAATTGACGGAGTAGATTGATGCCTGGTTTAATTGATTATGTATTAACATTAGCTGAAGATGACATGGGGGGTAATGATAATGTTTATGATTTATTATGGCTATATACACTGGGTAATGCTGTTACCAACCAAACAATTATTACTGGCTCTATCAGCTCTCTGCACTGAAGCTGATCTCATGTTGGATATACAAGAATTTATTAATCCTGCAAAATCTCAACCAAGCAGACTATTCTTTGTTATTTAAACAAGATGTGAGTGTTTTATTAGAAATTACATCATAGTAAATAAGACTGTTGTGAACCACCTCTAAAATATTAATATCCCTGTTTTGGGAGATAGGCAGAAAATTTTCTCAGATCTTGGTAAAGTAAGTACAAATGTGTTTGGACTCCAGAAAAATAAACAATAACACTTCCTTCTCAAAAGCCTTTTTTTATTTAAAAAATTCTGAAGATGCTACAACAACAACCCTCCAAACCCTTCCAACTATTTAAGTAGAGCTTAAAGGTATGTTTTAAAGTTATCTGGATTTTGAATAGATCTGACTCCAAAATAAAGCCAGGTGCTGTACAAGCTGACCTCATGGACACTCAAACACAGACCAGGCTCCTTAGCTTACCAAAATCTCTGTAACAACTTCAAACAAAGGCATAATCTGAATATTTTGAAGCCTTTGGAGCACTCTGTATTGGAATTGTCTCCATTATCTTGACATGCTCTCTAATTTTTAAGGCTTCTCCTGAGAAAAAATATGAGAAGCATATATGTTAAGAAAAACTTCATTTAAGACCTCATTTCCATGGAATGATGAAAGAAAAGCTGTTACATTTTGCATATCTAAAGACCTAAGCTTATGGTTTACTGTTGCTGTGGCACACCATGGCTGCCTTATTTCAACCTTGTTTCTTGACAGTAATTCTTAACAATTCAGAAACTCCAGCAGTATAAATTGTCTAAATTTGGGTTATAGCTCTAGATCCAAAATCCCAGCTTTTTCAGCATTATAAGAATTGAATATTTTATTCCATTCTCTGTGACATAATGAAGTGTCTTGGGCAACAAGATTGAAGGATGACTTGGTGACCTGGTGTTGGTATACATCATAGGAAGTGATATGTACATACTAATAAGACAGGAGGGAGCCAATTCTCCTGAAACTGCCAAAGGAGGAAATCAGTGCAGATCAAAACAAAGATGTGATCCGTGCAGATCAACCCTAGACTGGATAGGGCCAACATAAAACCCAGGTATTACTGCAATTGCCTTAATGGGAGAACAGCCTGTCCCTGCTGCTCCTGACAGTGCCCTACTGCTCCTTACAGTGCCCTGCTGCTGCCACTGCTGTGTACCAAACTTCTAGACACAGGCCTTCTATGCAGCAATTGAAAGTAGAAGTATTTAGGTCTTTTCTCTCTACGACTGAGATAATCAAATTTTCCATAGTGAGCATGAATATTGCTACACATGCTAATGCTATGCATTGAAGTAACAAGATGCTAATACTTAATATAAGGAAAAATGAAATTGCACTAAAAGTACTACGAAAGAACAGGCAAAAAATGAACAAAACATTCAAATTGAGCCAAAGGGTTGTTACTAGAAAGTGGAGCATTGATAATTTGCTCCATATTGTAAAAAATATTTATTTGTTCTAAAATATTAAGATCAAGATTCAACACCTCTTTCTGAAAAATTAATTTCTCCTAGATGGGAGAATATTCCCCAACACCAACCCTGGACATGATCAAGATAAGGTCGTGACCTCTGACACCAACAGCTGTAATGAGCAACACAAGTTTGTGTAGCAAAGTTGTAAAGTGTTTCCTTACAGGAGAAAACAGGTAATTTAGCTGTGTCTCTGGGCAGTTTAAGAGACTTTGTTGATAGATAAAGACAAAATTAACAGATAGTTAACATAGGCTGCACTTGTCTAACTCTACTGCGAATAAAATTCATAAACGTCCCCCTTAGTATCCAGGTATCAAGAGAGAGAATATGCAGCTAAGCTGTATTTAATTCTCCTACTGCTTTAACTAAACTGGAAACTGCTGAACAGGAACAAAAGTGAATGCTCTGTTTGCTTTTCTTGAAAGTGTTCTTCTTAAGGCAATTTTGACATTACACTAAATTTATGATTTGTGAAAATATTCTTATTACATCCTACGCAGATAAGCATAAACAAAGTTTACTGTGAAGCTGCATACTAAGGAAGAGTTTTGAAAAATTACAGAAAAAAAGACCAACCCTAAGTGTAGAGAATCAAAGTCATATAATCGCAAACTTTATCTTTCTATCCATCATAAGACACTTGCCTCGATGTAAGTATACTGCTAACTGGCTCTTTCTTGCAATAACTGGAACAAATCTCCTGAATATAAAGTCCTTGCATATATGAAGCTGCTTTCATAGCATTTTTTTGTCATTGATAAGTTTTCCTCAGTCACCTTTTTTTACCTTAACTTTCAGCCTTTTTACTGAGCATCTGTTAGCTAAAATGAGGCCTATAATAAACATTTATGTCCCTCTTTACGCTGATTGTTGTTTACACCTATGTGGCAAGGCTGCAAGAATATATTGAATATTTATGTAGCAAGAAATTGCACCTCCAGACTACTAAATACTGAGTGGAGCAGCTGGGATTCTCTAAATGCATTCAGGCCACTAGCAGTATCCATTATTTATTTGCATTACTAGCTGCACTTGCAAGGACTGTTCACTCCTTCTCCTCTAACACCTGATGACAGCAGAATGGGACCACATCATTTTTAACCCCATCAACATCCCAATTTGTTTGGAATTGCATTCTGGTCTGCATTCTCATTACAATGAAGTATCAATGTGAGAATGTTGAAAGCTACTACTTTCTATTTATGAGAAAGAAGAAATTATGGGGATTGCTGTCTTCCCCCCACTACACTGCTCCACTGCTGCGAGATGTCTCCTGGAGTAGTTTCCAGACCTTGGGCAACAAACATAGTAAGAATATGGACCTGCTGGAGCAAGTCCAGAGGAGGAACATGAATAAGATCAAAGGGCTGGAGTACCTCCCTTTTGAGGAAAGGTTGAGTGAGTTGGGGTTGTATAGACTGAAGAAGAGAAGGCTTTTGGGAGACCTTTGAAAATACCTAAAGAGGGTTGCAAGAGAGCTGGAGACAGACATTTTACAAAGGCATGGAGTGATGGGATAAGGAGCAGTGGCTTTAAACTGGAGTAGGCTTAGATTGGATATTAGGAAGAAATTCTTTACTGTGAGAGAGGTGAGGCACTGGAGCATGTTTCCCAGAGAAGCTGTGGATGCCCATCCCTGAAGTGTTCAGGGCCACAGTGGACAATAATTTGAGTAACTTAGACTAAGGAAGGTGTCCCTGTCTCATGACAGGATTGGAAATAGGTGATCTTTATGGTCCGTTCCAACCCAAATGATTCTATGATTCTATGATTATTTAGCAAAATTCTGATCAGATGCAGTAAATCAGTGCCAGCTCTTTCATTTAAGTAAAGTCAAAAGAACAACATGAATCAGAGTACAGTCAAAAAAGACTGCTCTCTGCAAATATCTCTGGAACTTTAAATTTTCTTTACATTTTTTTCTCATATCCAAATCAAATCTCAATTTTCATTCATTTTCTTGCAAAGCATATCCAGAAGTAAGTTCAAGGTGTTATTCAGTCTAATTCATTTCCTCAGTTTTATGTGTACAACTACTCAGATATAGGTTTCAAAAAATATTAGTATAAATCATATTATAGTTTGCTCTTTTTCATGCTTATAAATCTCAGAAGTGGGGTCTAGAATCTTAATAGCTAACTCACTTCTTTATTATGTAAAATTCATTAACAGTGTTTTGATTTCCTCTATATGCTTGGTTTTTCACTTGTTTCTTTCATTGCATCTATTATCTAGTAATACTAAAAATACATGAATGTTAGATGATGTCCCATTTTTCTAGTGAGACTTGTTAATGAAATTACTTTCATTATACAGCGATTCCTCACCTTTAATTTATTTATGGAATTCTAAGAAATGTACTTGCCCTACTAAAATTCAGACTTTAATAGTGTTTCTGTTCAGCTTAACAAGTGATTCCATACATCCAGAACCCACTTTCTGCTCTTTGCTGATTTTTTATCTTGCATGATTCTTATGAAAGCTCAGTATAAAACTGTCTTTCCTCCATGACAGTGTAAAATGTCATTTTTTATTGCTTTTAGTTGCATATGATATATTGCTTATGATATGCTATGTATTTATTTATTTTAGTCCTGATCATACTAGATAAGGAATTGATTTTTATTATAACATATTCTGGGAAGACATTTTAAGAAGGCTTGTCAAGTTCAGCTTAAATACCATCACATTAGCAAGAAATTTGCAATACTAGAAGAAATAATCCATTTTTCTGGGTCAATGTAATCAGCAAAGAAATAAAAGGAGTGTCTTTCCTAATGATCCTCTTCAAGAACTTCTTTAAAGTCTTAGATTTTCTGGTAATGCAAATAGCAAACTATTTGTAATAGTAATAACAGTTAAATTAATAATAAATATTTGTAGAAACCTGGTCTCTATGAAATTACTAGAAGAAAATTCTTCCACATTTTGATTAACTTGGAACTTTGACAGATGTCCAGCTACTGAATTTTTTGGAACTACCTCTCAAAGCTAGACAGCATATCACAAGATCACACTGACAGAGACAAAATTTATATTATATGTAGCTCACTATTTTAACAGAAAATAATTTGCTATAAAGGGATGGTACTTCCAACCTTAACATAACTCTTCATAGTTCAGGATGGCATTCACAAAGAGAGATTTTTTGCATCCAAGCCTTCATCTAGGTATACTAATATCAAGTTCTGGTAAGCACTGACATAGCATTTCTTCAACTGACAGTGATCTTATTAATTTTTAGTTGAATAAGCCCAAATATGCAATATGCACTGCATTGAGTAAATATTTGTAGATATATATTTCTGGAATCTCTGTCAGAACAATGAGAATATCAGGGAATCATAAACTTTTATGCTTGTATCTTTTCCAGATTAAAAGATCATTCGTTGCACAATTTCAATTAATTCTTGAGCTACAATTCAGGGAGTTTCAAGTCTTTAACTAATGCGTTTACCAGTCTGCTATCCAATTGTAAATATGCTTGTTACTTTTCAGAGCAATCGTTTGGTGATATATTTATTAATGTCATTATACCAAAGAGCTTGTTGGACACGCTGGAATAGAAGAGATATGTTTGCTATGTACTAGTGCAGCTTATCAAACATTTCTTTTGCCAATACCAATAAAGGCTGTAGGCCTTGTGCTAATCTGACAGTGTAAGGTCTTAGGATTTGTCTGAGCTTGCCTTGACTTTTTAGTTTTTTAGCTTTTGCAAAAGTATGTAGGCACTGCATGATGAACAATAGCCCTTGAAGTTAAGCCACAGTATTGACAACTCAGTGTGGCATCCCATCAAGTCTGTACTCCAGGAACACTGGTATTGTGTCAGTCTAGAATCCAGAGGGATTTTAGAAAAGACATAGTTATTGGCAAGGCTTTTTTCACAATTGTTTTTAAAACACTAATTTTAAGGAAGGTTTTTCTGTGTTAATTTGTACTAAGACAGCATCTAAGTTATTACTAGCTGTTTCTTGGTTTTAATTAGTTTGTTAGGATTTTAAATAATATGAGAAGTTGTTGGCTTTACATATAAGGTGTACTATATTTTTGCTTACTTTGATATGGTGGGTGTAATATTGGATGCATACATATTAAGAAACTTGCAAATTCAAGATAATTATTTGCATCCAGTGGAATGTGTGTGCACATTCCTAGGCACTGGCCTCGAGTACATGGCAGCCTTCTGTATAATAGTGGGACTTAGGTTATAGACATGCACGAAATATTACCATGTTTCAACAGGGTAATGTTTTTCATTAGTAGTTTGAAATTGCCCTAAATCAAATAAAGTAGTAGAGAGGGCTAGATTGACAATTTTTTTTCTAGAACAAATCAGAGAGAGGTCACAATTATTTGAAGACCATCTTAGAGAGGAAACTAAGGATGTTAGGTTTTCTGCCCAGACTCATGCACAAAGATATGCTAACACATCCACTTTGTTCCTTGCAGAGCTCAATTTGGCATTTGCTGAAGCCTCTGAATCTAGTCTTGGCAACAGCTTCAGTCCACAAAAACCCTGAAACCGTGCAGACAAACCTACATTCTCTGTATACCCATTTCTATCCATTTACCTTGAAGTCCTTGAGAAGTACGGAAATTATCTCTCCCAGATTTTAAATATAGGGAAGTAAAGACCTGAAAGGTATGATTTTGACCAAGACAATGCAATGCCTGTTGCAGAGGTCTGACCCAAGTAGTACTTTATGAGGCATTCCTTTTGGGATTATTTAAAAAGAAAAATAGCATAGAAGTTATGTTATTATTTTCATCATGTATCCATGTTTCAATATTGCCCAGAACTCAATTAAAATCAGGCTCCATTATCTGAGCACAATCAAAACCATATATCAGAGAAAAATTTATGCCATATAAATGAAAATGTCTTTAATTGTGCTTTTCAGTGCTGCACATACAGCCTTGTGATAATTTCTATCAAGATTATTTTTATTCATAAGTGGTCAAGCCAGTAACATTTCTAAAATGGAAGGTTTTATTATGAAAGAATAAATGTCATTCTTTTGCTTACATAAAACAGCAAAAAGAACCGGGTCAGGCAATGCTACTTCAGAGAATTGTCTTTCTAATATCATTATTTTGATTATTTGTAACCAAAAAACCAGCTTTAATTATCTGCAATCAGAGCTGTTCATAATGCTTGTAATAAAGATCCACTGGACCTCAGAAGATTTTAACGCTTTAGAAAAACCAAGTATGCATTCTGTGTTTGTGACTTTGGCAAATGATGACTCAAATGCTGCAGTACTCTAACAGGCATTATGTAGAATATGCATTACCTCATTTACAATTTTTTGTTCCTTTTTAATTGGTTGTCTTACATATCCTTCTTGATAAATCTTCTCAGTCTCTCTGCTAGATCTCTTCTTTTTCTACCTTCAGAGACATCCTGGTTTTCCCTCTAACAGCTTTATGCCATTTGCTCTCAGGCTTCCTCCATCTTCTAAATCCTGTCTCTGTTCTGCACTCCACAGAACAGTCTGAAATTCAGCAAAGGCAAATGCAGGGTCCTTCACGTGGGGAAGAATGACCCAGTGCGCTAGTGCTGGCTGAAGGTCGATCTGCTGAGGAGCAGCTCTGTGGAGAAGGACCTGGAGTTGGTTCCTGGTGGACAACAGACTGTCCATGAGCCAGCAGTGTGCCCCAGGTGCCAAGATGGCCAGTGGAATCCTGGGGTGCATTAGGAAGAGCACTGCCAGCAGGTGAAAGAAGAGAAAAAGAGAGAGAAGAAAACTAAATAAATAGATACTTCTTCTTTTTAACGAACATGGACTGCATTCATCAAATGGTAGATCTGCTGTAAATTCCTGAGCTAATTAAATTTTGTTTTAAGCTTTCAGCACAGACTCATCTGGCATAGGAACAAATACATTAAAAATGCACTGATTAGGGAGCTCTTTGTGTGTTCTTCTAAACATCATCATTTGGAAATCCACATCATTTTGCCCTGAGAGAGATCACACATTCCTCTCATGCTCTCAGAAACTCAAGTACTTCCAGTGTAGTTCCTTCTTATTTTCTTTCTTTGAATTCCCAGTTCAAACTTTCTACAATGAGTTATGTGCAGCATGATTTCTACATCAACCATTAACAGTGCTCATAATTAAATCCATTTCTCAAATTTTATTTAGTAGAGTTTTAAAGCAGTGTTTCCTACTGTCAACAGAGTGGCCATTCATTACATATTTAACATAGAAATAAAAGTTTTTTTAGTCATCACAATTTTTTTCTATCAATTTAATTTGAATAAGGGCTGGGCAAGTGAGCAAGATGAAAACTTAAATCCAGATGATGTTATTGATTAGAGAGATCTGACCCCCAGACTAAGCTGCATTAATTTTCCTAGCTTCCACTTCAGAAAGCAGAAATTCAAAAGTTTTAGTTACATTATTTCACTACATGAAGCATCAATATAATTTATGATGTCAATGTAATTACAGACTCATTAACTGCATGCACTCTTTACTGTAACAAGTATGGTGTCTTCAGTTCATACATGATGATGCAAATTAGGAGTAAATATAATCCTAGGAGTGTCTAAATGTAAGGATTGTTAAAACTGTACAGTGATGTCTGCAGCACTAATCCAAATGATGGGGAAAGCCTGTTAAGCCTAATTAAGGATTCCTGTTTCTTGCAAATAAGTTTTCAGAATACCCCACAAATTCTATTGATTGCATCCACAAGACAGAGGCACCTAAAGCACCAACCACTAGATTCTGGTGGATTTTCTACACTAGAAAAATGTACTAGACATTGTTTATTGCAAGGTTTAAGAGAAAAGATATTCTGGTTTTTTTTACTTGAAACAAGAAGATGTAAGATTCGATATGTGACTGAAGTGTACATTCACAACTGAGAAAATTGAAGGGGGAGGGAAAGAAATCCAAAACATATAAGTATCTCTTTTACTTTAAATATTTCTTGAGTCTGTAATACACACATTCATCAATGATTATAGGGTGTAAGAACCAATTCTAAACACCTTTTCAGACAACAGTACAGCCAAATCCAGGATCATAAAGGGTTTTTTTCCCACCATCTTGAAGTGTATTCATAGTCAACTGCTTTTCTTCTGTTATTCTAGTTTCTAGATGTTTAGGGTATATCTGTCTCTAAGGAAGCCTTACATCTTGCTGAAATGTCAAATGGTCCCCAAACATGTTTTTGTCTTTGAAGACAGACTTTTCTGTATTTATTTCAGGTGTATGGTGGCTCCAGCAATTTAAATGTCATTAACATTTAATATCACAGATGTGATATCTGATGATTATATATTTGTTGATTTCACAAAAATGCGGAATTGCCGATGCAGAAAATCATTATGTGAAATTTTTTATATTGAACAAGGAAAAAAGAGATGCATGAAAGACCAAACAGGAGCATGTAACTCTTGGAAATAGACATAAAATAATATAAATATAAAATATTTATAGTCTTTAATGGAAATGCATGTGAATTTGCCAACTGAGAAGAGACAGAAAATGGTCCTTAAGCAGAGATTATGCTTCAGTCATCCATGAACATTTGAAAGCAGCCTAAAATCAGTCATTCTTCCTCTAACTCAAATCCTGTCTTTCCAAAGTGCTTGCTTAATTGGTCCAGTGGATTTCACCCAAGAAACCAGGACTGTTATATAGAAAGTTCAGAAGGCAAGTATCTTTACAATCTTAAGCTTCAAATACATTAGTAGGTAAATAACAATGCCTAAATACTGCTGAGCAATTCACCAGATTAACTCATCTAACAATTCATATTTCAGGCTATCTAAAAACATATTGAAGTTTCTGCTCTTAAAATAAGTGGTCCTTTGAACTACCACTTTATTTACCATCCTAATCGTACCATCCACTAGTAAAATTGTGCAATCCTTACAGATGCACATACACTTCTTTGGATTTGTTGGTTTATTCTATGTTTCTCTGTACAAAATAAAAACAAAAAAGAAAACAAACTAAAAGTCCAATCTTTTTATAAGTGCATGCAGTAATTGCCATTGGGCATCTATGAGGACTTGGACGAGGGAATCAAGGGCAAAATAAAATATTGTTAAAATTAATTAGGTATCAGACTTGCCCAGGCAGTAACACTACCTGGTTTTCATGCCTGAATACAGCCAAAATACCGTCCACACTGACGATAAGATTGTATATTTCAGCCTAACTATTGACTTCATAATGTAAAGTTGTCACTAATTCTTCTGTATATTTATTGAAAGAGTGATTTCATGGCAGCCCTCAACTCTACATTTTTTACGTCCTTATTCATTAAACTATTTATTGGCTGATTGCATGTTTTATCATTCAAATATTTAGTCTAATATTTTAAGGAATTTTTTCCAAAGTTTAGCTACATTCACAATTTGGGTTTTTCCAGGCCAATTTAAAAATCTTTTTCCACACATTCTTCCTTGTCTCTTTTATAGCCTTTACTCTTATGTTATAAACCGTGCTTGTTGTGCTGGGATTTTTTATTATGAAGTTAAAATGGATAGGAGCTAGAGCTGAACTCAGTTTCCACCACTGATTTAGTTTCTGTTCCACTCTTTTGATGGAGAAAGGTACCTCAGCATACAGTCACTGCTTCATTCCAGCTGCCAGGAACACAGTAGAAAATTAAACTGGAGAAGTTCTTTGATAGCTTCAGACATATACTTTAAACAATTCAGTCCCTCTTAGACACCTCAGTGAAAGCCCCAAGGCCTGAAAGCAACTGTTGGGAGCTGAAAGTAAAAGAAAGCACTTTCTAAGTAAGAAGCAAGCCTTTCTTACACTCAGTGCAGCAGAATGCCAATAGAATTACTTGATCCATTAATGGGTAAGTTTTGTTTCCTTCCCAAAGAGAGACTCATCCATGTGAAAATTTCTAAAAAGGCTTCAGACTTGCTTTTAAACCTTGTGCTCACATTATTTGTCTTCATATTTTACTATTCAATTTGTGAATGTGACTGACTATGGTTACAAAATAGTGAGTGCACTACTACCACAGAATAAGGATCAGCTAAAGGCAAAAATAAATCTCAGTAATTGTTTTATTTAAATAGGTTTTTATTTAGAAATATCATAACTGTAAGAAAACAAAGAAAACTAAAAGACCTTCTCCTAAAGAGCTTTAAGTTTCCATATTTTCTGGAAAACTCTACTATTGTCCAAAAATCATCCTGTAGTTGTGGTAAATTCTGGCCAAGCCAAGTCATACATTGCATATGCCCACTTGTAATAACAATGTGCTACCTACATGATGAGCAGATGGATATTACTCCCTGTAAAGGATGCACCACTGACTTGTCCTGGTCTTACATTGGAAGGAGTCTGGAGTAGGGTTGTAATACTGCACAGCACAATGGCTCTTTTTTTTTTTTTTTTTGCAAGAATCCTTAAATCAATCTGGGATTATGACAAAATGCATCTGTTCTTTGAGGATTGGCGAAGAAATTAAAAGTGTAGAAGAGGAAAAAGAAAATTCATTCTTACATTCACTGTTTTTTTTTTTCGGACTAAAAACTCATCCTTGGTTGAGAAGTTCAGCACACAGGACTGTGGTGCTGGCTGTGTCTGTGTGTTTGCAAACACATATGAAAGAACCAAGCTGTCCCACTTCTTCATACAGATGGATATGCTTTGCTGCAGTCATTTCTGTGTTAAGATACAACCTATTACTCCTATTCTGGCCAGCTGCAGAGTTCATCTGTGTGTTTGACTTACAAGCTGTTGAAACCTACAAGAATCACTAAGAATGATGTACCAAAGCAACACCTCTAATCACAGCTGGACTGAGTGGGTGCTGCTGCCATGCTGTCATGTGCTGAGGGACTGTGAAGAAGTCAATGATGATTTAACAAGATAGAAGGGAGTTATGTAAAAGAAGAGAAGTATTGTAGGAGCTGACTACATAGAGCTTACACTTGGAGGCAGCTGGGCTTTTTCCAAATGCATGCTGAATACATATTTTCCACTAGTGATGGACTGATCTAAGACCTTATGGCAGTTGCTTTATTCTCTCCCTGTTCATTTTGAAGGACGGTGTTGCAATGCTCCAGTACAGATGTGTTACAGGTTTGTAGATGGGATGGGAGGTCAGAAGTGTTTTAACAGTACACAGTTTTCTTTCAGCTGGAAAAGTTCACGCATTTCTCTGTAACAATCCAAGGTCAATAATATATTCCCTAACAAGGAAGATACGAAAGGAAACTTGCTACAAGAACTCTACATCTCTCCTGTCTGACTAGAGAGGAAAACATCTTTCATTTTGAAGAGAAAAGGAAAGATTATTCTATAAACATTCAAACATGTATGATGTGGAGATGTTTGGATACAAAAATATCACATACTTTGGAAAAATTACCATTTTTTGAAGAGACAGAAATAGCAGTAAAGGCTTGGGCTTTATTTGCATCCCTTACAAGCGAAAAAAAAAATTGTATCAGAGCTCTGAACTACCAGTGCTCTCAACAGCAAAAGTTCTTTTGAAAGCCAATAGAGACACAAAACTGAGTACTGTGGTTTTGTGAAGAGAAACTAAATTTTCTACTTAGCTGATGACACTGGTTTTCCTTCTGCTTGTTCACAAAAAGTCTTTGAATACTAATTTCAGAGGTGAAGGATCACATTAAGATACAAAGACTTAGCTTTATTTCTCAAAGTTTCCTGGTCCAGAACTGATGGAATATATCAGCTCCAATCACATAGAGCAAATGTTTTGATCAGTGAGTATCCCATATCTGTGAGATATTTCAGCAGGCCACAAGAAAAGTTTCAGGTTATCTGGGTTCCAGAAGCAACAGAATTTCATATTGAGAAGCTCATGTACAGTGTGACATTATTAAACACCCAGGAATAAAGGTATTTTTCTGTCTATAAGTTACAAAGCTCTGTCTTCTGCAGTAGGTTATATTCTACTTCCTGGGCTAGTATGATAGGAAGCCCGCCCTCAGTTCAGGCAGGTGGTGAAATTAAGTTACAAACACAAAAGAGGCTTTGTAAAGTAATTAGCAGAAAAAGGAAGGGTAAAAAATATCCTTTTTTTTCATGGTACAATAGCATCTTTCACTTCAGGACCTCAAAGCACTTTAGAAGCACTGTAATTAAGCTTCCAATCTCTCCATGTAGTATAAAAGATTTTTAATGCCTTTTAGCAAGAGAAGAGATTAAAAAATGAGCAGGAAATAAACTGGTGTTTGCTCATTTAATTCATAATGAGAAGAAAAATATGCACAGCTTAATAATTGTTTTTATTTTAATTGTTCGTAAGGAGCAATCTTTCTCCTTCCCACCCTAATTATGAAATAGACACATACCAGAGTGTGAAAAGCTGTAGAGCCTGGGATCACCCATAGCATGACAGGTTAATTCCATAAATTCTTTCTTCCATACATCTTCCAACATTTTACAGAAAGTCTCTTCATCCACTGTTTTTGCCTGATTTAGTGTTTCAATATACCTTCCTTGACATACATTTACTCTTTCAAGTGTGTTGATTCTTTTTCAATATTGTGTTAAGATCTCAACAGAGAGAGGAAGGGGGAAAAAATGTGTTGTATCAACTGAAGAGTAAAGAATTTAGTGTGACATAGTCCTCATTCAAGACAAAACATAAACATTGAAATAAATGAGAGGAAAATGAGAAACAGCAGCGCTTCATGTGGTTATGAAATATCTTGAAACTAAAGCATGAGCTGAAATGGTTTTGTTGTCCTAAAGAACAGTTTGTCCTTTCCTCTGCTCCATTATCTCAATAGTCTACTATGAAATCTGCTCAGCAGGGAACATTTTTATGTCAGAATGCTGTACTTCTAGTCAATCGATTGGCCCTCTACCAGGGCAGAGGGTTAGCTGCCTTTCAAACTGGAAGAGACATCTGCAGCCAAAAGAGGAGTCTCTCTATTTATCCTTGGCAAGACAGGAGTGACAGTGCCTACCTTTGTGCACTGCAAGTTCAACGTCTCCTAGCAGGGGTCAGGAAGCATTATCTCCCATCACAAAGTGCACACAGAAGTTCAGCTCAAAGTTACCCACAGTCTTTCAGGAGCAGTTTGTGGATGTTCTTTATTTTTCTGCTTCTCTACCCAGCACACCTATTTGAGTGGTTCTGGGTTGTGCACTCTCTGTGTGCGTGTATGCTTGTGAATGTGTGTTGATCATTTATGCTGCAAGACCCCAGCAGAGGAACTGCATCTGTGCTATGATTTTGTAAAACACTGGACACACTGGACTGGGATCTCAGTGGAGTTCTCTTACTCCTCTGGTGTAACAAGCCATTATTTTAAAGTGGTAAGAACAGCAACAGTATAAAATTATCTTAAGTCACTTTGGTACCTTAAAATCTCCTCAGCAAAAAGGCTCATCTGTAGCTATTGCATGCTGGTTTTTACCTTTGATACCATAGCAATCTAACCCCTAAACAATAACAGAGGGTTCTCTACACCTTAAAAAGAAACATCTCCCCTGGGCACATCACTCTTCTTGCAACTGTGTTCTGTGAAGTGACCCAGAAAATGTAAAGAGTGCCAGCTTCTTTTTTATGCTCTATAACTGTCCTGTCTCCTATTACAAGACCACAAATGTGTTAAATGTTTTGTGTTTGTTTGGTTTTTTTCCTATTCTGATTGATTTAAATGCATTTTATAGTTAATAACTGCACAAAATGAATTTATTCAGTGGTAATGGACCAGCAGCAGCAATACCTGTGACTCAGCAGGGATGGGCAGTGAACTAGAACTACCTCACAGCCCTGTTGCAATGAAGGGATCCAGTGGCTGGTCCAGCTTCTTTTTCAGACCACTTCAATGAGAGTCACACAACCCTGCTGTCACATGCCAACAGTTTCTGATTTTTTTCACTTGTCACCTTTTATAGCTGGGTTAGCCAACACTCATTCTGAAACTGGATACCCTGAGAATCTATCAAGGGAAACTGGTGCATGAAGAGACATTTAGTTGACATCAGAGTACAAGGACATATACGCCCTTAAATCCAGTCTGTGTTCCATTTTTAGTACATGACAGTTACAGGATGTATGGTGCATCTCTTCTCACGAATTGCTTTTCATTTATGTAAAAATAAGCATTCTTAGCATTTTATATATTCTGTCTATTAGTGCTTTGTAGCACAATCATTAGAATGATTTACAACTGTATTAAGTATATTTTATATTTAATCATTACATAAACAGGGAGGCTTGCAATGATCACTGGAAGATTGTCTTAATTAACTAACTTCACAACTTAGCCTGTGTAAGTCTCAGTACATCTGAACACAGACTTACTGGTAACAGTTTGCTTTGCATCAAAGTCAATGTCAGGACTTCTGCACTCTTACGCAGTAAATCAGAGAGGCAAAAAGCAGCATTTACTCATCCAGCAAATGAAAAGGATCAGCTTTATGAATGCCCATTTTCACTTATGAAACATATCCCTCCAAATCTGTTTAATATATGTAGAGTCTAGTCCTCCTCTCACTGATGTCATGGTAAGCCATGAGTCCCCAGTGAAATCTGTAGGGTTATAACAAAATCAGAACGGCTCCATACTCCCTTATTCTATTCTCATTTTGGCAGATTTTACGATGTGTGTGCGACTGCCAAGTTCAATGAATTTTCTCCCCATTTCCATTCACATAACTGATATTCCCACCTTGCCTTTGGGGTGATGTATCAAAAGATAAATAAAATAACATATCACGCCTAGCTAACAGAGATATCCTTGTGGGTAGGAAAGATAAAGTTGCTATACCACCAAGCCATTTTTTTTTGCTGGACAGGGTGGGTTCCGTGTGTGCCTGTGCATGCATGTGTGTGTGTGTGTGTGTGTGCGTGGATTCCTCATTTGCAACCTTGTCATCTCAACATCTTAACATTTTCTCTGCAAATACAGATGAAAACTAGCATATCAGTAACAGAAAAAGGCTCATTTGCATGAAGAATGGCAACCTTATCAAGTCCTTAACAGCCCTATGTGATCCATTCAAGTGTATTTGAAGCACCACCCAGGTGCCTAGAGAAAGGAGGGCCCTAAACTGTCAAATCACTTACTGCAGTAAAAATAGGTGAAGAAGATGATTGAATGCAGTTGCTTACTAAATTCAGCTGAGTCTAAATGCAGCTGGAATGTGAATGAATGATAGAAGTCTGTAAGGGAATGGGAGCCACTCTATCACCTACCATTGAGAATGAAGTTAACAGAGGGTAACCACACAAAACCTAAAAATCCACAGATGAATTTAACTTGCCTTCAGTGGGACACAATCTGAAATATTGCCTTCTGTCTAGATTCTACATTACTGTTTTGAGGTTTTTTCCTTCAAAAAGATTGATTTCCGTACCTCGCATAATTAAATATAGAACTAATAACCAGGATGATGAGAATTGGGATTTTTGAAAAAGCCTGGAAAAAAAGAAGGCTCCAGGGTGACCTACCTGTGGCCTTCCACTACTTGAAGGGAGCCTACAAAAAAAAATTAAGAGAGTCTTTTAAACTCCCCTTACTACAGGGTGTTGGGGCTGGTTGTAGCAGCGGTTGTAGGGTGTGGTTGACTAGTAAATTTGGGGGTTTCCTTTGTGTTTTTGGTGCTCATTATGGTTTATTTAGGGGGGATGTTAGTAGTGTTTGTTAATTCAGTGTCATTGGCGGCAGATCCCTATATATAATAATAGGAGGACTGGCTTAAAATTGAAAGACAGTAGGTTTAGACTAGATATTATGAAAAAATCCTTTATTGTGAGGGTGGTAAGACATTGAAACATGTTTTCCAGAGAAGATGTTAATGGCCCATCCCTGGAAATGTTCGAGGCCAGGTTGGATAGGGTTTGGAGCAACCTAGTCTAGTGAATGTTGTCTTTCACTCAGAATGTTCTATGACTTAATGATATTAAAACCTCATGGCTATTTTATTTAGTGATGGGCTTTTACTCTAAACTGGACTACAGCCGAGATTTACACCTTTCAGTAACTCATCTTCAAGATTCAAATACTGGGACATACACATGTTCTGTCTCTGCTAAGTTACTAAATAGTGGAGATCCTACTAAATGCAGGAGATCCTTGATCTGACAGAAGTCAACTCAGAATTTCACTTTGGTTAATGTTGAATTTGAAAGATTATTGTAAAAAGTACATGCATGTTTTCTACCATCAGGAAAATTATACAGGCGGGATGCTCACAAATGAGCTGTCTTCTCCCCCCCGTTTGCTGTTAGTAACAGTGAATATAGGACTGATCAAGTTCTAGGTCAGACTATGCAAATTGCTTCAGTTCACAAAAAATATCAAAGCTGAGTTATTTTTTACTCACTAAAAATGCTAACCAAACAAAATCATAAAACATAGAAATATCACATATTTAAATGATGCTATTTGACTCAATGACTTTTTTGTTGTTGTTTTTACAAGGTCACCCTGCTTGGCACACAAAAGCACTTTTATTTTAGAAAAAAATAGCTTCCATACGTCCATATTCTGCTTCATTCTTTTAGTTTCCAGAGGCATATTAAGGAAATATATTTTTCCCAAGGAAAAACAAGTATTTACCTAAAACTAACTGAAACAAGCACTAGTAATTTTAACTCTGACAGGCTACAAGACGAAAGGAAGAACTCAAATGTTACTGCACAGTAGTAAGAGAAATGTAAGTGATTAATTATATTGTGTACAGTCAGTGAAATAATAAAGAACCAAACGTATAAAAGCAAAGACATATTGCATCTTTATCCAAAGTGTTTTAAAAGTAGTCACATATAAGGGTTAGTTAAAATGTGTTGATTAAATGAATACACACAGGAAACATACATATCTATAAATCTTTGCATATGTGGAAATAACTGAACATACACAAGTATTTAGGCATGTCTGTGTATTCATAAAGAAGGAGCAAGAAAAGGGGAATAGGGCTTGCAATTATGTGTTGTTGTCCCTTGGTAAATGAAAGCCTAAATCCCTGTGAATCCCAGTTCTGACAGCACAGATGCACCCACTGGTCAGGTAGGCTTCTGCAACAGAAAGGTGTAAGTTGTATCTTCTTTGCTGGATGTGGTTCCAAGAAGCTGTGGCAATCTGAAGAACAGCAATTAGAGATTCAGAACCACCTACATGAGTTTCACTCAGGTCCCCTTACTCTGGCCTCTTATTGACCTTTGCATATCATACCAGAAAAAGGGGGGAAAGATGAGACTAGAAAACAAGTAAGCCAGCAGCTTTTCATGTTTTGGGTTTGTTTTCCACATGTGTATGAATATTTCAAATGAGTGAGAAAAGTACCTTTGTAGTCCATCAAAAGAAATACAGTATGTGTTGGTTTTGATGCAGAAGACATCATCTTTTAAGAGAGTTATCTGTAATGTCATCCGTGGATATAGCTCAATCAATATGTGCTTGAATGGTTAGAGTCTTGTTAGTCATGTCATACTGCTTCACAGTCTTTGGAAAGTCCCTCTACCTCTGCAGACTATGATAGATTGGTCTGTCACAGTTGCTAGCCTGCATTGCAGTGATCTTGCTTCCTACCTTCATCTTTCCTCTTCTACCCTTTCCCTCCCTCCTCAAGCCATTTCCATTTGACTTTCATGGCAGTCATTCATTGTATCAGCAGCTCCCCTTTAATCAGAGCACTGCTTCCATCTGAAATAGCTGGTTAAATGACTGAGGGTCCATTAAGTGAATTATTTCAAGCTCTTGCCCCTTTCACAAATCTGCCCCTAAAGCAACACAGCAAGTAATAAATTTGAAGCACCTCTCAGTATGGTGAGGGAAGCAGACTGCACTTTACAACTAGCAATTAGCCTTAGGGCTTCAGGTATTTTTCTTTTCTCACCACAAATGAACTCACTTGGGTTTTTAAATTTTTGTTTGTTTATTTGGGTTTTTAAAGGAAAATACAGACCTTGTCCAGGATTGAGTGTCTGAGGCTGCTAGCATGTCTTTAATACTCTATTCCCTAGTTTATAACATCCTAATATATGGTGATATTCTGGAACAATTTCTATTAACTCAGTGACGGGGAATTATGGGAAATTATGATCCAACAATGCCAAATATCAAATCGATTCAATGCCATCTCCATAAACATGTTTTCTCCTACCCACTGAGGTTCACATAGCTTTAGGAAATGCTGGGGAGTATAGGACAAGCATGTACAAGGTAGTTTAGAGAATTAATCACGCTGTAATTTTAATAACAGGATTTTTGTGCTGTAAGCATAGTGATAGCAGCCATCATAACACCTAGGAGTATGTGAAAGAAAATCCTTTTTACCTGCACAATGTCATACAGTTAAGATGCTTGATCTCAAACAGTAAAATTCAGAAAGAATCACAGACTAGTGTCTTGTCTTTTCAGTGTATCATGCTGTGTGTGAAATCTAGGTTACTTCACTACCTTCTTGCTTGACATTCAAATTTGTCACTCTTCTTTCCTGTTTTAATGGAAATTACTTTGAAATTTTATTATCCAGCTCACCAAATTTCTATCTGCTTTCTCCTTCACCCTCTCCCAATTTTCTTTCTTTTTTCCTTCCCTTGGGACTATGCATGTGGGAAGAATTTTTTTTATCTCACTTTTCAGCTTCATCTTGTAGTACATTTTATTTTCTGGCTTTATTTTTTCTTCCCCCTCTAAATATGTATGCCTTGTGATACAGCTTTTATCAGTCTCACATGTACTGTTGCTATTCCTTATTCCTGATCATCTGTTTATATGTCATCAAGTGCACCATGTGCTCTTGGCAGAACATCTGCAATTACTAGATAGTTTCTCATCTGAAAATGCAGGGTGTTACCATCACTGATATAATTGAAGAGGGCTATGGTTATGGACTGTGAGTAGGTGTTTTTTTCTATGACAGAGACTATAAGGGAAACAAGAAATGTGGACCTGCAGTTTTCTGAAAAGACAGAGAAGTTTTTAGCAAGGCTCAGCCAAGCGTAGAGTGGGCATAATATGCTAGAGACTTCAAATTTTATTGTCATCAGAGAAGAAGCTGTCCATATAAATGAGACAGAAAGGAATTTGATTTGGTATCATGGTTAGTATTTGGTTGTGCAATAAAGGTGAATAGAAAAGTGACTGTTAATTTAGGAGGTATTCTTCCCAGTAGACAATGATTTATTTAGAGAAATACTGCGCAGTCTCAAATAAATTGTGGTTTAGGGAATACAGATGCTTTTCTCTACTCATACTGGAAGTCAGTAGCCATGGCCACTTTTTGTAAGTTGGATTACTCTTTTCCAGTATTATATGTGCTATTATTGTTTTTCTTTATTACCAAAGAAGCAGTGGAATTTAGTAATTAGTAAATGCCTCTTAGCTGATAGCTATAGATACTGTTTTAAACAAAATAAAGTTATACATATATATATATATATATATATCTAGCAACTAAGCAAAGATTAATTTGAATGTTCTCACCACCAAATAATTTCAGATTTCAGGAAGGATTTTAGCAAGTCAGCCTAGGTACAACTGAAAGAGATTAAAAGACTCTCCAAAAAATGTTTAGAAGTTTGACTTGCTGTGACCTAATAACACAGGTAAATTCAAAACAGCGCTGCCATTGCAAGGTCCTCTGCGTGCAAGAATAACTCCTACATTATTATATATATGTGCAGGAATATACCTAAAATACATTGATCACTGCTTTAAGTAACTCAAGTAACTACTCACAATGGCAAAGTTCTTGCATTTGTTTCACAGTGAGTCCCACATACATCATGTAGTTTTACCTCTGGAAATTTATACTAAAAATTAAAAAGAATAATAAGACAGTAGTAACTCTGGAGCAACTTCTCAGAAAAAAAAAAACAAACAAACATGTTCCTTTTTATTATTTGCCACCTAAAATATCAGTAAACCAGTTTCTCCATCCTCTGCTGTACCAAGAGTTCATTTAGGTTGGGGAAATTCTTAATGAATACCTGCTGCATCTGTCAAAACAACCATAGGTTTCATCCTGGATTACATCATCCAAAAATGCCAGAAAAGGTTTAGTTATTAGAGAGCCTTAATCTGTATGAGAGAGGAATTGCGCTAGGAGGAAAGAGACTCACAGAAGGGCTCACAGAATTTCACTGAAGGACTTACTAATTTTGTTTTTGAGTAGTGTTTTGTGTCCCTTTCTGAGTCTAACAATGACAATGGGCCCCACAAGTGGTTCTTTGGCACTGTTATATTTTTAATGTATGTTGATGCACAAGATAAATGATCTGCAGTAGACTTTTCTACATTCTTCCCAGTTGTTAATAGCTATGATTTAGCATGATCCAGCCCACAGGTCTTCAGTAAGGTTTCTTTCATTTTTATCTGGATGGAAGTTCTTTTCTGATGCTCTCAGCCCTGAGAGAACTCCCAGGTGGCTTTAAAGCTCCTACATCTCCCTGTCATTAATTCTAATTGATTAACTTTCTTCTTGTAACACTTTCCTGATCAGCTGCAGCACATCATTCTTTCTTTCTTTCTTTCTTTCATGCAAAGACCTTTTTTCCCTTATCTCAGTTAGAAACTACAAGTGGCACATGTGGGAGTAAATACTCTATGAACTCTTAAGCTTTTCTATACCTACTTAAAACTCCTTGCCTTTTAGAAAGCTTTTTTTCTATGCCTTGCTTTCCATCTGCTTTTTTCACCAATCTACTCCTTAGGACCCAAATAAAGTTCTATTATTTATAATAGAATTGGAAAACACACTTCTAGTATTTACCATCTCCTCATTGTCACCTTTTCACTAGCTCCCTTTGATTCCTGCAATTACAGTGTTTGCAGGTCTGCCATGATTCCAGGCAATGCTGTGGTACCATTCCAGTTATCCAAGGTATCTCCAAAAGTTGCTGTTTTCATTCCATTGTCAAGTTAACACTTCTGTGTTCTACCACTGAAAATTCCAATTTCTAAATATGATAATGACAGATGACCTGGCTTCTACTCAAATTGGAGTAATTACTCCTTGACTACTGAAAATTATTCATTTGAATTCCCAGTGGATAAAGGAAATCCCCATCCATTGTTCTGAACAGTGGGCTTAACAATCAACCAGTATAAAATAGCTATTCACCTAAAACACTACTGAAAATCTGGAATATTTTATTGCTGCTGTATTTTCCTCAATGCTGGTTAATTTCAGACCCAGCAGAGACTGTAATTCACAGGGAAATTAACTGGTGCTTCCAGTCCACACTTTATAAAAGTGTTACATTGCAATTGTCTGCTTTCTGCTGCTTTTATTCAAGACAGAATCCCAGAGGAATTGCTCTCAAAAGAGGTGTTCCTAGGACACAGAAGGGAGAGAAGTCAAACTTTTTGTTAGGAAATGGAGTAGATGTACCTAGTGTAAAGTCTCAAGGTGAGACATTCTAGACAGATGTAACTAAACTAAAAAGCTAAAACTAAAAGCACTGTTGACAATCTAGCTACTCATGCTAGAGCTGTGCTCAAGTAGTAATTGCCAATTATTACCAGCATAATTAACAATAACAAAGTCTCAAGAAGATTTCCTCATACTCTGTTTCTTTAAATTCAAGATGTCATTCAAGAGATGAAAAAAGGGCTTTGTTGGAGAAGAAAGCATTTTAAAGAGTACAAAGCAGGTATAAAGAGCTGTGGTTCTCCTAAGATATTTTGCTTATCAATTCTAAACTCACTCAAGCTCTAAACTTACTCAAGCAAGCACTAAAGTCAAAGAGAGTTTTGCCTCATGACTCCGCAGTTTGCCACTTCAGGGTCCCAAACCACCTTAGAACCCCAGGACATTGTACACAAAGGACATTCACTCTGAGAGCTTTCACTGAGTGTGCCCTGCTCTACAGAAAGGCTTTTGTTCACGGGGATCTCCTGATTCACCATCTTGTCTCAGTTAGCGTAACAGATTGTAGATTTTTAGCCCCTGGAAACCACATGAGCAGTGCGAATTTGAGGAAGTCAGACACCAGATATCCAGATAGTCCAGATCCTACCCTCTTGCTCTTACCAAAATAGGCTGCTGTTATATTCAGCCTATATTATATTGACTGGTTATATTCAGGCAACGCTAATATGCACACAATTAATCTATTCATGGAGAGTTTTGCTCACGGTAAGTCTTAAAAACAACTAATCTTAGCTACAAGAAAATTTTTGCTTTGTTGTGAGTTAAAGCACCATAAAGATCATTCACAAACAAAAGACCATCATACTGGGAAAAGGCCCTCACCATGAGCCCCTTACTTTTGAACATTTCTGATTCATGCCAGACCCTTGCTCTCTTAACTGTAATGGAAATTAAGATATTAATTTTTACTGCCATTCTGCATTGCTTTCTCTCACCTGGTGTACTTTATAATAAACAGGTTTCCCTCTAACATTTCCCATTTGAAAGAAAGAAGCGAAGAAAAAATATCCTTTGCCCCCTTCAGGATTTTTATCTTTGTTAACACAACCTTACATTGTCCCCCTGAAGAACATAAGATTGGTTTTGTTGTGCCCTGCAGGGCTTCTGCATCCCCAGAATCCTAGGGCAATGGCAGTGGCAAGTTGGCACACTGTAGCAGAAATGTCATTTTTTAATTATGTGGTTCTAAGGGAATCTATTATCTACTGCTGAGATGCTGAAATCAGACAATTTATCTCCAAGGCAGGTCTGTCTACAATCTAGAATATATATTTCTTGTCACTGCAGGAAAAAAGAATGAAAAGATGTTTTTATTTCTGGTGCCTTATGTTTATAAATTTATTATTTTAATTTTTCCAAGCAGATTTGTGGGGGTAGGGTGCTGAGGGGCAGGGTATAAAATGTCACATTCTGATGCTTCTCCAGGTTCTCTTGATCTATGTAGTAGATTAACTAAGGTCAAAAGAGATCTAGCTGCCCTTCAGTCAGGGTGTCATACCCCTTCAAGGCAGGATGTCATTCACATCCTAAAGGGCTCATGTGCCAACCATAAACTAGCCTATAAGTCATTGTGTTGAGAATTCCAGGCACATAAGTGCTGAGAGCACTGTAAAAGTGAACATCAATAAAAGAACCAGGCAACTTGTTTACCTTAATTAACATAAATACTAACTTCTACTTAACATTTCAGGGTAGGTATCTGCAGCAGTTTGAAAGAATCTTTATTTTTTACACACTAGGTGTTGTCATTTGAATGAGTAATGATATATCTACCAGATTATTCATAATGACACTGAATTATTTCTCTTTCCTCCCTAAGGTATCAAAGTAAATCAAAGATTTAGCACATGTTGATTTTATTTTTTAATCTGCAAAATTCATTACACAAGCCACTCTGTGAAGCAGGATCTGAGCTGGCAGCAGTTTGTGTCTATTAACAAAGAGGTACATTCCAAGTACTTTTAACACAATCCCACTCAGGCATATTTTGAATTAATGTATGCTTTCTGTATCCTAAAAAAGTTTACAGAAAAGTTGTAGGGGAGGGCAGAGGGAAAGAAATATCGAATATCCCATCAAAACTGTAATTCTTGCATTGCCCTCTAGTGCACACATGACAGCATGACACCTTTTTTTTTTAACTTCACACTAAATTACTAAAATGAAGCCTTTAATGTCATTTGATGGTTTGCTGCATTTAATTTTGACAGAAACATTATATATAGTTTATTTGAAATATAGTTTTTTGCCTTCACCAAACCCTTCTGGCAAATCTGAGAAATGGTTTGATTCCTATTGCTGGCAGAAATGCAGGCCATGTCTTTTCAAAACTAAATAAGAATGATTTTAAAAAAATCCGTCCTTCAAAACCACCTGAAATGAAGCATGCATGAATTAGAGGATACCTATATTGTTTACTACATGGGGGCAAAGCAAAGTCTTTAGCAGTATGTCATTGGTCTGCATACACTTACTTTTAAAAGTCAACTGCCTCCCACACATACAGAAAGATCAGCAGACACAAGAACACAGGAACCTGCACAACAGTTAAAGGGGACAGAGAATTCACATCACAAGTTGAAATGTATCATAAAACATTGTAGAAGCAAACATTTCAGTGGCTATGGATTCAAATAATGCCTTGTTAATTAAGTGCTTAGCCAGAAGCAATCTCTAAGTTTCAGACCAACCATTTGTGGCTCTACAAATAACCTTAGGGACATATTCAATATATTTAGAAGCAGTATATTAAGTAGAATTTTCCTCTGGTTTCACATAACTTATCACAGAAAACCCATTTCTGCCTCTAATAAGAGTCCTAGAAAAGGAAACATTTTATGAAATATTTCAGGAAAAAAATCACCAGGTTACTGTAAGGAATATTTTAGAAATCTCTTTTTACTGTTGTTACCTGCAAAATGTGCTAGTGTTACATTTTGGGTACTACAGTACAGAAAATGCTTTTGCATTTGAGAGTTTTGAGGATCTTATTTCACCAGCTCTTCTCCACATAGTCCTTAAAACCATAACATATTTAGAAGTTTTTATGTTCTGGTCCACAAATCACAGAAAAGAAAATTCATTTTCTTCTCCACTTCTTCCTGAGAAGTTATGGACTCTCCGTCCCTGGAAATGCAGGAAATCCCCATCCCTTTAGGTAAGACTGGATGGGGGTTTGAGTAACATGGTCACATAGAAGGTTCCTTGTCCATGGCAAAGGGGTCTGAATAGTTGCTCCATAGATTGTGTAGAATGATTTGGGTTGGAAGATCACCTAGTTACCCTCATGCCCTTGACAGGGGCACTTTTCACTAGACCAGGCTTTTCAAAACCCCATCCAAACTGGCCTTTGAACACTTCCATTGATGAGGCACCAACAACTTTTCTGGCCAACTTGTCCCAGTGTCTCACTACCTTAACACTAAAGAATTTATTTCCAATATTTAATTTAAATGTACCCTCTTTCAGTGTCAAGCCCTGTCCTGTCACTACATGCCCTTGTGAAATGTCCTTTTCCAGCTTTTTTGTAAGCCCAATTTAGGTACTGGAAGGTTGCTGTAAGGTCTCCCTGGAGCCTTCTCTTCCTCAGCCTGAACAACCCCAACTCTCTCAGCCCATCTTCATAGGAGACATGCTCCAATGCTTTGATCATCTTCATGCTCCTCCTCTTGACTTGCTCCAGAAAGGAGGTTGATGTCCTTTTTATGCTGGGAGCCTCCAGAGCTGGATGCAGCTACAGGTAGGGTTCCATGAGAGTGAATAAAGGGGCAGAACCACCTCCTTAGATCTGCTGGTCATGCTTCTTTTGGTGAATCCCCCAATACGTGCCAGATACCATCAAGCAATTTCTCAGATCTCTACAGAGAACATGGGGTGAAAATGCAGCGCCTCACTTGTCAGAGTAGCACAGCTTTAGCTTTGTTACACATAGCCAAAGTTATACAGTAATCACTATAAAATCTCATAATTTTTTCAGACGCTATTCTCTCATGCAACTCTTAAATGTACTTGAGTATAGGAGATATAGCTGCATCTGTGCAAGCAAGAACACTTTCAGAGCACCAAGCACCTGGATAGAATCAAGATTTGAATAGCAGAGGAAAGGGAATGGCATACCATGAAGATACATGTCTGTAATTGCATTGTGTAAATGGGAAAGCATCTACTATCCTTGTAGCATTAGTGAAAGCACAGCTGCTGAAGAAGCTCATCAAGTAAATATATTCCTGGCCTGTGTCCAGTATGATATGCAGTTTGCCACTACCAAAGTCAAGAAAAAAAATATACACCACATTAATAATGTCAGACTTTGATTACAGTGTGACACTGTGCCATGGTGATAATGTTACCTCTGTATTTGTAGAGCAATCTTTTTTAAAGAGAACTTCTGGACAACTTTTGACAACTAATTTTGTTCTTACATCTCCAGTAAACACAGGATGCAGATGTTTTGTACGAAGTTTTTCCTGTAGTAATCACTGTAGTAATAACAGTAACTCACCAATTTAATTTTTTGGGATTCTGACACTCTTGTTCCTAATGCTTCATGATTATTTTTTTCTGGGCCCATATCCCAAAAATTTTAAAACAATGATAGCAAGGTTAGCATAGTTATAGTTCATCATAATCACAAGATAAAAATAGTCAATTTTTAACTTAATACTTAAAGATATGTTGGCACACAGTTGTTAATGGATTATGGCAGATAATGGAGATTTTGACCAATTTCCATGTTCACAGATTTGGAAAAATCCTAGCAAGAAGCCAGAAATAAAAATCTTAGCATTGTCCTGCCTGCCAGGCACAGTCCTTCAGCCACTGCTGTCTAGCCTTTGATTTTCAACCCACAAATCTTTTCACAAGGCAGAAAATTGTCATCAAGCCAACATAGGACAGGCAAGGTCTTTTTATTTAAAAACCCAAATGAGCAGTATGTGTTAATACTTTCTATTTGGTTATCATAGAATGACTTCCTTACATTGACAGATCCATAACTATTTGTTTTAAAATCTCTCATTCTTTGGGCTTACAACACCACGCTCACAAAACCAGACTTTAGTCACACTAGATTGCCACCAGGCTTGTTCCCTACATTTCAGGGTTTCATTCTTAAGCCTGCCTCTACCACCCCAGGAAAACAGGGTAAAAATAGAGGGGCATCATGATTAGAAAATGGTCATGACTACAGAGCTGCTTCTTGTGTTACGGAGATGCTTAGTTTCACACTCCATTTATGTGGTTTCACCTTCTCTTTCTGTATAACATACTGTGTTGATTTTGACTGGGGTAGAGCTAATTTTCTGTATAGTGGTTGGTATGGGGTTATGCTTTGGACTTGTGCAGGAAACAGTGTTGAAAATTCAGGGATGTTTTAATCATTGCTGAGCAGCACTTACAAAGAGTCAAGGCGTTTTCTGCTCCCTACACCATCCCACCATCAAGTAGGCTGGGGGTGCACAAGGAACTGGGAGGAGATACAGCCGGGACAACTGGCTCCAAACGACCGAAGAGATATTCCAGACCTTATCACTTCATGCTTACTGTATAAAGCTGGGGGAAGAACTAAGTGGGGGATATTTGGGGCAATGGTGTGTATTTTCCCAAGTCACCGCTGCACAGGATGAAGCCCTGCCTTCATGGGGATGGCTGAACACCTGCCTGACCATGGGAAACAGTGAATTAATTCCTTGGTTTGCTTTGCTCGAATGTGTGGCCTTTACCTTTTAAACTGTATTTATCTCACCACCTGAGTTTTCTCACTTTTTTGATTCACTCCTCCATCCCACCACAGGGGTGGGGGCATGGAGAAAGGAGTGAATGACTCTGTGGGGCTCATTTGCTGGCTGGAGTTAAACCATGGCACATACAAGTAGCAGAAAAGATGTCACTGATTCAGGATATAGCTACTGCTCTCATTATCTTATGCAACTGTTTTTCCTGTCTGCTTCAAAGGACAGTATATTGCATATCACTGGAAAAATCCTGTCTTGATCTTTTTTTTTCTGGAAAATTATTTCAATCTTCCAGACTCAGAGCATTCACACCTTGTAGCTCTATAAGTTCCTTTTAAGCAGAGGGAGATTATATCATTGAAGTGGAAACGCAGCAACACTAGAAAACTGGATGAAAAATTCTCAAAGAAGCCAATTAAAATTAAAAAGTCATAGTTCAATAATTTGAAGTCATGAAATTTTACTTCAGAACATCCTGAATGGTTTGAAGTCTTTTGTGACTGATCATGAATGCATTAACAGCTAAGGTCTCAAGAATTACTCATTCTTGTATACCTATGATGTTGTTAGCTATATTTTGGGTTGGTTTATTGTTTGGGGGGTTTTGGCAGGGTCGAGTTATTGTTGGCTTGCTTGTCTCAGGACTTCTTGCGTGTGTGTTCATTGCTTTTATTTTTTTCTACTAATCTTCAAAATGGTATGGTTGCTTTCCCATCCACCTCAAACTTGGGAAAAGACTTGAAATATTTTATATTGTGCTTTTATATTGTGAATCAAAAGGCTAACAATAAACTTTCAACCAGAACTTTTTTTATCTCCTATTTTACAGACTGTGTTTTTTCTATTAAATCTGACCAAGTTACAGAACCACAGAATAAGTTGAGTTGGAAGGGACCTGCAAGGATCATTGAGTCCAACTCCCAGCCCTGCACAGCACCATCCCCAAGAATCACAGCACGTGCCCAAGAGCATTGCCCAAAGGCTTCTGGAACTCTGTCAGGTTTGATATTGTGATCACTTCCCTGGGGAGCCTGTTCCAGTGCCCAGCCACCCTCTGGGTGAAGAACCTTTTCCTCATACCCAGCCTAAACCCTTCCCTGACACAATTTCAGCCCGTTCCCTAGGTCACCAGAGAGAAGAGATCAGTGTCTGCCCCTCAGAAGGAAGCTGTGACTGCAGTGAGGTCTCCCCTCAGTCTCTTCCAGGCTGAACAGACTAAGTGACTTCAGCTGCTCCTTGTGAGGCTTCCCCACAAGATCCTTCACCATCTTTTCTGCCCTCCTTTGGACACTCTCTGGTAGCTCAATACCTTTCTAATATTGTAGTGACTAAAACTGCTCACTATCCAAGGTGAAGCCACACATCTAATTCAAGCACTTAACTTTGTTACCTAAATGAGACTTCTGGCAACCTTATGTAAAAAAGACAAGCACTTTCTGTAAGTAGGCCAGACCTTTCATATTCTGGAGTGATTTTAAGAGGAACATCAATTTCCTTTGCTATTCATTGATTTCTTTCCCCATCTATGTTTTCATTCTGTGTTTAATTTCATCCTGGGATATTCATGAGCCATAACCCAAATTTACAAAATTTATATGTGAGACATTCAGAGGCCATAACTTTATATCATACTTTCTTTTTCCTGAAATCCTTACACTTTGTTTTTCTTCTCATGAAAGCAAAATATTGGCTTAGCAATGATAATAATAAAAATAATAATAATGACTTTTTGAATCATAGTGTTTCTCTCTACAACAACAATTTTACTCTACCAGTATTCCCACTGATGGTTTTTTTTTCCCTAAAAATGGATTCTTGGCTAACTGATTTTGCTAATGTGCCTTTCATTGGAGTCCAAAAGTACTTTGCTACAGCATGCTATGGGAAAGTAGCTTGAAAATGGTTTTTATTATTCTTTTCTTTTAAGCAACTGACCTAGCCAGGCCAAAATCAAAAGTGCTTGCTAGGAGGTTGACCTTAGACAAGGATTTCCTCTTTATTCCATGGAATAAACACCTATCTCTCATTAAAGATTACTGGAATGCTTGGTTGAACTCATGTTGCAAAATAAGTTCCTGGTGAAACGAAAAAAGCTAATGAAAAGATTTAAAAAGTGAGAAATGTAAAAACAGTGCACATAAGATCACATAATTAAAGAATACATGTGATACAAACAGCAGATTTTCTAAGTGCTGGTATCTGATTCTAAGACAGTGAGGAGAAAGCATAGCCATAAACAAATTGATACTCCCAAAGAAGAACTGCTTGGTGACAGTGAGGCCCACATAAACATCAGGATGAGACATATGGCATTGTACTAGCTGAAAAAGATCCTAATCTAATCCTAAGTGGGTACACACCAGCCCCTGTGGATATATGGCAGACAAAAACCCTGAAAAAAAATAATAGTCTGTGTCTGTCAAGTTTCTCAGGATTTGCACTGAAGCAAGGCAGACAGGAAATTCCTCTGTAAGCTTTGTTTATTATCTATTCTTTTTCTTCTGTGTAAGACTTCATTCCCAATTTTGCTCTTAGATAAATTTACCTTCTTAAGTAAGTTATTTCATCTGTCAAACTCCTACGCAGTCATTGACATCTAATTATTCCAATTTTGCCAAGGATGATGGCAAAACAAAAGAGATGATGGGTCATACAGACAAAGATTTGAGTTTGAGATTTTCTTTCATTCTATTTCCATCATTCTAGGAACCTGACAGTCCTGACAGCATGCCCCTGCCACATAAAAATTGTAATGTTGTATTATTTGCTTGACCCTATAAAGACCAGCAGTTTTTTGTTTTTTTTTTTTTGCTTTTTTCTCCCTTTTTTTTTTCTCCCTGCACTTTTTTTCACACATAAGCAAAGCAGAGAATATTTCAAAGATTACTTCATAGGGAAAAAATCTGGTCCAGTTGCCTTAAGAAGAGGTGTTCCCCAGGTTGCCTCAGGTTCCCCCAAAACTTAAAATTTCCTCAAGGTTGCTGTTCAGTTCCACAGGCACACAGCCAAATCTGGCAGACTGAGATGCAGAGAAACTTGAAAACTTCTTACCTGACAGAGCACAAGAAATAAACAGGTCCTGGGAAAAAAAAATTAGCGCCTCCATGGTTTTTGTCAGCCTAGCTTTCCTCTATATAATTTCTAAAACAAGTTCCAAGTGTCATAAAAATAAATATTAATGCATTTTTCAAGCACATTAATACTAAAATTAAGCCTAAGTGTATCCCACATTCAACAGAAAGGAAAGGGATTTTCTGCACTGGTGAGAAATTTCTGCAGAAGGTTATTTTGTAGAAGGCAGTACACACCCCAGGAGTCTAATATCTCTTTAGCATTAGCCTTCACTGAGAATACCAGCAGCAATGCAACTGTTAATGTATCTGAGGATAGTGACAAATAGTTAAAAATTCAGATTAAAATAGATGCAGCATTATTTTAACTTAAGACAAATACAATCCCATGTAAGTTGTTTAAAGTGATTTAGTATGAGTCCTAACCATAGTACCTATACTTAAAAAACAAAAAAAACAAAACCAAGAAAATTGGGAGCTTAAGTGGTACAGACCAGTGGGTGTCTCAAAATACTGGAACAAATTAATCGTATTATTTCTAGTAAGCTTAAAAAGGATAGGACATTAGTAGCAGTTGGTGTGGGCTTATCAGGAAGAGATTGCAGCAAACTAATCAAAATTCCTCATATAGTCTGTTATTCTATTATAAATGAAGAGGAAATATTAGTTGTTTTAAACTGGAGTTTCAACACCCCTCTGTCATTGCTTTATATAGTATTTCCAAAATTGTGCCTGGAGATCTATATGAAGGTGTCAGGTAGATCCCACATGTGCTGCAAAACCACAGTCACCTGGTAGCTACAATTTGTTAAGAAATATCAGATTAGAAGAGGTATTATTTAGAGCCCCAGACACCTCTGTTCTGAGCTTGGTGCAACTTCATTTTATCTTTAATAACTTGAATGATTGAATAGATGGTGCTCTGATTATTTTTACAGGCAATGCACAAGACGAGGAGAAGGTAAAGAAGCTGAGAGGATTTTCATTTTGAATAATCCTGACAAACTGCAGGAGACAAAAGATTGCATACATGAATAGGAACAAACAATAAGCTATTTTTAAAAGATTGCTGGCAAGAATACTGCCACATTCTTCTTTTTCCTCTTTTTTTTCTTTAATAACTTTTTTTCTCTAATAACTTTTTTTCTCATTCCAAAGAGTTTCTGTTTCTCACAATCTCATCCACAGGAAGAGTCCTAGTGAAACTGCCTTCTTTGAAATATACTTATCTAACATCAATGTATTCTCCCTTGCCTGTAAGGGGCAAAGAAACTTACCTTTAAATACAAAAAGACTGTGTAATTTATAGCAAGCCACAGTCAGAAGGAGTAGTAACTTTGCCTCTTGTCCACAGAAAAGATGTTCTAAAACATTTTTCCCTCCTGAGGTTTGACTCTGTGAGATTTTTAAACTACTACTACTACTACTACTACTACTACTACTACTACTACTACTATTATTATTATTATTGTTGTTGTTGTTGTTGTTATATTTTAAAATTATTATTGTTATTGTTGTTATATTTTTCATCAGCCTTTCAATGGACTTCAAAAGCAAAGATGGAGGAAGAAAGGATGATATTAGGGTATTGCTCCAGTTGTGGTATGCTAATGGAAAAGTGCTCAGTAAAAATAAACTGCAGAAATTAATTACCAAGAATAAGGGTGAATAGGCTTGACGCTGGGTAAAAGAGTAACATCAGCTTGCTCTTCTGACATAGAGTCAGTCAATATACTGTCAATTCTAGGACAGCAGTACATTTGAAATTCAGGATAACTAACCACAACATTATAGGTGTCAATTTGAATAAAGCATACTATGCAAATAACCCCTAAATTTAAAGAAAAACCTTGCAAAGTTTGGGCTGGTTTGCATTCTCAGTAAGTAAAAACACACTTGTGGGTTTTCAGTAGTGTTTGGGGTGCTTGACTTTATGGGTGTTTTTACCCAGAAAGTGTTGTCAATTTCTATTAAAAATTCAAAGCCGACTGTACCACAGTTGTTTCTCAGTCATTTGTACAAGCTCCTTTTAAAAGTCTCCAAGGGAGATACCTCTATAGATGAATATGTTCCAGCATTCCAAAACTTACATAATCCCTCTCTGAACTTCAAGTTTATTATTTGAAATTTATTTTCTTAACCATTGTCATTATAAAGAGCCTCTTATTTATTTTTCTTTGGAATCCCTTCTTAGTCCAAATATTTTTCCATCTTCCTCTGTATCTTCCATTCTTAGTTCAGACTAGTCTGGATCCTTCAATTTCATGTGTAGGATGTGTTTTCTAAACATCTAGATCATCCTGGTTTTGGCTTATGACTCTCTCCTGATCCAAAGTGTAGTGTCCATCACTCCAGCTGGGCATGAGGGGAGCCCAGAAGTGTAGCTCAGTCTATAAAAAATTATCTTTTTGCTTGCCCATAAAATGGTTTCTTTTTCATCGGTGTCTTCAAAGCTATGCTGAGTGTTGTTTCCTGCTGCACTATTTTCTTGGGCAGAAATACTCCATGGACAAAAAGTCACTGCTGGATTCCCTAAAAATAGAACAAAAATCTACCCCCTGACAAAGATAGGGTTTCAATTTGTCTGCCAGGCACCTCAAGGGATGGCTCTAATATGTGATATGGATGAGGTTATGTTAGATTTTTCACTCCCTACCTGGTCCAGTACCCTAAGACTGTCTCATCATACTCATCATGCAAATATAGACAGATAAGAAAAGACAAAAATGACAGGCTGCCATTATTAATTTTAAGTATTTTCCTTATACAAGTTGTGCCTTATAAATTCTATTTACTTTAGGAACAATTAGTGCATATTTTATGTTTTAAAATTGCTTTTCCATCTTTCAGTAACAGCAAAATTTTCCTTTATTTTGATTTAAAAAAACCCAACCCTTGCAAAATGCACAATATATGAAATTAACAGCCAACATTTTGATTAAGGTTATGTATCCGTACAAAGAGAAAGCAATTATTCATTAACGTTTTCTCCTTCCAGTTTCCTCACTATCTTCCAATTTTACAGCCCCAGAGCCTTCCAAATCTCAGTCCAAAGCTGTGCACACTGAAACAAGTGCCTTAAATAGAAGAAGGGAAGAGATTTTTC
>NW_005054301.1:2629992-2655331 GCF_000277835.1 Geospiza fortis
AGCAAGAATTGAATTTCATGACAGAAGTGTATCTTGATCACAGTGCTGCATCAAGTCATGGTCAAGGCAGTGTTGTTATTCCACTCACAAATGAGAAAATCATCCAGTAAAATCTGACCAATATCCTCTCCCGCCTTCTATTTTATTTTCACATCTGCATCTGAAGTATATGTCATCCAAATAAAAATACTACATCAATTAAAGATTGTAGCTTTGAACAATTGATAGCTTGCACCTTGAGCTAGTAAGAACTAAAAGGTAAACCCTGATTCACTGTATGTAAGTTGAAACATGCAATGGAAAAAATGGAGATTAAATAATTTTAGCTAATACCCTACCTTTACTTACAGACGTATTTAGCAAAGGAACCTTAAAAGCAAGTTAGTGTGGTTTATGATCATTACTTCAAATATCTCTCTCTGGAAATTCCTTTATGTGTCTGGAAGATTTTCACTGTATTATGTGTTTAGAATCATCCTTGTGAATAACTCTTTGCTATTCAGTACTTTTTATCTCACAGAACAAAAATCTCTGACAAGTTTCACAGAACAAATAAATGGTCTCTCATTTACAGTCCAGGTTGCTTCACTCAAAATCTGTGAGCACATTTTAAAACAACTTTACATGACACCTGGTAATTAGGAATGTACAGTTGCACTTAGTTAAAGGTTTCTCTAGCTATGGGATGTTCCTTTAGCAAATTCCTGAGTTAAACAAAACTCCAATCTTGCAGCCTCTGAGATGAGAAATGCTAAAGATCAAATATTAGGTTGTGAGATGGTTAGATGGTGACATGATTACAAAAATCATTAAAGAATGGAACAAACTGGAGAGAGTGGGGCAGAAAAAGACGGAAAAATGGACAGGGGTTGGTCCTGTTTAAAGGACAACTTTATCCACAAGAATAAACCAAAAGAAACCAGGTGTATCTTTGAAGCAACTGTCTGGAACAGCAAGGTTGAAATAAGGGAAAACTTTAAAAATGAAATGTTGGGTAAAGCTAAAGCAGAAAACATTGTGATAACAAAAAATGAAAATAGATAAATGACCTGATTTTAGACTGAGACATATGTAGGTAAACTTTGATTACAAAGATTGAAGTCTTATCAGTAAGGAGGAATTGGTTTTCTGGACTGATACAAAGGAGTAAGTAAAAAGTCCCACAGGAAAAGAGATGTCCCCCATGCTGCATGAGAGTATGTTAAACTTTTTGTTGGGCAGCAGATTACAGATTGGACTCTCAAGGTCCAATAGCTAAAAGACAACTCCTATTTGCTCTGGAACAGAAACAAATAGAATATAATCTCAGTTTGTGACATGAAAGTCCTTTCTGCTACAATTTTTGGAAGGTGCATTGCAAAGTCAGTGAAACCAGTATTCTCTCCAAGGTACCATCAATGTTTATTTTTAATTTAGGACTGGTGAATAAAGATTTAATGGGATTTTAATGGCCTGTTGGACACACTTCAGTGTCCAGAGATGTGGCATCATATCCAGGAGTGTCGTTATCTGGATTAATTATCAATAGCAAGCAGTTATCATTAGAGAGAAGTGAAAACAAAAGAGGTAGTAAATGAAATTTACTGGGCAGAGATGCTCAGAAATAAATAAATAACATCTGAGAAGTCACTGATGGATACTTCAAAATCATTTTCTGTTTGATATTTTGTATTACATCTGCCAATTCTTTTGCTGCTCCAGAATCTGTAGTGACTGAAATAATTCCCTTGCCAGCTAGTATAAGCTAAACTCCTTCTTCATAATGGTAGCTGTACAACTATATATTATATACAAATTTAGTATCCAAATTTGTTTTTAATATCAGCAATGGAGTAATGTGAAACCTTGAGAAGACTGCCTTAGCTTAACCAGTAAATATTTTATAATGTAATAAAGGACCCTTGCTGATAAGTCTTTAACAAATGACAGTTAATGTTTTCAGTGAGTTATTGAAGACATGACTGAAAAAAACTCTTGTAAATATGGGCTATCCTGAGTGACATAGAATATTTTGAATGTGACCTAATGTCTAAAGGGTCGTTCCACTGATGTAAATTATATGCATTTTTATGCATTGTTGCACTTTAAAAAAACCCAACCAAACAAACATTCTTTAAAGCTTTTTGACTCTCCAAGGCTTTTAGATAATCTGGAATTTATGTATGCTTAAACAGTCAAAATTCAGCAATACTTGTCTTAATATAGGCAAAGAATCTATAAGAGGGAAAAGAAGTCAGGTTGTTATCCTCAAGAGAGGAATATCTATTATGGAGAAAAAAAAAGATCAGAAAGGATTTAGGATTAATCTAACTACTTCATACTGTGTGAGCTTTCACTGCAGGACTTTAATAAAAAGATAAATCAAATACTCCACCTGTCTGCAAACACATGGGCATACATGTGAAACTAATTAGACAATATCAAGTGGAAATAAAAAAATGATACTCCATTTACCCTCTGAAATATTCAATCCACACTTTCAAAATCTGGATTGTGTGTTCAGAACTTAACAAATAGTATTTCATTATATGCTCTGTCTCTGTTTGTTCTGCTATCTCTCTGGAAATGTATTGAAGAACTACCTGTAACACAAACAGATAAAAATTTCATCAGTGGATCTCTGTACAGTGTAACAACAATTCACTGAGATAAAAACTATCTTCTCCTCCTGCAACATATACCCTGCTTTAGGGGGAATATGATAAATTGTTCCCTAAATACACAGGAGAAGTTCAATGCTGCACATCAGAGGAGGTATGCCAAGAAAATTAAAAGTCTGCCCTACCAGCAATTTGCTCAGAGTTTGAGGAACCCTCCCAAGAACACATCAGTCAGCACTTTGCTGCCAGCCTAACACAACTTTTCAGTTTTGTTTTTGTCTCCATTAATACAAGGCTATTGAAGACATTGAAGGCTTAGACAGGCCTGTAGCAAGGTTGGTGCAGAGTTATTTACATTTTTCTTACTTCTGTGCAGCAAAGGTGAACGGATGCACTAGATAAACCAGAAATGTTTCTGAGCTAAAATAAGCATAGAGCATTTTAGATGCTTATAGAGCATTTTTCACTTAAAAACCTTAAAATTACTGTGCTAATGCTGGGCTTAATCCAAAACAAAAATTCATTTCCATGTTCAGATTACCTAATTATGCCTTATATACCAAAGAGGATCTCAGATACTAAAAATCTGTCAAACCCACCAAAACCTCAGTGCTGAACACAAATGGTTCATCTAATCCTTTTCTATGAGCAGTTCCTATCTTTGTAGTAATCTGAAACAGCATAGCAGATCTGCAGACTCTCACAAGGCCATGTGTTTGACATCTGCTCTACTTTTTCAATACCAAATTCTTTTAAGATTCTGGCCCATTTAGTGTTTAACAAAAGAAAAAAGAAAAGGACTATAAATAAATTCTGCCACTTATTTCCCCTTTGCTGAGAGATGAAGATGGGTGACCTCCCAAGGATTCTATATAAATGCTGATTTTATCTAGCAGCAGGCTCTTGACCTTGGTGAGGGTGACAATTACTCTGATCAAATGGATGAAAAAGGCTGACAGACAAAAAGGGGCTTCTTCCACCGGAGATCAATAGGTCATCAAAAATGAGACATCAAAATGAACTATGCAAAGGAAATTTTGAATTTAAATGAAAGGGAAATCTAGAGATAAGAATGAATAATTCAGATTAGTAAAGTGAGGAAAATTCCCCTTCTGCTTGTCCACTTGTGTCTGAGAGTTTGAGATCCTGCTTCTCTGGCTTACTTCAGCTTTATTTTAAATAAAGATATTTTATCAAGCAAAGACAATGTTAACAATGATTGCATACATCCATAAATGATCTTTTTAGAAATATAATTCAGTTATTTTTAATTATACTGTTTGTTTAATTAAGTTTTTGGAAGTAAATTATTATTTATATTTATATTTGCATTTATATGATATTTATATATGCAATCTTTTTTCAGTATCTGGTTCCTAAGTACATTTTTGTGCAATTATTTGTGCTGTTGGCAACTAAGATAAATTTTTGAACTAAAATGTGTTGGGAAAATGTAGAAAATGTATTCTAGAAATACTGTAATGAAATCTAGTTTCCATTGAATCTTATTTTTATGCAGTTTATATGTTGGATTTACATTAGCTGGAGTCCTCTTTAATTATAGTATTGTCTCAGTATTCAATGTTTGTTACTTATAATCACTGATGGATGATTATTAACAAAAGCAGTAGCTGTCTTTCAGCTCATCGACATCAAGTCTATGACATCCCTGAACTTACCATGGTTGTCTGTGGGGAATATTGACTCCATTTACTCTGAAGAACGTTCCAGGATGACAAGCAAGGTAACTTCACTCTAAATTCCCTCCTTCCTATCTATAGCATGTATCAAATCTCTCTAGGCTGTGAGTTGAAAGCAGGAGTCACTATACAATTTTATAAGACAGCACAGTGAGAGAATTTGTAGCTGGAAAGCAGTCAGGTTGGTGAGGACAGTCTGCTTAGGGCTCCTTCTGCAGACTCCCATCAAAAGCAATTAGAGATTTGGTCATGGCATGCCTTTTTCTGACCAGATCTTGCAGCTTCAGCAAATCTGTTAACAGCATAGAAAACCTTTCCATAGGCTGCACACTGAAAATAGAACAGAGAGCAAGCTACCCACATGTATACTTGGCTGTTGTATTAGAATTAGAAATACAGTCTAGACAGACTAGAAAATATTCCTCTCATCATATCTTATCGATATTTCAGGGTCCATAAAGTTGTTTGCCTGATTTTGCTAAATATCAGTGTGCACAGTTCCTATTGGCACAGCTGGCTCTGGTTGTGAGAGAGAAGCTTGCATAGCAGCTGACAGCTTTTGATGAGTGAAGAAGAAAAAAAACCTCTAAGTACTTAAAGAAAAATAAAAATAGGGTTGAAAACATGCTGAACTCAGAATATATATAATACCATAAAGGGGAAGTGAAAAGTCTTTAATTTTTTGTTCATCATATGAATCTTAAAGCTCAATCCAGTAGGGACATGTATGTTAAAAGATACTTTAAAATGCCAAGGCAGGAAAAAGAATACAACTTTTTGTCAAGAAGCTTACTGGTTTGCAGTGAATTAGCAAGGGATGAGGAATCACAATTGAGTAAATATATTTATGTAGCCAGTGGGCACTTTATCCAAATGCTTGTGGAGGTGCATTGACTGGCCTGTACTGTTTCATGTTTCTGTGCACACATCAGGATTACAGAGCTATGCACAAATGACAATTAATGCATGGCTCTTCTGATTACATGGAATTTTGCCTCTCAAGTGTCTTTTGTCATATAGTCCATTGTGGTTTTGATTCACAAGCTTCAGTCTTTGTATAATTTTAGACTGAATAAGTGAAGTATAAGTTACTTTTATGAACTAAATAAAGCTATACTCTAATTGCATCAAGTTACACACCAGCTAACATGCTGTCTTCAAATCATAGGCTTTGAATTTCAGTCTGGATTTCTTCCACTCCTTTCCAAAAATTTGTGGAATAAATGAGAGAAGTTTTCAGCCCTGAGAAACATCCTGTTAACCAAAATTCACTGATATGAAATACATATGGCCAATTTAAAAGTTGTGGCCTATGCTTGCATCAGAGACAACCTGAATATTTTATGAATTCTGTCCTTACACATTTCTCTTTTTTTATGTAATCTCAAAGCACAGTTTACATAAAAACCCTGACATATTTATATCATTCCTTCATTGTTCCAGCAGCAAATTTGTGATGCACAATAAGCAAAGTTTTGAAAACAGTAGGTAATTTTCATGTTTTCCATGGACAGTGTGTAACTATGGCTAATTTATTACTAGGTCTCCCACTCATTACTGATACAGAAGGCTACCTGGTGCAGCTTCATCTAGTCATGATATGTTTTGAGAAAAGACCATTAGAGAAATCTGCCTAGCTTTCTTTCTATTTGGAGTTTTGCTTTTCTGATTTATATGGTCTTGTCCAACAGTTAATGGGACTGATGCTCACTTGCTTTAGTCAAAGGCTGTTTGAAAGACTATAAAGTTAATTTATTGAAATGTAATTAGCACTACTATTAATTTTTGCCATGCTTACTGTCATCAGTTTTAATGCCACAGATTCAATTTACAACGAACTGAACAACATTGTGAGACATTGGTATTAATTCATCTGGTCTTCTCTCCCCCAGTAAATCATACTGTAGAGCCCTGAACACCAAGGGAGTGAGTGAGAGAACAAAGATTACTTGAAATATATAACTATGCGTCCTTGATCTTATTCAACTCATTTACTTTGGCAAAGCTTGCCAATATCCAGGCCTGAAAGTTGAACTCTGCTTAAACAGAGAACAAATGCAGTGGGTCCAACAGTAAATCAGGCATGCCTCTCCAATTATGGTCTCAAAACCTAAATGGAAGGATTTCTCTGTTAATGCAGGTATTCCCTAGTGACCTTCCTGAGCACCTCTGATCATTTCTATTATTCTGTCTAAGTTTACCTCAGTGGAATCCACTTATCCATCAGCTGAAACTTATACTAGTGGTTATTTAGTATGTTGGTGATCATTAAAAAAAGACACCTTCTAGCACTCCACAAGTTGTCTGCCAAGTCTGACTTGCCTGACTTTTTTTATACTTTCATAGTATCCAAAAATGAAAAGAAAAGGATTTTTTTTAAATTTTCTGAATAGCTCAAGGAAAGAAAAAAATATGCTTTTAGGAATACATCTGGTTTAGTTAAGAAATTAATTTCTTTCTAGTGTAAAAGAATTGTCTTAATTTTGCAGACTGGCAGTGAGACACAGGGAGCCCAAAATCCAGATGCACAGGAATATCTGGATGCTTAATAGCTGCCATAGAATCACAGCCATTTGTAGAGTGCATTAAGCAGCATGTGTACTGCATGAGGAAGTAGGGCTTAAACTCTCACTCTGAGAGTCACAACAGCAAATAAAATGTGCAAAGATGCTGTCTTCTAATGGGCATTGAGAAAACATCACCTAATCCTCAGTACCTGAAAACTCACCCAGCCACCTCCATCCCTTCTCCATTGTAAATCACAGGAAAGCCTAGTGCATGTATTCGTAACATTAGGAACAGACAGAGTGCCAATCTTCTATGGCAGTGCAGTTAGAAAATCTCTGAGCAGGAGTTTTAAAAATTCTAGTTCCGTAATTGGGCTCCAAAGCTTATGAAGTATTTCTGATCTAGGCTTAGGAGTGCCTCAAGATCCCACAGAAAGGCCAGATCATGGGTGTTTAAGCTGTGAAGCATCCCACCACTAGTTTAGCAGGGAAAAAATAGACATACAGAAGAAAAGTCTTCAGCAAATTGGATGTCCTCAGTACTGCATCTGCTAGGAATGTTCTCCTCCAGATGCACTAATGCAGGTACTGCATAGAAAGAAGAAACAAGGCTTTCCAAAAACTTTATTAATTATCCTTAGTATGCTCTTCTCCAGAGAAAATCTGATTTCCATTGTTTACTCTCACACGATCTGGTTGCCATCATTGAAAGAACCATCTCTTTTCCTGCTTCTAACATCTGGAGTTACATTCCTCTATTTCCTTACCTCACGAACACTTCATCTATTTTCTGAATTTCTGTTATGAAATCTTAGTTGCATTCTCCCTCCCTCTGCTTATTTTCTACCAATTTCATTTTGTTCAGTGACTGCACAGCAGCCACTAGCTTCAAGAGCACATTCAAGAGTATAAAGAAGGCAAGTGTTTTTTTTCAGGTTTTTCGCTTGTTTCTATATGAATGTATACAAAGCTGCCTTTATTCATTTACCTGTACTTAAAAACACATGCTGACAAATCAACATCTATTGAAAAAAAAACCTTGGGTGACTTCTGTACTCATATCACAACACTTACACATATTTCTCCCACTATGAAATATGTGTATAAGTTTCCACACATATATATAGATGTAGAAAAGTCAAAACTGTCACAATTAACTCATTGTGCACCTGAACTTTTTTGATGTACACATCATTAACACGTATGTTGAGCACAGATGTCACAGCTGTTAAAAAAAAGAAAATCGAGGAACTTAGAAGAAAAAATGTCATAACTAAAATAATAAAATGAATACCCTTCCAGATGACCAAAATTTAAAAAAAAAATTGAACTTGGAACAATTGTATGTAGAAATTTTTATTTTGATACAATTTCAGTATTACTTAAGTCCAAGTGTATTTGAATTTGGAAAATATTGCTTGAAAATTACTCTCTTTCTTTACAGATAGTATGATGATATAGTCAAAATAAGAGGAGAATGAGAGGATTTGGAGTATGCATTTCAAAACTGCTCTATCACTATATTTCAATATGTACTTAAACCTAAGTTTGAGCTGCCTTGTTTATTTAAGTGGTACACTAAACTTTTTTAAGTGTTGGGTTGTTCAGCTATGCAAACACACATGATTAGGTTCATTTTTCAAAGACAATGGAAGCTATTCTTGTTTTTTATGTTCTAAAGAGATAATTAGGAAAATGAAAGTAAAAGAAGAGAAATAATAGGTATAAAGATTCAGAGAAACACGAGGCTTTAGATGTAGGTATTCATTAAAAATGTCAACGCTCAGTGATAACTATGCTTTAAAGATAAAAGGATAAAGATTCAAGATGCATAGGACTACAAAAGAAAATCTGGGGACCAGAATTGCTCCTTTTCCTAGTTAATGAGTGACCCCAGTGCTGTCTTTCATCAATACAATAAAACAAGTTACCAGTACAGCACAACATCTATTTTATGCACTGTCAGCCCTGTTCCTTCCCAGTTGGTGCTTGACAACCGAACCCTCTTAGCAGAGCAGGTGAACTGCTGACATGCAAGAAATGTCTTCTCTTTTAGCAATTTTAGTACACAGAACTATCAGCTTGAAGAAAACTCATTTTTAGCATGACTATATTCTGAAAATTTCAATACTATATCCAGAAAATTTACATGTAAAGTGTAATTTTGTTAAAGGTGTCATTATGCCTAGTCTATACATTTTATGACTCAATGTGAAAATGTTAGAAGCTAAGGAGACTAAAAATAGTTGTGCAAAAATAACTATTATTGTTTTGATTATGCAAATATACTTTAGATTCTATTTTTAACAAAAGCACTCATTCTGAGCTATCATTTGCAGCATCTCCTCTGTGTACACAAGGAAGTTACAGCCCTAATTTTACTTCACATCTCTGTCATGGTCATATTCCACAGGAAAGACATATGGAGGCCTAAACACTTCTCCAAACACTGAAGATAAACTAAAGCCCTCAGGTTTTACTGAGTTTATCTTCAGGTTGTCTTCAATCACTTACAGTTATCATTATTATTTTTTAACTTTGAGGAGATGACCCAGAATTTTGAAGAGATGACACAGAATGATACAAGACCTTGTTGCATTTCTGGTTGTAATGACTCAAGTTCCAGTCACCTCCTTCAGTGGTGACCAGTTCTGATAATAGGACAAGGAAACTCTTTCATCACAATGCTAGAGAAAATTCAGATTCATATAGTATTGAATTGTGTATGAATATAGATTATTAGCTCATATTCACATCACATATTAGGTTATATTTAGTCATATTTTATATTAAGTAGTTAAATTATAAATGTCAATATACGAGTCATCCACACAATACTACCACAAATTATTCCTTATCTACATAAAATGAATTAAACATAATACTCTTGGATTAATACATAGAGACTCTGCAAACTACTCAAACTTTACTATCAAAATATAAAATGAAAACTTGCTATTGCAAATTAAAAATCAGGAAGTAAACAGCTTTACTTAATATTTTCAGTTATCCTGCATATATGCAATGGCTCTACAGTCCAAGAGAAATCCAGAACAGGCAATGGCTACTACAAGGACTAAAATTCAGTTTGTGGTCAAGTTCAGTTTCTCTGAGTATGGATCTCTGGATGTTTTGAATGAAGCTGTTCTACATTCATCTGACTCAAGCTAAGATTCAAAAGAAAGCCTTGAAAAGTTGGGAAAAATTTCAAATAATCCAGTCCCTTCAAGGTTGGCTTGGTTGACTGACACTTTTGGGCATTTTTTTTCATGAAAAACCCCTGCTAGCCGCACAACAATATATGTAAATAATATACAATTTTTGTATAGTTAGGGAATGCATCTCATGAGCTGAATACCCATTCTGCATATTGCACCTAGACTGTTCCTGCTCTCAAGTGTTTTCCATTAACCTACAAAACAAACAACAACCATGTGGGCAGACAACAGAGTTCAAAGATGAGTCCAGGCTGATCAGCATCCTCAGCAGCTCTTAAAATTTACCCACAGCCTAACAGCTATCAGATTTTTGGACACAACTGAGATGAAACCTCTATTTTTATCATACTATGACATGGCTTTGGGACTGTCATTTTGTGTTGACCAGCCCATTTTCTATGCCAAGTAAGTCATGGTTGGGAGTCAAAGCCTGTCAGAAAGTGACAAAATACCATCTTCCCACAGACAATTTATATAGGCAGAGTTTACATGAGAAGCTGAGAAAGAGCAGATCTTGTCAAACTGAAAAGGCCAACAGAAAGTTGTAAACTGAAAGTCATTTCTGGTGAGGCACAAGGACTGAAAGAAGGTCAGCCATCACTAACAAAAATTACTTGTTGCCTCCAAATTATTCAGTATTTATGTGTTTTAATGTGAAGAGCTTAAATTTTCATGAAAATTAAAAAAAAAACCACACAGCATGTAATACATGTATGAGGAACGGTATGAGTTCAAATTGCTACATTAGACTGGCTAAAAATGTATGAGCCATGGATCTAAACATAGAAGCAGGTGTAAAAACTGAGACTAGAAGGAAATACCTTTCTCACCTGTAAAAGTTTGGGACAGTTCGCTAGTTTTTCTGAGTTTTCCCTATTTCTCTGAAAGTCTGGCACTAGCTACTATTGAAGGTAAGACATTGGTTTATATGGCTTTGTTTTGACATATTTCATACTGAAATATAACAAATCAACAGCTAGTCTTGAAAACCCTGATCAGTTTGCACAAGATAAGGCCGCAGACTTGCACTAATATATGGTCAGTGTCACTCCATGAAAGTCAATGGACCATATTTTTTCTCTTCATTACACTAGTACAGCCCCATTAACTATAGAAGTCATTAATCATACAGCAACACTGAACTCTGTGATGTTGTGCAGGATATAAATTAAGCAAGAATTTGGCCTCCTGGCCATTTTCCCCTGGTTTGTTTCTGGCAGGAAATCCCTTGTTTTATTTTGCCTCAAAGTTTTAGTCAGCTTGGTTGATAGTAATTGTATTGCACAAAAAGCTATATTCTGATAGACAACTACGAACATGAAAATAAATTAACATAAAAATAAATATTTAGAAGTTTGGCCATAAGTAACTGATTGACTTCTTGTAACACTTCGAATCACCCCCAAGATTTTTCTCTCCCCTCTCCATTTCTCTTGTACAAAATACAAAAAATAAGAAAACTTTCTCTATTAAGAAAAATAATTATACATTAATATTAATAATGTTAAAGCATTCCAAAGCTTCTGATATAGAGGCAAGTTATATTTTCTTTCCAACTACATGTGAGGGGTTTTTTTGGGTTTTTTGGTTTTATTTGGGATCACTCATAAAGTGAGGACAGAGGCAGGAAAATTATTTTCTCCTTCAGATCACAAAGAAATTATTTACAAAAAATTAAGATCAAAAGTATTAGAAACATTGAATAATAAAAAGATTATAAGCTGGAGCACATCTAACTAGATAAGGCAGGCAAAGATGTCCCATTTACTAGAAATAGGTTTAATTTGAAAAGAGCACAAAAAAGTACTTAAACTGACGAAAGAAAGGCTATTTTATTATTTGAATCCATTCGGTCATACTTTATCTATAGAGCTCCAGCCTATATATGAAGAAAAGTCTTGACTAGGGTTTCTTGACTAAAGTGACTTGTCTGAGGTGGTGCTGCTTAAGTGCTGCATCACCAGGAAACCTATGGTGCTAGAGATTGAGATTTATATAAGCAATATTTTAATCACACCACCAGTTACTGTTAAATGGTGTGAAGGTGAGAACTTCCAAAATCAAGCCAGAAACATCAGCTAAAAGACTGACTATTTAAAGCCAAGTGAGAAATAGCCAGCAATCAAGAAGTCATTTTCTCTGTGTCAGTCATTTGCCCAGACATAAGTGAGTTGAAATTAAAGAAAGGGAGAAGTCATTTGACTGGTACCTCTATTCAGGCAATAATAGACAGTTAGTCATTTTCCCAGAGTGTTCATGCCATTTAAAGAGACTCAAAAATAATAAGAAGCAACCTTGTAATGCTCTCAATGATTATGCAGAAGGACAGGAACACAGGCTCTTAGAATCTACTTGGTACCTGTTTGTATCAATTACACCAATGAATTGATGTAGAGGCGCATTAGCAACTGTGTATTCCTGAAGCACTAGCAATTATTCAAGCATATTTACTGAGGTTTAAGGACAGTGTAATAGCAGTGTCTGCATATTTCATATGCAACCATTGTTACACCCCATTAAATGGACTGGTAATGATCCATTTCTATTTAATTAATATGCAATGAGCATGATATTAAATCTAACATGTAAATTAAAGCCCAATTTCAGTCACTTAATTTTGAAGTGTGATAGAAAACTTCTTCGGAGCTTGATGGCCTATGTTTGTTTCCCGTACTTGTCTCCCTCTGCAGAGCTCAGATTGTTTTTGGAAGACTCTAGATAGACAAAAATGGAAAGTTTTTGTGACCAAAAATTTCAGCACAGTGTACCCTTGTACATTTCACTGCAGAAAAAGGAGGAGGCAAAATTAAAAAAGAAAAAAAAGGAAATGCAGTTGGTTCAGTTCCTTTAACATAAAGAATAATAAACCCCATCAATACACTGTATGCTGGCATGCCCTAAAATATGCAATTGAATTCTTGATGCATCCTGGCATGAAAAAAATAGCAAACAGCAGTGCAAGAACAAAGAGTTGTATGTCCCAACAGGTTTTTTTCAGAGCTCTCAGAATTACTGAAGTTACAGTCATAGTCATCAGTCACCAGCTGATCTGTGGCTGTGCTGAGGATCCAAAGGATCAGGGCTATCAAATATTCAGACGTGTCAAGCTGGAAATAAAAGAAACCTGTAAATAAAAGAAACCTGTAAATAAAGTTTTACTATATGTAAACCTATAATTTTAACTACTTGCCAGTCTATGGAGTACACCCCTTTAAATAACAGCAAAAGACAGGAAAAAAACCCATGCAGAAGACAGCAGTGTTGTATGACCCAGATTCAGACTACCTCTAAGCTGCTTTTATATTCCCTCCTATTTCCTGGTCTCCACTTACTCCCTACTTCTATCCTAATGTACAAGAGTGCTTTGCTTTCCAGGAGCCATTAGGCTGCAGGATGCTTGTTGAAGCACATCACACTTCACTCCTACTCCTCATTTTCCTCACATGTCCCAGATACATTCCCTACCCAGAGGGTAAAGGGTATCTCCATTTGCTGTTTCACATTGGTGCTTTTCAGATCAGATTGGCAAGGATTTGGAAGTTCTACAGTAAATGTTTCCAAACTATATGCTTTACCTACCTCTTTAGTTATTGCTAATTACAATAGCTTTGAAAACTCCTCCAAACCCATCCATTAAAATTCCAAACCCATCCATTAATTTCAGTGTAGCTAGATGTTTCTGCAATAGTGATCCAGTAGATCTTCTTAACTCTGACTGAACGATTAATCATTCTCCTTCTGTCCCAAAACAGAAAGAACTATGTACTCTCACAGAAAAAATGCATTACTTCTATTCTCTTTTCTTGGCCAGAACTTCTCTTCTTCCCTATCCCTTATCCTTTCTTCCTCTTTCTCCACACAAAGCTCCCAGTACTCATGTCAGTTACCACTAAAGTATCTTGCAATGCACAGAACAAAATCACAATTGTCTCATGACTTTCATTTGAGCTAAAAAGGAAAATGGAAAAATATAGCGCAGCAGTGTCAGAAGAAGCGATTGGGATGCAGCTTGCAAAGTTGATGACTGATGATTTTTCAGAATGCAAATGAATTATTTAAATAGAAGTGTCTAATTGTTTCATTGCCCTTCACTATCAGTGGTCATTAACGTCCTTTCAGAGTTAGTGCAAAGTGGCCCAATCAAAGTAGGAGCATATTTGCTATATTTAACACTCACCTTGCTAGAACCCTCCGTTCTTCCCTGTTACAAAAATCTGCCAATATCTGAGTTGTTTTTTTGGTGTGATTTTTTTTGGCTTTTCTTCTCCCTGGAACATAGGGTTTCAAATCTTTGGCACTGTCTAGTATGTAAGCTATCATCAAAAACACATGGACATTTTCTTACATTTGAATCTACAATTGTCCTTAAATTAGAATTCATTTGCATTCCAAAAACATAAGAGCAATTCACAGACTTGAAATATATGAAATTTTAAAAAAGCCTTGCAGAAGGCTGTCCTAGCAAATCCAAATTTTGGCTGTTTTAAATGTCGTCTAAATGCAATTTTGAGGGCAGCAAGAAGGCCTATTAGTATTTTACATTAATTTTTTCTAGTGTATTAAGTGTTTCCAAGACCTTAGCCATGGAAGTAACCCATGTGTTTGTGTAATTAAGTAAAAATAACAAAAGGTGAGCCACCTACTTTTACAGAGAAAATAAATTTATGCAAGGTCACATTTCAAGGCTAGCACTTTCCATTAAACAAGCAATTTCAAGGCACTTATGAAACATATTAACAAAGAACTGCATAAATTAATAGAGTATCCTGAGCCATACAGGGAAATTAGAGGTTATAAATTTAGACCTAGTATGAAACAAAATAGTGATTTCCAAAGGTAGTTATATATGGAATGAGACACGTTTTGATTGATGATACAGCCATAAAGTGAACATTGCATATGTCTGTTTCTCATATGAAAAGTAATTTATGCGGCAATAGTTTAGAAGAATACCATGTATAAGAAATAGATATCTGAGCAGTACCTCTTTAGCAATAGCAATATATCCACACCTATAACCAGTGTCTCTCCTACCTGTCAGACTTGGAAACAGGGTTCATAATGTTTTTCATGCCAACACATGTCATGAAACATTTCATTGTTCACCATTACATTCCTAATTATTTTTTCACACTATTGTATGTGGAATTGAGTATCTTATTAGGTGTTTAAAAATAATGATGATAATTTTGGACATGCAAGTCAGTTTACTCAGGTAAGCTTCCACATTTTGTGTCTGTACTTAAGTATCAATGAAAAATATTACTTAGTGGACTTGTACATTAGATGATCTGGTAAAGAGCAGTCAGTTCTGGATATAAGTGGAGAAATTCTTTACTGAAATATTTGCTTCTTTAGGATTTTATCCATGTTAGTTTGAAGAGTTCAATGTAACTGATAATCAGTGTTACTGCTATAGAAAAATAGGATATCATGGTCTGTAGAAATGATTAAAAACCATCACACCACCAACTTCATAAGTGTAATGGAACATGATTTGTTCTTTAACTTTCACTAGATGATTGTCTCTACTCCCACTATACATGCTCATTGAAAAAAAGGATCCTTTTATGAATTGTGGTGTAATAGAAAAGAACCTCACTGGGACTGCTTGAAAATTCACCCTTCTTTAGGAAAGGCGGTATTTTATTTTCATTTTTCTAAAATTTTTTTCAGACAAGTCTGTAAACAGATGATCTTTTGTTTGCTTCTGTTTTTGTTAAATTATCTGTTTACAAATGTCTGAATTTTTAAGGCAGCAATACAGTGACATAAAAAATTTAGGAACAGCGAGAGTTAAAATTAGCATAATTAATTTGTTCTAAATGTAATTTCTCTGTGTGATCCCATTTTGTTTAGCCAAAGATAAATGAAAACTTTTAAGAGGGGAGTTCATCCAGTATTAATGAACACATAAGCCTAGAAAATACTGAGCTTAAAACACTAGTCAGAAGTGCTTGAGTTAATAACTTTCACAGTATTCTGGCTGAATTCTCCTGGACATTATAAGGTTTTGTAGAGCATACAGACCAATGATACCCCAGTAATTCCAGATTTAATGTAGCTTCAATTATAAAAATTTTTCTGGTGTGTGTTTTCTGTTACATGTAGGCACTGAGCTGTCTCCTTATTACTTCATCAAGTATAAGAAAAAGATCAAGAGCTTTGTGAAGCAGAGAAAAGCAAGATAAAAAACTTTCAGGTGAAAGCAGAAAGAATTAAATTGCTCAGTGTATCCCAAGTCGTTATTTTCAAATAAATATTTTAATTTGGGGCTATTTCCCATTTGAAAAAAAAAATTAAGCATAGCAATGCAATCACAAACACATTATGTAATAACAAACATGAAAATATCTCACAAGGAGACTAGGATTCAGAGATCAGCCACATGGCAGGAACTTGCCACATCTTTCCTATAACCACAGGGAAACTGTGAATCTTCATAATATGAGTATTTCTGGCATCATGAACTGCCACAATAGAAGCAGGGTATGTTGAAACTGAATCTTGTGAAGAAAATACCAGATGAAATAAAGCCTACTACAGTAATGCTGGGAGCTACAGAAAGGACTGCAAGGAAGAGCTTCTTTACTAGTGTCATTTGTGGACCCCTTATATCCAATCTAAATCTACTCTTGTCTACTTCAGTTTGAAGCAATCCCCACTTGTCCTGTCACTATATACCCTTGTAAAAAGCCCCTCTCCAGTTTTCTTGTAGGGTCCCTTCAAGGTCTCCTTGCAGTCTTCTCCAGGCTGGACAGCCCCAACTAGGGGAGGAGTTCCTGCTCTCTGATCAAATTAGTGGCTCTCCTCTGCTCAAACAAGGAAAAGTCTGTATTATGTTGAGGGCCCCAGGGCTGGATGCAGCACTCCAGGTGGGTCTCACCAGATCAGAGCAGAGGCAGAATTCCCTCCCTCTGCCTGCTGCCCACACCGCTCTGGCTGCAGCCCAGGATATGTTTGGCTTTCTGGGCCATGAGTGCCCATTCCCAGGTTACAATGAGCATCTCATCAACCAACAACCCCAAGTCCTTCTTCCCAAGGCTTCTGCCAATCCATTCTCTGTCCAGCCTATACTTGTGCTTGGGATTACTGTGACCCAGGTTCAGGACCTTGCACTTGGCCTGGTTGAATTTTAATCAGTACTTTTCACAATTAATCACAGTGAATGGATTATCTCTGTAAAAAACTAGCACTGGCCAGACTTTGTGCATTCCTAAACAATCTTGAGTGTTTACCTTCTTTCTTAGTGGTGTTGTGATGTCATCAAGAAGCCACTTTGAGCGTTCAAGACTTCTCAAACTGTGAGATTACAGCAATGAGTCCATGAACAGTTTTCTTCCTCCATGACTCAAAAAATAAAAAAAAGGAAGTTCAGTGAGCTAGGTCTTCTCAACCTAACCTAATGCTAGAATTCTTCCTAAAGGAGAAATTGGGATGGAAGTGCTCTGGCTTCACTGTGGAGATGAAGAATGCATTCCAACTCCAAAAACCAGTATGAGTATTGTATTATTCAGCTATGCACTCTTTTGGCTTTTGATAATGTGGATCAGAACACTGCAGCTGGTAATCTTGGGATAGAACCAGTCTACAAGAGACCACCATCAAGCTCTAATCACATAGCAGTAGTTGGGGTGACACACAAATATTGTTGAGTCCCTCTTGCACTTCTTGTCACAGCCTGGCTCATTGCAGAGTGAACTACCACTCTTAAATTTTTAAGATGGTGAAACAGAATAATTTCTTCTTCTCCTCCACCTGCAAACATAACACTGCTTCTGGCTGCTACTGCTGCTACGCCAACAGTGTGCAAGAGAAAGTTTCCAAACTGTGATTCAATCCCTTTCATTTCTTGGAAATAATGTTCTTTTTTTCATTTTATTTTCCTTTCCTTTTAGCCTGCAGACAACTATCAAGGAAATAACAGCTGACTATGTATAAAATCTTTCTTCAACAATAAAGAAGAGAGAGGTGAATGAATCCCTTAAAATATTTCCTTTAAATGTAACTAATTCAACCTGGAGACCTGAAAAAGGGAGGTCACTTTACATCTCTGCACTGTTTAGTAGGAAGAGTTCCCTAATTTTCTGAGATAGTATCCCCATTGAAGAGAAGGTATTTCAAGCATCTATGGGTTGGTAACATTTCTGTGTGGGGCAGGTCTTAAACAAAGAATGACTATTTGTTAAAACACTTTTAAGATTCAATGTTGGAGCAGATGTTTGACTATGTGGATAGTATGTGCCCTGTGAAGACATGGACCCAAATTACTGTGACATAGGCATAGCCAGAATCTCTACAGACAGCTTACAACTCTGGCTATCAGCTTAGCTGTGTGCAGACAGGCCATCAGAGGTCAGCTATCACTTCACACAGCAGAGAAGTTATCAAATCTGTCATTTCTCAGATCACAGGAGTTCAGTGATTTGTAGGCCACTGTATTTCATGTCCTGAGTAGGTATGGTGAGAGGCCAGCATCTGGCACAGTTCGTACCATAACTAATGTATGTTGAAGTTTATAAGCCCTCTGAAATTTTGTCCTGGTTAGGGCAAAGTAGAAAGGGACCATGGCAATATTTAATGGAGTTCTATACTGCAGAGAAATTTGGATTTGTGAATTATGCCAATTTCTCTCTGGAAATGATATGAGGAAAAGTCTCACTGAAGACAATTACCATAGCTTGGTGGGAGCCATAGAGTGAGGCATGTGTGTGACTGAGTCTGGAGACTGATTCTTGGGGCAAAGATGCCAAAATGGAGGCCTATATGTGACCCTACTGTGCAGATTCACATGTCAAGACACAATTTCTAACTAGTATAATTGTTATAATTGTATAACTAGCTAACGGAGTAGACTAGTTCCTCCCCAAACATGCCTGTAAGTTGCTGATAAACCTAACTGCAGAGTGGAGAAGGAAAAATAAAATACAAAAACAATCAAAAAACAGTGGAGAAAGGCAGGACCTAGCACCCCATCAGTCTCACAAATAGATCACCTAAATGACCAGGTTTGGGAATTTTGGCAAACTACATTGGCTGCAGTAATCACACCTCCTGCTGATATTTATTCCGTTTTCCAAAGCTGGTGTTTTATTGTATTTCCTCAATAACATTATTTTTAAATCTTTTAACTCATGAGCAGAGAGACATTGCTCACCAAGAACACCTGCAATATATAATCTGACTGGTCAGGGTTCTGCAAGGTCTTGAGCCAATATAAATTTTTCATTATATAATCTTAGAAATTAAAAACTGTTCTTTTTATGCTCATATGGTGCCTGGAAGAAATTTTACATATGTAAAATAGTATTAAGAGTTCAGAAAACAGCATGTTTGACTGCATTAAAGTAAGAGCTGATGATGGATAGTCACATTTGGTTAAGAGAAATTTTTCTGTTGTAATTATATTTCACATGTTTCTTTTATCACTGACCTTTCTACAAGCTTCCCATTCCTTTTCAAGGTGTCATTAATAAAAGCAGAAGTTGTCTAAGTTAGCTCTTTTTTATAGCATTTCTGGAAAGTAGCCTAAGGAGAAAGTAAGGACTTCACAACAGAATCCCTGTTACAGGAGAGCGAAGTGGCCCAGCCTTTATAAACAAGTTACACATTTCAGCAGCAAACCTATATTGTCAATCTCTACTTTTGCAGAGCAAATGAACCGATGTTCCCATTCTACACACAACTCTACTGGGTGTGCTCCAATGCTTTGTGCCTATGTGAGCTGCTAAGGCCTGTGCAGAGCTCTCTTTACCTGAAGTGGGATAGCTGTACCACTCTAAATTAAAAAAGACTGATTAGGGAGACAAAAATAGAGGAATTAATCTGGGAGACGGATGCAAAGAAACATACCTAAGCAAGGTATATAGGGATATAGTAACAGAGGCACATTTGAGTAACTACGGACTGTGGAAGGTTCTGCTATTGAATCCATTCAGTTTTCCATCTGATTAGGTCTTCTTTAGTTGCAATCTGTATTTTCCAGTTCATTGCCACCTTACACCACTCATTTCCAGTGGAGAAAATGTGGACATTTTCCAGCAAATTACAACAGGTTTTCTGTATGTCATCCATTATTTACAACAGAGTCCCTGATAATTTAGATCCAATGACACTATGAAATAGTGCCCGGATATTATCTGGTCAGTAACAAATAAAAATATGCTGAACAATACACTCACCAATGTGTTAATATTAGAATTTATTTCCCCAGAGGGGAATGCTGGGCCATAAGAATGAATTAATATCTATCCTTTATAATAAGTTTCACCAGATTTTTTTTCTTCCATTTAAGCAATTCCCAGAGATGTACTTTGCTTTCCAACAACTTGAAATACATCAAAATAAAGGCAATTGGAAAATGTTTCATAGGACATTCTTTTTTTCTCCATAGGAAAATGCTGATTCCTTGAACCTGAAATATTTTACAAGCAAAAAACTGGTCTAAAAATAATCAGAAAGGGACCTCAGATGTGACATAGAATGGTTCTCTCAGTGGCTGGCAAAGAACAGCCTATTTTGAATCAATTGTCTCACATGACCACAAGTTTAGGCATCTCTATAACCTGATTTTTACTAGGAACTAATAATTAGTTACCTATCATTGAGGTGACAGTCTTTAGCAGTTAGAGTGAAAGAGAGTTTGGCCTGGTGAATGCTTAATCACTTTAAGAAGTCAAACAGTTACCATGGCACACATTTCCTCAACCTCGTTTAAGCATAATGCTGGAGAAAATACAGATCAAATCCCTTTCTTGGAGGTTGCAGAATAAGAATTTGAATTTTGATATTAATCTGGAGTATTGTGTGTAATGTTTTCCTCATTCATCTTAGTACTTTGTAATTCTAGAATCTTTAGGGGTTTTTTTGGGGGAGATGGGCTCTTTTGGAAGGGCTTGGGTTTTTTGGTTTTTTTTTGGGGGGGAGGGTATTTGCTTGTTTCTTTTGCATAGGGTGGGTTTTCAGATTTTTTTTTATTTCAGCTTTACCTAGAAGAAAAGAAAAAAAGGACTTTTGGACACTATGTTAAAAAAAAAAAAAAACACCAAAAAACCCCAGCCTATCTTACCTATTAACGTAGTTGTTCCATATCAGATGTATGAAAATACTACACTGAGTCCCTAATCTGATACATCTAGGAGATGAAATACAAATGAAAACTCCTAATACATTAGGATTATTTTTTACTTTTTTGTCAACACACGGTCCAATCATATTACATTTTTTCATTCTTCTTAGTCCCCTTATAAAGCTAAGGACAGACTAGTAATTCTGTCCCTGTATTCACATATAAAAAGAGAAAGATGTTGAATTAACACAGTAGTTGTGAGGTTTCTGTTCTGGGCATATAGAACTGAAAAAATTCTGTGCTAATTTAGGTATTTTGTCTGAAAATCTGTAACTCTATGGCTTTACTCAGTTTTGATTTCCCATTAGCATGGAAGGTACTTCCAGATCTCTAATAATAAATCCAAGGAAAAAGCATGAATGTGGCACACTTTATAAGAGCTGTACAAAATATATGAACATTTTTTCCCTTAGCCACTATCCCATATGGTAAATTCAGCTAAATTTAATTAAGGTTACCAACACTGTAATTTGAATTTTTACCCATGATGCTTTCGGCTCTTTATAAAGCATTTCCTTTTGAAATTGTCATGACTTATATAAGCATATATTTTTTTCCCTGTGGCTAGCACTTGGTTGAAATATTAGATTTACTGTGAAATTCCTGCAATTACTATTTCACTCTTATCTAGTTGACTATAGCAGCATTTTCAGGACCCTTTTTAAAGAATGTCATTGATTGCATTATTAGTTCTGATAATATCTCAAGACTGCTTATCTATGAATACTTTTAAATTGGCAACTTGAAGTAATGCTTCTTTATTCTGTGTTACATATCTTCTGTGTCCAGCTAAATCTCATGGGTGAAAGCAAAGCAGATAAAGCAGAGACACTTGCAGAAGATAAAGGAGATGAGACAATACTGATTGTTCAGAATGCCGGACCTCCAGGAGAAACACTGGTTCTCCCATGTTTCTCAAAGAAACATGATTTAGAAGGGAATCTCCTAGGAAAGTGTATTGAAAAGTCACATCAAAAGATCCTAGGTTTTCCAACAGCTATATGTAGTTTACAATTTCCTCAGCTCAGATGTTTTGTCTCCAAAATATCAAAGAAATATTGCAAATACAAACGAGTGTTGGTAGAAATACCTACTCTCTGAATTTGAAAGCTTCATTATCTGGTATAAACATTTGGCAAGGCTAGATTACTTGCAATTTACTGAGTAACTTCAGACAATGTACTTATTGGTGATATTCCATGCTGCAGATCTTAATTCAGAATATTGGAACATATCCTGAAATTTTTGCTTTGGCTGGATTTTTTTTTCAGTTTAAATGAATGTGTAATTCTGCATTGATCTTACATAGTAAAAAGTAAACAAATCAAAATATATCTTTAATAATAGCATTGACCAAGACTGAAAGTCTGAAAGTCTGTCTGAAAGTTTAATGCAAAAGTTATGTTTGAGTAATGGGGAATGTTTGAGCCTTTCGGCTTCATATGAATATTGAAAACATGGTATAAGTTTGATCTAAATTAACAGCTTCCTTACAGTCTCATGCCACAGAATCTAAGAATGTTTCAGGTTGGAAGGGACCTCTAGAGGTCATCTGGCCCAACAATCCCTGCTCAAGCAGGGCCGCCTAGACCAGGTTGCTCAGGATCACGTCCACATGGTGTTTTAATATCTCCAAGGATGGAGATTTTACATCATCTCTAGGACGCCTGTGCCAGTTCTACGTTACCTTCACAGTAAAAAACCTTTTTCCAATATTCAGAGAAACCTCCACTGCTCCAGCTAGAGTCCATTACCTCTTTTTCTGTCATTGGGCACCATTGAAAAGAGCCTGGCTCCCACTTATCTGAATCCTCCCTTCAAGTAATAATTGCCCACATTGATGAGATTCCAAACCTGAGCCTTCTCTTCTCCAGGCTAAACAGCCACATCTGTCTCAGTCTTTTCTCATGGAATAGATGCTTCAGTGCCTTCAACAATTTAGTGGCCCTGAACAGGACTCTCTTCAGTAGCTTCATGTCTGCCTTGTACTTGGCAGCTCAGAACTAGATACAGCACTCCAGGTATGAAACTAGGTACAGTCACCAGTGTTGAGCACAGAAGGATCACTTACCACAACCTGCTGGTATTGCTTCTCCTAATGAAGCCCAGGATACTATCAATTTTCCTTGACACACTTTGTCCCACTTCTTCTAGCAGTCCAAATAAAGACCCATTTCTATCTCATAGTTCCAACAGTCTGTATAGATTTGCACTCTTTGGAAAAATTCTGTCAGAGAACAAGAATTGAATGGAAATCTCAATTAACCCTATTTTGATAACAAGTAGAAAGAAAGAGAAAATTTTTTCTCGTCTATGGATTCAAATTCAGATAATCCCAAGATACCAAGCAGCGGGATGGTTAGTCAGGTAGGTTATAAATACCTCTATTTGAAAAAAAAATAAGAGAATTTGAGAAAAACTTTGGCTGCTAGGGAGGTAAAATGAAAATGGCTTAATTTTAACTCTGAAAGCATATCTTTGACAGAAACAGGCCTTTAATAACCATTGAATTTGGGTCCTAGAACTGCTTATTCTTTTTAATGATTTGAATTCTGTTGCGTGGAATGAGCAGCCTGGCTTCTCTGTTCTAAGAATGTCCACCTGCTATTTCCATACAGAGAGAATAATTCTGCACCACATCATCTCTTGAGAAGAGCTGAGCACAGCAGGGAGACAATTGCTTTGAAAGAATTGATTTACAAATGGGGAAAGTGGACAGGCAGAATCGATTTGTGCAAACCTTCTCTCTTCCTGTACCTGATTGGTCTGCTTCATAAACTTGTGAAAGCAAAGTTGAACTGCATCTGTCTAGCACATGTCAGAAAGGTGGCAGATGCAATGTGATCTACCTGTCAGATAAGCTGGAACATCTCTATGTTGCATCCACAGGAGTTTAATGTGTTCTAGACTTATGCCTCACTGAGCATGAATAGTAGCACTGGGCTTCCTGGCTATCTGGAACGCTAAACTTCTTTGCACACTGACACTGAGTCATTGTTCAAACCCATAGGACTAAAAACGGTAGTACTGGAAAATGTGCAATAAGACTGAAGGGTATAACATTGTTCTTCTGCAGAAGCAGTTTTTATCAGTAGTTTTGCTCTAATTTTTCCAATGCATTTGGCTGAGTCAGAACTGAAATATCCTGTGCATACAGCTGTAGTATTTTCTATCTGTCATTGGAAGTTCACAACATTTCCAGATTTTTCTAAAATTTGAAATGTGACAGCTAACTATTTTGTGACTGGCTAAAGTCAGGAGCTTCATCAGTGCTTTCCTCATGTAAAAGGTGCTAAATTGTAGATGTTCTAGAATTAGCTGCCTTTTTACTTTCAGGGCCCTTTAGAGATTTGTTCATCAGTAGATCTAAAAAGTAACATTGGGGTAATTATATCTGTGGAATCTCTCCAGCAATAAAATTAATTGTTGATCTGTAGCTGTAACTTAAAATTGTCTTGGAAGGTGATATCTGAAAAGTATTCATGGTAAGAAGCAATATGTAACATCAACTTTCCTTTCTGCAGAATAAATACAAAAGGAAGGAGGGAATAAATTCTATTAGCACACTCATTAGTTGCTCCTTTTAAGTGTTTTGCCTTTCACAAAGCTATGCAAATAAAGGGATAGATTTGTAGTTTCAATGTTATGCCTTCATTCCAAGGCAAACCCTTTCACACAGGAAGAGCATGGATTTCCATCAGGAGATTCTGAACAAAACAACAGGTAGGAAATTTTTTTTACAGAGCAGATAACATTATCTTTCTGAAGATAATGAAATCAAGAATATGATGGGATGTTCAATTTAGCTGAATAACAAAAGTGAGTAACAGTGTATCTAAAAATAAGGTTTAATATTTTTTCTTAACAATCTCTAGACGCCTGATAATGTCTGGAAACAAAATAACAAAAAGATGATACAAAAAATTTGATTTTTATCCTTCTCAAAATAATTTGTCAACATTTCAGTCTTAAAGTTGATTTTCTCAATTTAGTTTTTTGCATAAAAATGCAACAAGTCTGCCTGCACAAGGTTGCTGTATTGGCTTTTGACATGAAAGGAAAGCTTCCTTTCATTTTGTTTTGAAACATTTCCTAGGAAACAGAATGGTTTGGGTTTTTTTCTTCTCCTTCAGTGACTTTGCTGTTAGAGAATTCTTTGTTTGGTTTGAGTTTAGAGTATTTGTGT
>NW_005054301.1:2655348-2695311 GCF_000277835.1 Geospiza fortis
CCCACACATTATTTTTCATAATTCTGTAACATTGAATTTGAATCCTGATGCTTAAAACATAAAGATAAAACAACTACATATATAAAAACAATGTGATAATGGCAGCAAAGACAAAGTTACTATATTCACAGTCCTACTTAGAAAAACAAAAAAACATTCTGCTCCAAAAATATCAAACCAAAAATAAGAAAAATCTCTTTGCAAGTATATCCCATATTTCTCTCACACATCTCTCCGACTTCGTCAGTATGTAGTACAATTCAATTCAGCTGCATTTGACAGCAACCTTTAAGGTGATGATTCTTTGGAGGAATTAACTTTGAAAAAATAATTTCATTCTTCACATATCTTGGCTTCAAGCATTTGTCATCATTTACTAAAGTAGTTGAAATCTTAGTGGAGGATGGGGACCATAGGAGACTGAATGGATGCTCAATTTTCTGAATCTGTGCTTATGCCATCATACCCAGAACTGTAGATCTGTAGTCTCCATAGCTATATGCAGCATTTATCCATTAATATAGGAACAACTCAATTAGTGGCTCTGTAGGGATCAGAGAATAACCCTACTTTCCACAATTTAATAACTACCATACATCATCAAGATCTAATTCCCAGGCTGAGTAGGATGTAAATGGCAGCAGCCCACAGATCTATTCTTTAAAAACTTGAAATCCTTGTGACTTAATACACTTCCCCAAGCCCACTTGTATTGTACATCCTGCAATTTTGCCTATAATTCACACCTAGCATCCTGCAGATTAAGGGTGCTGACTGTTTTATGGTTACATTATTTGATTTCTTGAAACATCATTAACATGAAAGGGAATTATTTGCCATCTAGAATTTGTTTGTATTATCAGAGGTTCATTATCTCAGAAAAGTAATTGTTTGAGGCATAGCATAATCTGTGTTTTATGCTTACAGTGGTCTTCAACAGCATAACTTGTCCAATTGTTTTAGGCTTATTTCAGAGAAAGCTGCTGGCAACTCACTGAAGTTCGAATCAAGTAATGTTCTTATTTACTCCCTTTAATCTGGAATATAGAATTTACTCCTTTACCTTTTTTATTTTTTCCTTTTTTTTTTATTTCATGAGAAAATTTAGACTATGTTCCATCATGTAAGGAATCACTAGAAATTTTATACTTCAATCATAAGCCTGGACCCAGTGACTGCAGTCCTGATTATCCTGTTTTAGGCTTGATGAAAAACATAATGAGTAGCTTGGATGCAGTTAAGTGATGGGGAAATGTGAAAAACTTACCTCACACTTTCTATATGAGGGCTATTCAATATATCACATACAGGACTGGCCTAAGCCAATCCTAATGATGCAGAAACAGTCAAGCTCTGAACACTTGTTAGAGCTTTTTACTCACTCTGCCGCTGATGATTTAAACAGCACCATTGTAAAGAGCTAAAATTTGTTGATGGAGTTGTCAAGACATTCATAGGCTGTCCCGTCCCGCTCTAAAAGGGAAGCCAGGGAGAATTATCTTTGACAGATTTCTCGGATGAAAACAAAGTGCAAAAGGGGCAATATTGTATCTGACAACGTTTTACTGATAAGCAAAAATAAGTATTCCTACAGAAGAAAGGACAGAAAAGGGAGGAAAGAAGGGAAAATAGAAAAGAGAGAGAAACACAGGACGGACAGATCGCTACCGCTGTACCGCGGGCGCGCTGTCGGCATCAGCTCGGCAGCGGGAGCGTGTGGGCCGCGGGCTGCGCTGTGTGCATGGGCATGATGTCCGAGCGGCAGCGTGTCCCTCCTGCCGGCCCAGAACAGGCTGCCCTGGCCACGGGCACGCTCCTGGAGCAGCTGCGGCTCCAGGGCCATGGTGGCGACTCTGGGGAAGCAGTGGAGCGCTGCGGGGCCGAGCTGCCCCGGGGAAGCAGCCAGCAGGGCAGGACAGACGCTCAGAAAAGACAGTCAGGGAAGAGAGAAGAAGGCCTATTGTAAATCAAAGACGGCTCGGACAAAGGTGAGAGAGAATGACGTATCTGACTCCATCATCAGAAGGCTAAAGAATTACTTTATTATCCTACACTACTTACATTGCATCTAAACTGAATCTGCCATGCACTCACTCTTGCTCACAACCGCTCACACCGCACTCATCTCTCATTCTCTCCTGACTGTCCCATGACAGTCCAACATACACACGCTTCTTGGCCCTGATAGGCCAAGGGAACAAAACATCCTCACTTTGGGTAAACAATCTCCATATTGCATTCTACTTCAGCACAACACAGGCATAGCAAGCGAGATAAAAATTGCGTTTTCCTTCTTCTCTGCTTGTCTCAGAGCTTCCCTCTGTTCAGAGGGCATGTGAATACCACCAAGGCCAGCGGGGGAGAGGGGCCAGTATGACCCTCTGGGCGAGCCCCCACTACCTGCAGGAAACCCAAAGACAATGGCCCGGCCTGTGTCGCGGTTCACTGCATTTGTGTGCTAAAGCTCATCCCACAGCCCGAGTTCCTGGGCATTTTTCCCGGGCATCTGCCCCAGCGCCAAGGGTGGTGGCTTACAGCTCCATCACAGCAGCTCTCTCTGCCCTGCTCGGCTGCCAGGCGGAGCCTCCCCAGACACAGGGCTCCCAGCACATCTACAACCCCGAGAGCAATTTTTCACCTCACTTACAACATATGTTGAGGCATAAATAAAAATCAGATTGGTCCCTCTCTAAGACAAGTGCAGATTTATTGCATACATTGTTATCATTCTCTAAAATCTCATTATGTCGAAATACTTTTAAAATGGGAGGTGAAACTCTCTAAGGAAACAGGACAAATGCCAACGGACTTTAAATCTTGATTTTGAATGCCACAGTCTTCAAGATATCCCAGGTCCACAAATCTCCAATATTTCCATTAATGACTGGAATGAGACCTGAGTGTATATGTATTAAATTTCCACAGAATATGAAGGTGTGAAAGTTTGTAAGTACACTAGCGTGTGATTTGGAATTCAAATCAACCTTGCAAAATTATCTGAAAAAACAAGGATGAGTTTAAAAAGAGCTGGAGTTCTATTTTCACAAGATATAGTTTACTTCACTCACACTTTACTTCCACAGTGTAAGGTGGAAACAAATGGCAAGGAAGCAATTATACAGAAAAGTTTTATGAAGACTGTACTTATCAAACACTAAACACAGGTCAATGACATCACACTTAAGCAGTAGAAAATAGAAAAGGAAAGAAAGCCAGCCCACTCAGACTGCACACAGCAATATTTCACATGAAACACATTAAATACTCCTGCTCTTCTATAGCTTTTATCAGTCAACACTGTTAAACAGATTATCTAAAATACTAAGTCAGTTTGGGTCTATGAATTAACAAAAAAAAGATTGCACTGACTGGATCTTTTCCCTCTCATTAAGAAAGGAATCATGCACAAAGACATAGGAAGAAAGAGTGATCAAACTGAATAAGAAAGAAAGAAAAAAGTACTGAAGTAAGATACAGCAGAAAGTATAAAAAGTTAAAAGGTTGCTGTAAAAGTAAACATATTTTTTCTTGTTCACTGTGGATAGAGTAATACCAGGGAAGAAGATAAAAATCTCCATTATTGGAAGCTTTCAATAAAAATAACTGCCTAGAATAGCTTAAACATAACTATAAAATGGTATTTCCAAAGTCCAGAACTGCGATTTCATTCACTTTGGAAATGGATGCAGATTCTGATTTCTCCACCAAATGCCTTTGGGTAGACATCAAAAATATGTCAGTTATATATACCAGGTTTTTTTTTTTTTTTTAGTTTTTGCCTTTTATTCTTAATTTCTGCTTCTGCCCTGGAAATTTTGGCTTGGATTAGAAGCACAAGTTCTAATAGACACCAAGAAAAGTAGATCTCTCTATACTTTTAGTCGACTTTTATATATGATCCAACCTGACCTGCATGGGAGGTGTTAGAAATCTTAAAAGCAAGGCCACTTTTTTTCTTGGCTGGTTGTTTGGGGTTTTTTTGGTTTGTTTTTGTCTCAGTAGATATTGATATGCTCTAGGAAAAAATTAACTGCTCAGGTTCAATTTTTGATTTACTGATCAATTTCTGAAGTTGATTGAACTTCAGTGATTATGGAATTATTTCTCTTTTATTCTGACTGCGCTTAATATTCCTTAGGCAGCCCTTAGGCACACTAGAAGAGGAATGGGTGTTGTATAAATAAAATCAGTTTTAATTGTGACAAGCCTTTTTTTTCCCCACACACACTTGTTTTTCTTTTATACCATAAGTATAAAAGAAACAAAAGCAGGAAAGGGTTTTGGTGCTACTCAGCAGCATGATTTAGAGTCTTGGTTCCAATTCTTGAGCTCAGTATACCATGTGTAAGCTGCTTTCAGTACATAATTTTTTATTCTTTATTAGAGGAATGGCCCATATGTCCACTTATCTGATACTCAAGACTCCAAATTCTATTTAGCACTCACTGCTCAAAGATTTCCACCTGGTTTGATTACTTGTATAAGTTTCTCACTCAAAGAGTCAAAAAATTAGTTGTGATGATCAGCATAAAGTGGCAAATTCTGTAACACTGAGTTTGCTACAATTTGATGTGTCATGGCACATAATCTTTTTTCTCCTTTGTGTTACTTAAATTTGAATTATAACACATTCTCTAAAAAATAATTTGCAGCCACTTTAAAATCCATTTAAAACCCATTTTAATAACTTTAAGATCCATTTTAATTAAAAATAATTATATTCATTGTTTTGAATGCTTTAAAAATAAATAAATAAATATTGCCAAGAAACATAAGTGGCAAATTACCTTTATTCTCTGCCGTCATCAAAGATTTTTGTGGTGAGAAATCCTTCTCTACATTCACAGCTTTATCCGCAGTTTTCTTTCTTAGTGTCCTCTAATTATGTCTAAGGCTTCTCTCTGGAGGAAAGGTCTTTGCCTTGGTACATTGCTGCTAAATGTGCCTTGAATATCCAATGCTGGGAAATTGTGTTTTCTAAATACTTAGTAATAAATATATACGATCAACTTTGCTGCCAAATCTGTTCCAAGGTACACCCTAAAGATGTTGCTATGAATGATGGGAGTTATCACAGCACACCTGAAGCAGCATATGCAAATTGAAGATTGAAAAATTATGGAGCAAGTGCATGCATACCTGCAAGGCAGCAGAAAACACTGGAAATGCAAAGTAAAGGAAGTCAGGCATGAAATCCTAGCCCCAGTGAACAAAATCGCATACTACAATTAATTTCAGTCTTTTTTTCCATCTCTAAACAGAGATGGAAAAAAAGAATGCTTTTCAGTTCCTCCAAGCCATTTGTGATGCCATTTATCCACAGTGCCAACTAATTTTTTCTTATTAAAACTAATGATCCATAACTGCTTCTGGAATGGCAGACCATAATATGGATTGTAGTGTGCAAATCTGATAATGACTGTTTCAGGTTTGTGTCCAGATTTCTCAAGTAATATTTATCTGGACTCTCCAAGTATCTTAATAAGTGGGATGTTTCTATACTATTTTTTTGTAGTTATGCATGCTCAATTAGTGCATTTAATGCCCAAGCAGTTACTTTTGACTGTGTCTGTGCAACAGGATTTTAGAGCTCTTCCACTCTTTAGGAACCATATATGAGCCTTTGAACTATTCTAATTCCCTGACAAAATGATAACCCAATATGTTTTACGGACAGGTCCTAGTTTGGATTTTTGAGACATTTTAATGTTAAACTATGGCCACTCAGGCCAAAATTACAAAGTATATTACAAAACTTTATCTGGATTCATTTGTGAAAGCCATATTCTGAGAAATTCTTTTCCAAGCCAGGCAATCCAGAGTTTTTGCAGCATCTCAGAGATGTATCAAAAGTGGTAGAAACTATGAAAACCAAATTCTATCCAAAACATAAATACTTCCTTTTCCCAAAATTACTAATACTTTTTTGTGCCAGGTATCCTGTTTTTAAAATAGAAGTTATTGCCTGGTTCAGTTTTCACCATTTCAGTCTTACTTGGTATCATTCAAGCCTACAATTTATAACATCACTATTAATAATAATAAGGTATCAATCTTAATCTTCCAGTCTATTTTAATAAATTTTATTAAAATAGGGTCTGTGGACAGCCTAGGGAGGAAAAATACGCAGTTTTTATATACTGTAGTCAAACCACTTTCATACATGAACTATATCTTTATTTTTGAGATTATTTAATCAAAATGCACAAATGTAATTTTCCTGTGAGGAAAGACCCACATAGTACTAAACTATTCAAGTACCTTTGTTCTCAGTTTTGCAATTGCTCTAAATTCAGGTCACTGAAAACAAGCATTCATTACATTTTAAGGGATAATGGCTATCAAATAATTTATGGCTGTAAAATGCTACATATAGCAGAGACACTACAGCTCCTTATAACCCGGTAAATTAAAACTAAACCTTTTGTGTGCTGAGCATGTTGCATGAGATTAATTGTATAACATTAGGCTGCTTCCATTATAAAGATCAAATGCAAGGAGAAGAGACAAACTTTGTGTACGTATCAATGTAACCTCAACTCAGCAGTTGCTGATGATTTATTGGGCATGTAAACCTAAGATGCACCTAATCCTGTTATGGCAAATATTCAGGAATACAGAAAGAAGAAAGAACATTTCTGCTGCACATTGCTGAGAAGATAAAAAGTAGATCTTATAAAATGATGATTATATTTGGCTCCTTTTGACTTCAGTGACTACTCAGCACCAGACCAGCAAGAACTTGGACACAAAAAATTATTCTGTCAATTTCCCCACCCTTTCTGCTATAAAATGTGTCAGAAAACTTGGAACATGAAGTGACATCAGTTTCTTTAATAAAAAAAAAACCAAAAGTATTCCTTTGTTCTTAGTTCCAGATTTTTATTGCAGACTTGCTTTTAAATTTTGGTTTCTATCTACCATACAATGAAAATAGCTCATTGTAAGCAATTTGACAAAATTTATGTTATTGCAAAGAATAATTATAGATGGTTAAGGTGAATTTGTTTCTTGCTATCAAGCCATTTAAAATTTCTATAATTTATTATTTCTTTTGTTCTTGAAAGTCTTGGTGCTATCTGGAAATGGAAACACATCTTAAAGAGTATTTTTCTGCAATAATCCACATGAAATTCTACATGTGTTAGAAAACTAACCACTGAAAGGATTAGAGGACAATGAAAACCACTTTGGTTATTTTCCAAAGTCAACCTAGTCAGTGCATTTTTCCTGTGCTTCCAGAAACAGATGGATTGATGTTGCTGACATCTCATCTACGTTCACTTAGAACTTGACGGAGGCAAAAACTGTAGCATTATGAAATTAAACAAACATGAATTAAACCTAAATCCACTTCAAAATAATCACTGTTCTTTGCTCTAATGGGAATGGTTTTATTTGAATCCCATTATACCAAAGAGTGTCAAAAGAAGTGAAATCTCCACTCTGATTGCTTTACTCTGACATGTCCATTCAACATTTCATTAATTTTAATTACTGCCTTTGTAAATGGCTTCTGATTTTCTGACCGTATTTCTTTGCTTAATCAGAAGGCTGCCAATACAACACTGGTTTCTTCTCCCTATGACATAATGAAAAAAATAATCTATTCAATTAATCTGTCTTGAATTTACAAATTCGTCAGAGCTTTGCATTTCCACTTAGCTGTGTCTAACATATCAATGGTTTGGCCCACCTTCAAGAGCAAAAGTTAAGGGTGCATGGGCAGCTTGCTGTAGTATTATATCTCAGTGTCCACTGACATCACGCTGTTGCTGTGGACACAAATGAACCTAAAGGCATCAGAAACCCAAGGAATTTCTTATGGGACACAGCACATCTATCAATTGAATCACAAGCCTTTAACAGTACTACTAGCATTTATTTTGGCAAGGCATCGTCATACCTTTAGCAACAGCTGTTCCAAAATTTGGATTCATAAAACTAAGAGAAAATAGCTAACTGTACTGAATGACGGAGGAGTTTGTTTTCATATGGTTGTTAAAAACACATACACTAAAAGCTCTTAACTCACAGAATATTTAGGAAGCTGTTTCAACTAATTTTGATCAGCTCTAAGACTTGATTTTGTATTTCTAGTTGTCTGTGGAGTATGAACTGTAAATAAATAGAAAGTTAATGGAAGCATTAAAGAGTGAAATTAACTTCCTCTGACAAAACCTAGTTACTGCTCTCTAATAGAGGTAGAAGGCTAAACGGTAGATAAAAAGTGCTGTGCATTCTTATGACTAGATTATTGGAAGTAAGTTGGAGGTCTTTAAATGTAATAGAATAAAATATTTAGGAGCCAGACTTAGAAGTTTGTTTTCTCTGACTCAGGAGGAGAAAAAAAGGGGGCAACATTTCAGGGAAATCCACCTCAAGTATTTTTGTCCTTCCATATTCTTACACACTGTAGAGGTGCAGGAGAATGGCAAAGCATTGAGCAGAGTTGGAGAACATGCACTCTTGAGGTCTGGGAATCTCAAGGAGATCACAGTTCATCCATGTCAAAACCCAGTTCATCCCATCAAAACCCATTTCACATTATGGGAAATTTCACCAAATTTTCCACTTCACTCATTCACCTCTACCTTAAAGTCAAGGTTGCTGGAGAAAAAAAAAAACAGTATCAAAAGCCTGAAATTGCAGAGAAATATGTAGCAGATATATGTCTGGTTGATATGACCTTCAAACCAGTCAAAATAACACATTTTCTTTCACCTCTTTTTGCAACAGCAGGTATACAAAAATTATTAGGCCCTTTAATTTCAGATATTTCCCACAGATTTATAGTGTCTGATAAGGTCTGTTACTGGTTTTGGAACAATCTGTAATATGTTAAGTCTGCACAGAAATGCAGGAAATCATAAAATAATTGAACAAACTGTTCAAAATTACTAAAAGTAGAAAGAGTGCAACAACAAAAAATAAACCATGTAAGCCTGTTAACAGTAATCAGTGTCTAATTGTATAGCTTTTTTAATAACAGCTATTGTAACAAAATTGAGGAAGGCAGTAACATAAAAACCAGTTCTTGATACCAAACAAAAGCATTGCTCATATGCTGTCAGTTATTAACAAAAAGAAAAAGGGCTGGAGAACAAAAGAAAAACAAAATTTCTGATCTTCTGAGTAATGACATAAAACTTAATATGCATAATTTCCACCTTTTGGAAAACAGTGGTAGCCAATCTCTAAGGGTTTCTGAGGTTACACTGAAGTAGTTCAAAAAACCTGTCAGAATAAGAATATGTGCTGATGTCTGACATGAATGTAAATACAGCTCAAAGTTCTCTCAGGTAATCTGTTTGGGATTATCCTATAGGACTCTGGACATCTGTAATGTGGACATCTACTTAATTACTTTCAGGATTGTGTTATATTCAATGGGGAGTAACAGGCAATTTAAGAGTATCTTTTTTCTCATGGAAGGTTAAAGTAGGTCAAATCAGCAACCTTAAAAAAACCTCATGTTTCTCTATAAAATTAATCAAAACAGCTAAAACCATATTTAAACATCTAGACTGAAATATAAAACATGTATTCACTCTTCTGAAATAATTATGGCTTTTTAACCTGACAATAATTTAAAAAAAAAATCACTCTTCTCTTCAAACTTGTAAAAGGCCATTAAACATTTTTGCTGACAACTGCAGAGCATTTAATTCTCAGTCACTGTCAGCAGTTACACTCTCAAATTTACTCCTGAGCTTAGATTCAGTTTTAATATATGGTTATCTGTTTTCCAACTTTAAACTCATGAGACTTCTCTAATTCTGAATTCTGTTTGGTTATTAAAGTGCTAATGAAAATGCTTTTTCAAATCTGTTTAGTGTTGTAGCTATAAAACAGGTGGTTCTTCTCAGTAAAAATTAACTTTTGGAGGTATGAAGGAGGATGGAAAGGTAAGTCATTTCAGTGAAATAAGTGGGTTTGATTATGTTTAGAGATTTCTGAATTTATGGTTCATTTTGCTAGTTGAAATAAGAGATAAAGCAGCAAAAAGACTGTTAAAACTTTAAAAGTAGAGTGTAGCTCCTAAAAAACTCTATTACAGTAAAGGGTGGAACAGACTCACTTATTTTGTGGGATCTCTCATCTGTCTTGGTCAGAGATGCCTGATCACTCATCAGAGAAGGAACAACTCCCATACAAAGTTTGGCTCTGCTAATTTAAGCTAGCAATGTCTGCTTTTCTGTCTAGGACAATAATCAGGTAGAAAGTTAAGGCCAGAATCTAGAAATCTGACAATGCAGCTGAAAGAACAAACTTCACACAGGAGCCTTCCACCACAGAGGATGGAAGCTGCTGTGAAAATGAGAACATATGAAAAGTGTATCCCAGCTTTTGGTTTTTGTTTTGGGCAAAGGTTAAGGAATTGCAGTGCATTAAAGAACAAATGGAAAAAAAAGGACCAAAGAAAAGTGGACATACGAGACGTCAAACTGGATGGATAATTTGGTAGGAATCCTTTTAAAATCTCTGCACAATGTGTTGTCTGAAGTTAAGCTGAAAATGTTTTTTCACTTATGAAACTAGATTTTGCATGCACACAGATATAAAAAACTTCAGAATCTGTCAGTATAAAGGCAACTAATCATTCCAAATATTTTAATTAATTAATTTGACATTCAAGGAAGACGATATGATCGAGGATAATTTGCATGCAGCAGGGTGACGAGGTAATTGATAAAAAGCGCTATTAAGGCAGAGTATATTAAAAGAAAAATGCCTTTAAAGGTGTTATACTGATGACTTCAAAAGTTCATCACAGCAAGCTGTTGTAAGATTTTCCAGATTAGATTTCTAATTATGTGAGTTAAGACGACTTAACTTTACTACAAATATGGTAGAATCAAACTGAGCTTATTTATATGCTTATAATACATTCTACATAACCCAGTTATCTATCTAGGCATCAGTTACTTTTCAACATGAAAACTGTATATATCATTATGCTTTTTGAATATATCTTCTCTAAAAACAAATTATTTTATATTCTCTTTTAAAAAATACTATATTGTGAAGCAAATCCCAAGCAACATGAGCTTATTTTTCATTTTGTCTTGCTTACCTGCAGGTTCATGATCATTCTATGTTCCAGGTACAGTATATTATAAAAATCAGTGTATAATTGATTATAAAGTCATGTAATTATGCAATTCTTATATTCATAACTTCCTTTTCTTCTGCTGGCATTCTCATGAAATATGAAAAGAAAAAGGTATTGGATCTACTAAAGTACTGGTAACAGAAGGTACTGTACACAAATTCTTGTAATGGCCCAAGATTATTTGTAATAATGCTGCCATGTAACACATTCTGCTTCCAGAATTTATTCTGACCTTTTCCCAATGGATGTATATGAAGGGACAGCATCAATCATCATCCACTACATTTGGATGACAAGATGCAAATAGAGCTAGAGAAAGTAAACAAGATAATTGCTAAGTACAAAATTAGAGAAGCTTCATACAAAATGTGTCAAGGAACAAATTACCTTTTTTTTGTAGTGAAATATGGAAGCAGATTGTGACATCTCAAAAGGAAAGTGAACATGTATTGAAAGTACCACATGATGTTACCTTAATGTACACATTTTCAGAAAGATGATCTGTGTATAAATACATACCTACACAAAGTAGTATATTCATGTCAGTAGATAATAAATTCTCTACCAACTTTAAACTCTTTTAATAGTTGCAGTAATTTCTAGCTGGAGACCCTATAGTTACTAACAGGCTTGTCAAAAATTTATTGTCTTGAGATAGGTATGGGTACAGGTTTGGCCACTGTCTTTAAGAGGATAAACAGTCTCCAGAGTCCCCCCAAAACTTACTCACTCAGTATTTATCAATATGGGTCAGGGATGCTCCTAACTGTATTTCTGTATTTTAATTCCTTTCTTATTTCTGTCCCTTAAGCAGCAAACTGGCCTTGTGGCTGTGGCAGAAAACCTGAACAAGAGAGGCCTGAACATTCTCAAAGAAAATGGTCTTGCAAGAAAGCACTACTCAGATAAAATGCCAAGTTTATTTCTTGTCAGTCACAAAAAATTATTCTACATGAGTCATTCCAATTTGTCAAAGATCTCTCAAAGTCCCGTCTTCTTCCACTGACATCATGAATTCATGCTGGCTACATAGCAATGTCAAGCCAGCTCTCCACAGCAGATGGTCCAGTAGCACTTCACAGGGAACCTGGATGCCCACCTTCACTGCTGGAAGGGCAGCGGGATCCTACTCTGCACATTTACTCACATAAATTTCAGAATCTGGAGACAAGCAGCCAAAACTAGAGACTTGTACCAGCTACTCTACTTAACCTTTGCATTATTATTTTTTTCAATATTCATACTACCTGCAAAAAAGTCCCCTCACTCTTGAAGAGATATTGCAAGATTTGCATGCCTTGTCGTTATTGTTAGTTCACCAATCAACAATCATAGTTCAACAAGCAGTATTCCTGCCCAGCTGTAAGATCATTTATGTGTGCAGGGGTGTACAGATGGGAGGAACACTGAATAGGTTATCACAGTCAGGAAAATGGCTTTAATGGCTGCACCTCAAAACTCTCCTCTGAACTGACAGCAACTAAAGTCAGCTCAGAAGTGAAAGAGCTAGTCGAGATTAGCACGTCAGAGAAAAGAATCTGGACATTTGGTTTGGAAGAGCCTGTTCTAGGTTTAACACATCAAAGGATCTCAAAATGACACATAATAGAAAAATGAAAATTTTTGATCACAGGAAGCACAATATAGCACATAAATGTAAGTACACATCAAAGCTTCAAAACCTCTGTTGGTCATTTTGATCTGCAGACATATACATACTGAGGGAAGATATCCTTATGACCAGACCTGTCACCACAAAGGATGGCTTACTTATTTTATGAATTTAAAAGGCGCATTATATTTTCTCTAAACAAATTTTTAAAGTGAAAATAGATTAGATCTTGCATATTTCATGCTTTAGGTAACAGTGACAAATATAACTTCTCTAAATTAATGGGAAAAAATAGCCTAAGGGCCAACCTTATAACAAAAAAACAGCTACCAGAGTCTACCTGTGCTGTGAAATCTTGATACACCAATGTTATGTATCAGAATACAATACATACCAAAATATTTTTTAAAAAATTACTTTATAATTTGATTTTTTTTACTTCGTCTTGAATTTAATTTGAAATCACATCTTTTTGAATTTTATTTTGCAGAATTTTATTTATTTTGCACATCCCAATACCTGAGAAAATTTTAAAACTAGATTTTTCATTCTGCATACAGCTGCATTAAGCAGGCCTAATAATTCTATTCAGATTTTAGGCTAGCATGGAGAATTTACAACTAATAAATCTATTGCATTACTCCTCATTGTGTTTAAAAACTGGCTGCAAATAAGTTGCTGTTGGTTAAAATGGAATTTTTTATAGAGAGATTAATTACCATATAATTTCTGTCAGTAATTATCGGTACATGGATTGTTCACATGCAATCCACTGCAAGTATCTAATAGCCAAATTTTGGCTGAAAACAGCAGTGTTTTGACCAGAGTTTAACTGATACAGTTGCATCTATAGAGTAATAGAAATACACTAAGATGAATTGATTGTAGCTTTTACTGTAGATTTCAGGCTCAGAAAATTCTAGTGACATACAATGTTATTTTTTCCACTTCCTTTAAAATTGTCTAGTAACAAATTAATATTTTTGCATCTGTAGAAATTCCTACTAGCAAGTTCATTCACTGAAATGACCATTAGTATACATGCTTTGTTGGTAACAGTAATAGTTGTATCTTGCACCTCCTTTTAAGCATCAGGATTAGGCTTTTTTAATGCAGTAACCTAGAGTTTTTATTCTCAGATTAAATTGTCAACGTGTTAATTGTACTCTATACAGCTGCAAAAATAGCAATGCAGCATGAAGTTCATTAAGTCTGGTATGTTTTGTCACTTTCTGAAACTGCAGATGTTTACTTGTCTTTGTATTCAGGCCCATTTAAAAATGAAATACCATTATAAAAAATGCCAGAAGAACAACTCACTTTTTTTTTTTTTCCTGAAATACGCAATTATTATAGCAACTGACTTGTGGCAAGGAGAGAAAGCGTCAAAGGCCATTCAACAGTTAAAAGTTAAATAAATGTTAAATAGTCTCTCCTCGCTGCTCATATCCCTGAGTGAACTTGCTTTCAAAAAATTGTTAATGCTTAACATGCTTAGAGGGTAAGGACAAATTTTTTCCTTATTTATATTCTTTACTATCAGCTTGATTAAAATTGTGTTTATTAAAATTATTCCAAAAAAAAGGGAGATTATTTGATGCATATGGTTCCCTGTTGGAAGTGAGGTGTTGGTCTAAAATACATTTCTGTACTTCAGTATAAATTAATTGATTTTCTAATAAAATGCAAAAAACAAAAAAGGGAAATATGAGAGGAAATGCAAAAAGAGGTAATCTAATCAATGAATAGATTGTGTATTTTCTTCTCAGGCAGACTAGAATCCCATTACATATTCTGTATAATTTTTTAAGGTAGGACAATATCTTCTGAGATCAGTGATAAATTTTAAGATAAAACCTTTATTCACTAAATAGTCACAAAACCACAGAATGGTAAGGTTGAAAGGGACCACTGGAAGTCATGTAGTCCAACCTCCCAGCTCAAGCAGGGCTCTGCAGAGCACATTGCACAGGATTGTGTCCAGAGGGCTTTTGAATCACATCCGCAACCTCTCTGGGCAACCTGCTCCAGGGTCTGGTCATCTGCACAGTAAAGTTTTTCCTCATGTTCAGGGGGAATGTACTGCATTTCACTTTCTGCCCATTACCTCTCATTCTAATGCCACCACTGAGAAGAGCCAGGATCTATCTTCTTCAAATACTTGTAGACATTGATGAGGTTCCCTCTCAGTCGTGTTTTCTGAGTCTGGATAGGCTCAACTCCCTCTCTTTCCTAGTAAAAGGGATGCTCCGGTCTCTTAATCATCTTTGTTGTGCTCCACAGGAGTCCCTACAGCAGTTCTATGTCTCCCTTGTAGTAAGAAATGCAGGACTGGACACAGCACTCAAGCTGTGGCCTCACCAGGGCTGAGCAGAGGGGCAGGATCACCTCCCTCGACCTCCTGGCCATGGTCTTCCTAATGCACCCTTGGACACCATTCATCTTCCTGGCCACAAGGAAGAGCTCACTGCTGGCTCATGGACAACTTGTTGTTCCCCAGGATCCCCAGATCCTTGAGCTGCTTTCCAGCAGATCAGATCCCAGCCTGTGCTAGTGCATAGGGTTATTCTCCAGATGCAGGACACTGCATTTGCCTTAGTTGAATTTCAGATAGTTCTTCTCTGGCCATCTCTCCAACCCGCTGAGGTCCTTCTAAAGGGCTGCACAGTATTTTGGGGTATTGGCTTTGTGTTATCAGCAAATTTACTGAGGAGGCATTTGCCTCCCAGCTTTGTGTTATCAGCAAACTTACTGAGGAGGCATTTGCCTCTTAATCCAAGAAATAAAATATCAAAGCTTGGAGTCACTGTTACTTGCAGATCTCCAACTACACCCAGTGTTACTGATCACACCCCTCTGAGCTCCGCCATTCAGCTGTCAGTCCACTTCATGCAGGTCTCCTGTCCCTTTTGCTCAATTTCTTTCCCGTCGGGATTCAGTGTTCTTGAGCCTGGAGGAAGTGATCCTTGAATAAATATTAACCAGCTCACTTGGACACCTCTTCCCTCTAGAGCCTGTCCCCACTGGATTCTTTCAAGAAGGTCTGTGAATAAGCCAAATATAGTTCTCCTGAAGTCCAAGGTTACAATCTTAGTCATTGTCCTGCTCTCTCCTTACAGGATTCTGAAATCCAGGAGCTTTGTTCACTGCAGACAGGGCTCTCCCAACCTTCACATCTCCAACCAGACCTTCCCTGTTAGTAAGAATAGGGTTCAACAGTTCACCTTTTCTCATTGGGTTCTCCATCATCTGCATCAGAAAATTAACATCAATGCTCAAGCAATATTAATAAGAACCAAAACCAAGTTCAATCACAATATACAGAATGACAACAGAATATAGGATAATTTGTTAAAATTTTGAAACCCACACTCAAAAAAAAAAAATTCAAACTCCAATATGCTTACTTTCAAAACATTCAAACCATAAATGTACAACTATTAAATTGTATTTAAGGCCTATTTTAGGTCAGTTTAATTTAAGAAAGGAGGAAACCTACAGAGCTACCCATTCACAACAGATATATTATGGTGACATTCTCTGCATTAAATTGTTAAAAAAAAATTAAAGATGTTAATTGGCTTATTGTACTGCTTTGGTGAAAGGAATTGCCCTCTTTGATCTGCAGCATAATGAGATTTATTTTGAACATCAAAGTAATCTATAAAAACTGAACAGGGAGATGAGCAGCTACATATTTTCATGTCCTCTGAGGAGAAGGGTAGGAATCAGCAATGCAAATGCCATCGGATGAAGGGACAGTCTGAAAGAAAATTAATCCTTGCAGAAAGCAGCTGAACTTTGCATTCTGTCACAGTGCACTGAAAGACCTTGAACCAAGTTTTTTTTCTCTTACACTGCTATAAATCTGATAGAAATCCATTGACTGCCCTGGACTTCTTCTGAATTCATGTTGGTGAGCACTCACTGGGTCAGAATTTAGTCCCTGATCTTTGGTTTGTTTTTTTTTAATCTGGCTCTATGATAAAAAACTTTAACCGCTACTCCAGGATCTATATAACAGACTCTTAATACCCTTCACATATCTGTACCAAAAGAACCCAGTACTAGCAAACAAACTTATGTGAAACCCTTGAGTCTCACACTGTCCTGAGTTATCCCATGCATTTTTCAACACAGCATTGTCATCAGCTCTTCACAAAGGTTTATTTTACCCAGATGTCTTTAAGTGTGAACCTTTTCTGTCCAGCCGTGGTAAGATGTAACTAACTTGGTACTTCAGCAGCAGTGTCATTTCACAAAGATATTTATTCCATCTACCTGTAAAAGATGCTCTAGGAAAGAAATACCTAAAAGATAGATCCGTCCCTCCTTCCAACATTGGAGAGATTTATTTTATGAAGAAAACAGTTTGTTCTGAATAGGAAAATGTGGAGGTTTTAGGTTATATTTCAAATTTATACTGTTATCACATAGTCCTCAGTATCAAACAGAACAGCATAATACAGCACTATTTCAACTAACAGTTTCTAAAGGAAAAGAATATTGCTTCTTTTTGATTCAGATGTTCAAATTATCACTATTTAAATTAATTCATGTGCCCTTAATTGAATCTTTTCTGCATGGAAAATGGAGGGAAATGTTATGTAGTACAGCAGATAAGCTTGAAAATTTGCAGATAAGCTCATCACAAGGGCATGATGTTCATATAGAAATATCCTGTGTTTTTTTCCTCTTAAGTATTATTTTCAATGGATCCTCTTGTGATTTCTGAAAAGCATCAAATATCCAATTCCCACAGATAGATAATGCTGAGTGTGCAGCACTTGTGCAAATCAGGCTATTCATATGAATCCCTAAAAATAAAATGCTGCATGGTGGAAATGCTTGGCATAGTTTTTTTGGGAGGGGGAAGTAATTTGATTTTTTTTAATCTCTGTAAAATAACTGTAGCAAAATGTCTTTGAGGTAGAAATAGATCAAAAGCTTATGAAAAAGGTCACTCACAAGACAAAGTTCATGGAAGTGAGTCAATTTATAATAATTTCAATGATGGGAGAAGATAAATGACATTGCAAATATACTAAAAATCATGCTAAAAATTTCCATGTTGATATTTTTAGGAAAATAATTTTTTAATATTCACACTGATATGTCTGTTTCCCAGATTATGCTATAAATGCTTAGACATCAAGATCAAAATTTATTACTTATGTTTTACTGAAAGAAAATATTTGAATTATCTAGTTTTTAAAATACTTTTGTTTTATAGGAAATATCAGTGTTCCTCCTGCCCTTCCCCTCTCCTTGTCTCTCCTCTCATCTCCTCCACTTCCCTCTTCTGCTATCCCCTCCCCTCTACTCCTCTCCTTTCCACAGCTCCACAGAAAGAGGAAAACTGGCTTCCTCCAAGCTCTGTTTTGAATCAAATAAATTTTAAAATCAAACTGAAATAACTTATATATCCAAACACAGAGTAGAAACTCTGCAAAAGTTGGATTTTGACAGCATTTTGAAAAATATAGAAGTGGTTTTTGCCAAAAGTGTACAATATTTGTATGGTTGTTTATCTTCTCAGATTTGATTTGTAATTAACTTTATTAACCTAGCCAAAGTTTATTTACTAAGTTGAAAACATCTTGTAAAATTAAACATATTAAAATATTTATGTAGTAACAGCGACATTCACAACTGAGAAAAATGGAATAGAGGCAGCTTACAGGACTAGCTTATCTTAAAAATATATATATAATTCATTTCCCTCCTGGAACACTTCACTTGAATGGAATACTAATGTAGCCTTCATTGATTTATTTGGTTTTTTATGTCAGGGTTAACCAAAGCCACTAGTTGTTCTTACCCTGGTGGAAATACTTATAAAGACCCATCTAAATATCTAACAGTTAAAAACTTAACACCAGCTCCAACCCAGTACAAGTCTTAACTGCAGTTATAGATGGGTTTGTCAAAATTCATACATGGAACTAATTCCAAGTTTTAACATAATTTTCATTATTGTGCCTTCATTACTTAATATAAGGATTATTATAGGTTACTCCTCCAGTACTATATGCCAGCCAACAGATTTTATGCCAAGAATTAGTGGTGGCTACCTGTAAGCGTTCTTAAGTTACAATGGCTGATTTCAGCTGCCATGTCTTAACCTCTGGCTCTGTCAATCTACCACCAACATCAGCCACTTCATGATCCAGCAGTGGGATGCTTAATGCTATGTAGAAGCCATTATTCTATGTCTTGATAAACCCCCCACTTCTCTGCAGGTCCGTAATGATCCTATTCTAATTATCTTGAATAATATCTAATTATTCTTGACTACTTAATGAGGCTGCTGCCTTTCAGACTGCTGTCTCTTTTGTTCTAACTTCAAAAGACATGTATCAATGAAAAAGTTAGTGGCAGAGATCCCAAGAATAGCTATTTTATATCTGTAGTTGAATTAAACTGAATATTTGCATTCTGTCATGGCCCTTGCATCTGAGTCATAGATAGTGCCAGGCAATTCACCCACTCAAAAATTCACATCCTTGCAACTTTTCCCATCACAGTAACCACTAAAAATAAGACAAATGAAGAAATTAAGAAATTAAAGTAAGAAAAATTTTTCACAATCTTGTGTCTTGAGGAAGACACCCAAAAATAAAAGAACTTCTGAAGTCACTTCTGAGTTTGTCAAGGGATTTCATAGAGTTATGATCTCACCTGTGTTATAGTGGATAGTGTTATACTGGACAGTGATTATAATGGACAACCATAATTTGTAAATTCCAAAGATTCATACATGGATTTTTGATAGCTGAAAAATGAAGAGTTGCTTGCATATATGCTTTTTGAAGTAGATCCTGGTAAGCCTTCTGAACAACTTTCTAGCAACAGTAGTTCTTGTTTTGTTTAAAGTACCCTAAAAACAAATAGCTTCTAAACCAAAGTCTGTTTACAAGGCTACAGGTACTCAGGGATTATAAAAAGAAAATCAGATTAATGAGAAGGGATATCCTCAGTAGCTATAATGTACTTTATCCTTTGCATAGAGGGACAATGTTTTCTTTGCAAATTTTTATGTGCTTATGTGGAAACTTTCACTTTGCCAAAAAGTATTCTGTGACTTTAGTCTTTGTGTCAAGCCTCAAAAAAGGAATATGTATTAAAATTACTCTATGGAAATAATGATTAAAATTTTATGGAAACAAGATATTTCTTATAGGAAAGTGTAATAAAACGGTGCTATGATAAACTTCTGTTCATTGTTCACAGGTTAAGGGTTGGGTAGTACAACAGAAAATGTGAGCATACATCCAGGGCTTTGTGCAGTGGAAAGTATATTGAGGACTGATGAATCATATTTTTGATAGGAACAGTATTTAAAATGTTTTCTTAATTTTAAATTAAGTACTTATGAATAATAGTACATTATGTTTATATTATAAATCTTAGAGCAATATATCCCAGTTAGCAGGGAAATTCACTCTGGTGAATGCTGCATACAGAAGTTCCTATTGAATTCACATGGTGCAGAATTAGACCACCATTTTTTTATTATACAGTGGTATATAATATTATTTATTTAATATAAATATTCAGTATTTAGTATTGTTTTTTCATCCTTGGGATGGAAAGCTGATGACAATGGACTTTTAAGTATTACCTTAGAGCCGGAAAGGCAAAACAAAGACACATGCAAATGAAATGCTGAAGGGATTGCAATTAGAAAAAAAAAAAAGTAGATATGAATAAATACATAGGCAAATATTCATCTTTTCATTTGAATATTTGAATACTTTTCTTAGTTAAAATCAGTTTGTATCTAGAACCTGAGAAATTTCAAACTGTGCATGTATTCACACATAGCATTTTCTTATCATCGTATTCATTTATTAATTTGTTACTCCACGCATCCTCCCATAACATCTCTTCCTAAAATCACCTGAGAATATTAACAAAGGTATTTCACAAATCTCCTGGGTCTGGCTGGGACAGAGTTAATTTTATGCATAGCAGCCTGTATGGACATGTGTTTTGGATTTGTTTCTGAAATAATATCCACACTAGCATTTTGATCATTGCTGAGCACTTCTCACACAGCATCAAGGCTTTATCTTTTTCCTACTCTACTCCACCCAGTCAATAGAGTAGTGGTGAGCAAGAACTTGTCAGGGGCACAGCCTTGACAGGTGATGTAAATTGGTCAGAGGGATATTCCCTGACATGCAACCTTATGCTCAGTACTAAAAATCAAGCAAGGGGGTTTTAGGGAATTGAGACTTTGCTTGGAAACTGGCTGTTCATTGGTCTTCTTGAGATCAGTAACAGAATTTGCATATTTGGCTTATATGCTTGGATATTTTTTCCCTATTTCCTCTGCTAATTAAGCTACCTTTAGCTCAACCCAGGAATTTTTCCCCCATTTGCTCTTCCTATTCTCTCTCCCATGCTGTTGTGCGTAGAATAGAGTTAAGTGAGCAGCTGTGCAATGCTTAGACGCTACCTGAGGTCAGTTGTACAGGGAGTATTTCTGAATACCCTTATAATTTTTAGAATAGGTTTATCAATTTGCAAAATCAGTATTAAATCCTCATTCAGAGTCTGAGTTATTATCTATTGAGTCCATGATGAAACTCCAACTGCCTTCTGATCAAGGAAGTGGACATGAAAGACCTAGTCTTGAAGGAAATATTTCTTTCTGTTTCTCACTGAAGGAACAGCTAGAACAAAGCATGTAGAAGTTAAGTGTTTTCCCTTGGCTATTGTCCCTGAGAAGACAGATGCCTGTAGGCCCAGAAGACAGTTTGCCTTTTCTCAAAACTAATATCAGTCTTGAAGACTTGGAAGAGTCTTAAAAGCTAAGTTAAATTGATATCTAGATCTTCAGTGGCTAATGCTGTCAGGGAGGATTGTAGCTGAAAAGTTGCAATAAAGTATCAGAACAAATACAAAAAGTGAGGCCCTCTCAATTCTTATTGAATGCGGTGGTAGTTCCACGTTGGCAATGGCATTGGAGATGCTAGGTTTGAGATGAGAGTGAGGCAGGAAAAGAGTCAGGCATATATCCATGTGCAATTTAAAAGTGAAGCCGGGCAAACAAGTAAAAAGAAGACTCAGCAGACCAAAAAAGAATTAGAAGTTGGTAGATGTTTTGGCTAAACAATCTAAACACTTGAGAAAAAGCAAAGATATTGAGAACTAAATGACTGTTGAAAGTGAATGACGGAAATCACATTATTTATTTTTGTGCCCTTGCTATTCACTGGGCATTTTGTGAAATAATCAAAAAAAAGTTCCCAAATTGGGTAAATACTTGCAAAGGATTTGAAACCATAAGAAGCTCTTTGCATTTGTCTTTCTCTGATTATCAATACTAATTTAAAAAGTCACATCAAATCTCTCTCAAGAGGTTTGGGTTTTGTTTTTTTTTTTTTTTTTCAGTATGGAATACATATTGCATCCCATTAGAAATTAATCTCTACTCAGTTTGTCAAAATGGACATTTCAAACTGGCTGGCAAGATAAAGATGTCTTCATAAGTATGGGAAACTCTGAGAATTACATTTGTCAGAGAACTGCTGTAATAGAAACTCAAGCATAATTGAGACATTTAAGCTGCCCCAGTGCAAGAAATCCTCTCTGTACATCTGTGCTTCCTGGAACTTTAAACACCAGGGACTTCACTATAATTTGCCTAATACCATGTTCCTGTCATAATGATGTCTAAGAATTATCCTGTTAATCGTTCTAATGTCAATTTCACAGACAGTGGTCATCAGAACTCTATTAAATTTCTCCAGGTAAATTCACTTTGCAGGAAGATCCTACATCAAACAGACATTAGTGTGAGCAGGAACGGCACTCAGCTACGAAGCTCTTCTGGGGCAAGTGGCACAGCATGTCCCCTCCAGCCATGTTCCTGGGTCACACAGACATGTGAGAGAACTGCAGGACCTGAGTGAAGGTCTGCACTGTTCCTCAGGCAAAGCTCGCTGAAACAAGTTAGGCCATAAGGCAACAGTTGTTAGACAATGCTGAGATCAGTGCCCACAGAATGAGCTCTGGTTCTGAAAGCTAGACCTAGTGAATCCAGGAGGATATACTAAAGAGGTAGGACTACCTCCTAGATGCCCAAGACTTCATCTGTTTTTAGCAATGATTACACAACCCTGAAAAGGAGCAAATAAACTCCCTGTTGCCAGTAGCTACTAACTTGCTTGTTGGTTTTATGAAACTCCACTACAGACAAAAAACCTATACAGAATCTTTCTGGTTTCACAGAAAAAAAACTTTCAACTCCTTCCTCTCTGACAAGTATCATATAGAGAGTACAAACCTTTCTATACCTGAAGTGGAAGCAGTGATTTGAAAAACGCAAAAAAAATTGATAAAAGAATGTTTTCTACTTGTCCTTTTACAGTCTCCAAAAATGCGGATGTTTCACACACTTCCATCTGTCAAGAGAAATACAAATGATTCTATTCATAATAAAAATTTCTGGACAATTTATTTTATCATCTGTCATTCCTTCAGGCTCTTCTTCCTTGTTTTACTTGGAAGATGTATTACAGACTCAATGCAAGAACCAGGATTTTACTGGGTGTTTCAGAAATTGTTTTCTATCTTTACACAAGCATCAGTGCTCTATGCATGCAGCAGAAGAACCAGAGCAGTCTTTAACACTTAAAAAAATGCAATTAAAAAACAGTTTAATAATAGAAAATGCTGTTGAAAAATATATTGTCCTCTAACATAGTTTGAAAGGTCCGTTGTTATTTAAACCGTGACATTTCAGGTAATTCCTCACTTCCTCATAGCAAAATTGGCACAATTAATTTTTTTTTACATAAAGCAAGTAGAAGGAAGAGAAATTGTTTTTATTTTGTTAAAACCATCACTAATTGTCACAATGTAATATTCCACATGTGTTTTTGTGAGGAGATACAAAACAAAATGGAGCTTCCATTTAAAATTAAACTTTTAGCTAAATTACAAAATAAGGTAGACATAGTCAGTAGTAACTATAGTCAGTAGTTAGTAATCAGATAACAATTTTTGACTGTGCATAAATCCTATAATTAAAAAAATTCTAGAAAGGCAAAAGTGCTAAAGTAGAAATAATAAAATCACTGCAGAAAATTTTGTTTTCCATATGTTTCAGTAACCAAGTGACTGAACTTTTGTGCTTGTTATCTGAATCCTGAAAGGAATGAAACATTTGAGAAAAACATTGATTCATACTGACAGCAATAATCAAAGTATTGGTGCGAAAACTGTCATGATTGTACACCTGAAGGATTCCCTCGTAAAATACAAACAGTGTATACAAAAAGAATCTCTGGGAAGTATGTTGTCAACAATTTTTAAAGAGGTGAAAAATTGGCTCAGAGGGTTTGTGAGGGAGATGATGGAAATAGCTAATACAGATAATTGCTCAAAGGGTTGAAGATAATTGCTGCAGGCAATTTGCCCTCTGGAACTGAACCAGTATCCTGACAAAAGCCACAATTATGATAAAAAAGAGATATGAAAAATCTACAAATCCTGCACACACCAGCCAATATGAAGGAAGTCAGTGTTTAACTACTAGAGTCCCAGACAAATGAGATTAGTACATGATACAAACATACCATCCTTGTGAGCTGTCTTGCCTGAGAACACTCAGAGATCTGGGTCTCTAGACCTAAAGGTGCAAATCACTCACGTGCTTAACAGAATCACTTATCCCGTCCTTTGGGACCTACTGACCTTTGGGACATATTATTATTTTCTTCATCATATTAAATTATTGAGAACTACTTTATGTGAATTTTTTAAGAGCAAAAATGTTACTTTCCATTTACTTGGTCAGATTCCAATTTGTTTCATTAAAATTTTCCTTTCAATATCATTATATACAATATTTACATTAATTTTGCTCTGATTTATGGCATATTGCTGAATCCCACTTGTTACTTCTATTTTCTACTCACAAGGGATATTCTGGTGAAGGGCTGAGATGACATTCATCACAATGGGTTTGCTTCGATAGAAAAATTGTTTGGCTATTAAGTGTTCTATGTATATGCATAATCAGTTGTCATTAAAGTCCATTTTAAAGCTGTCAGATCTTTTTTTTATTAGTCTGCTCTTTTAAAATAGTATCAATAATCAGCTGGGTATATATGGAACGCTCAACACAAATATACTAATTTATTTGCTCTCTTTTATTTCAGTGAGATCTCATGACAAAGCTCTCTTTGTTACACAGGGAGGCTTTTATAGGAAATAGTAGAAAAAATTAGTTGACTGACATGAACCTGGCAATAAGCAAGCATCAACTACATAGTACCAGCATAAGCACTCAACCTGACAGTATCAGTTTGCTGTCAGTCACATAAATAAACTGAAATGTTACTGCACTTGCATTTGCACAGAGGCATTTTTATTAATGCTAGTACCAGTCCTCTGCTTTGGATCTGAAAGACAGAGTGTGCAGGGAAGCCTGACTACTTGATCTCACATGAGCAAGATGGCATCAACCTGAGCCCCAGTTGCCATGGGAAAGAGGATGGATGGGTAGTTCATGAGGTTGTATACCGCATTTTTTCCATTAAACTAATGAATGAATGCCTGGACACAGGCCATTCCATGGGTATTACTTAGAATTTTTTCCCCAACATTACACTGGTTTTTGTACAATTTGGCTTTTCCTTGTCATAGTCATTCAGAAATCTTCCAGTTTCCCCACTGGAGGAATTAACGTGTCAATAGTTTAGCTTTCTCTCCATTCATATTGTGATGCTGGAGTACAAACAGTGCGCTGTTATGTGTATCCTAATTAAGGTGCTCTGATAATCTTAAGAAAAAAAAATAGTTTGGGCCCACAACTGCATTCATCACTGTATGCGTGGCCATGGAAATTAGAGCAAAACTTAACCATAAATTTTTTAGAAGCTTCACATCAAGTGAAAATATGCAAATACTGAAATATGAATTTATTTTATTATTGAAATGTGTTTGCAAAATCTTTTCTGGAAAGTTCTTTGAAAGGCAAATAAGATAGCTCTACTCAATACCAAAATAAACCAAACTCTTAGTTCTTGTATTGAATGCAGAGAAAACACGGCTGTCTTCCCAGTCTCTTCATAGCCTTTCCAGCTGTGGATCAGGTTTGTTATAACCTGTCTACCCAGGGTGAAAATACCCAGATCTACACTGTAAAATATTTAGTTATTTTCCACTGAGAAATGTTTAATTTTTACCTCACTGCTTGTCACAAGGGAGGAAACAGATGAAGTAATTCGCTACTCTGAAGATTTAAAACAGGTTTGTCTAACAAGCTATATATTCTACTGAATGTACAACTTAAACATACTTCAGACCACTAGTTACAAGAGATAAATGAAGTGATGAGATGCAATTCTCTGCCAAAACACAGCTTTATTTTTATTCAATCAGAATTTCCACAATCTTAGCCTGGTAATGGATGTATCATCCCAGAAATGTCCTCCTGATACTCTTAAATGTATGCAGCTAACATTGCATGAAGTTTAGATATATGAATTAGGATAGTACTGTGAGAAAGGTATATTATTAGCCTCTGTCAATCTACTTAGCTTATTGTTATTTACATTTTACTCTTGGATACATTTCTTCAAAATTTATAAGCAGTCTGTGATAAAAAGGGAGAGATTGATTTTTTTAAGGGTCTTGATAAAAATAAGAAGTGATTATGTAGAAAATATGGATTAATTCTGATTCCATGCCAAATTGCACAGACACTATTTTGATGAAGCAAATTCAAGATCAAAATGTAAGAAATAAGAGTAAAGGCTAAGTAAACAAGACAGAACTTCCCATCCTTTCAAGCATCTGAAAAACTGTGATATGAGATAAAGGCTTTTTATAACTGAAAACCATTCAAGACCAAAAAGTAATTTGAAGGTGACAGATTACATGCAAAATACACATGCAAAATCTGGTGTATTTCCTTCTTTTCTTCAACACCCCAACATAGCTAGATGTTTTGAAGAGTTGTGATACCTCCCCTTAGAGATGAAACTGAAAAATTAGAGATGTTTCCCAGAAGAAACCAGAAGGTAAAAAGATGAACCTGAACATGTAAGGCAATGCTGGAGATTTTGTTTCTGAAAGGCAAAGTTAATAGCTGGAAACTTGATGTTGAAAACAACACATTTTCCAACCTAACAGACAAATGTAAAAAGATCCAAAAGGCGCAAGCTGTAAACAGACAAATGCAGATGAGACATTATTTGCATATGTAGGAAGAAAACTGAAGCACCAATACAGTTTGAAAGGATTGTAAGGAATTTTCTTGTACTGAATACTTTTTAAAACAAATGCTTGATATTTCTTCTAGAAGGAAATAGCTGTTGCTCAACTCCAGCTATTAGACTTACAGCTTGAATTTCAAGCAAACCAGGCTATGAGGCTAGTCTTGTCCTTTGATGCTTCTAAAACTATCAAAGTACTAAATTTCTTCCTTGGCTTTGCAACGTCTCCAATTTCCAAGATTTTTTAAGACATATCAGTGATATGGATAAATTCTTGGGATTTACTTTTTATATCAAAGTATTTAATTTCTTCTTCTATGACTAATTTTGTGCTATTTTTAGCAAGAAATTCATAATTTTCAACAGACAGGAAGACTGTCTCAATTATCTTTGTATTCAAGAGGGACAGATCAATATTCAGAATATTGTGAACATTTCTTATGTTTCTGATACAATATGTTAATGTTATCTGATAAAATTATTTTAATACAATTTCACAAACATTATATTCTTATATCAATTAATTGCTGTCCACAAGATTCAGATATAAAATTTCATTCCCACAAAAAACTGCTATACTATTAATGAATAATATTAATTATTATTTGAGTGACTCCTCAATGCTAAGTTAAAATAACTCCAACTTGCTTTTTTTTGTTATAGCAAGTTGAAAGACACTTGAAATAGATCTCATGGGAAAGATGTAGATCTGTATTGCTAATTCTCACTTTTAAAATGCATCAGTTGAGTGGATAGTTGCTGCCAGATAAGAACAAATGAAAATATTTGGTTCTAGTAATGTCTAATGTCTAAAGGCGAGGCCCCTTTTATAAGCTCCAGGCTGTAATATGAAGTCATCTGAGCAGAAACAAAGGACATGTCATTCTTTTTTTTACTTTGAACAGATTAACAATACAGGTCAAACATCATCAGTCCAGCTACAGCAACAGAAAAAGCAGAACAGTTCACTCATTATATAGTGATAACAGAAATCTTAGGTATCCTCTGATAGTGCAATTCACATCTAAAGGTGACATTTAGGGCAGAAGAAAATATATGAATACATCTATGCAAGTAAAATCTGTTCAATTAAAAAGGAATTAATCTGGTTGTAATTACACACCAAAATTCATTGCTCTATACATTACTGAAAAAATGTAGTATATAGAAATTTAAGTGAAGCTAAAGTTCTCATGAATGCATAAAGAAAAAAACATATTTTCCATTATAAATAATGGAAATAGTATTAGCTAATATTAACTGCAATGAGATTGAGCCCAGAAGCATTTGTAATTAATACTTGACAATTCATTTTAGACATTTAATGAAAGAAATAATATCTACAATACCTGCCTAAGGAACAATGATACTTAGCTGTAACAATAAATATCAAGAAAAGTTGGGATTTTTTTTCCCTTTATGAAAATGGGAAATCATACATATGATTGAAAAAGTATTAGCAGACGGCATTATGGTGTGTAGCCACATACATTCCATTTACCTGACATTGTACATGTTTAGATGGTGAAAATTATTTTATTGTAGGCTTTGGAGTTGTCTGTTTCTTTTATGAGAACATATGTCCAAAAAGCATCTGAGTCCAGCTGTCATCCGACTTGATGTAACTTCTTAGAAAGGAGTTGTTACCTATCAGATCTCCTTTCAACGACAGCAACAAAATAAAGACATACACAATGTCTAAAATTTTTCCAATCACTTTATTCACCCCTTGTTCACACCTTGTTCACCCTTTGACCTGTTTTGTGAGGATTACTCCAGTGTCTGGGATTCAGTAACAGAAGGTGTGGGTTTGGGTTTGGTTTGTTTTGTTTTGCTTTCTCTCCTGTGGATTAGCAGCTCATTGAGGTGGATTCACAAGATATAAAAGTTTGGTCACTTGTCTGCCTGGAGTTGGTATATACCACATAATTAACCAATACCCTGTCTGGGCTGTCTCTTTATATCATTGTATCTTTGTATCTGCAGATATTTATTTTAGTGTGATAAAAAGCATCTAACTAATTTTTAAAATAATATTTGTGTCAGAATACAGAATCAGCACATGAAGTAATTTTTTTAATTGTGTAATTTGTTGGGTTTTTTCCCTTACATTTTCAAGAACTTTAATTTTTATCTAAGAGAATTTAAAAATTTTGAAATATGTTTCTCAAGTGAAATTATATGTGTCGGAATAAAAATAAGTAGTCCATAGAGATAAATTTACTATGAAAGTGGTGGACCAGTGAAGCAGTTAATGTGTTAAAAGTGTCCTGAGATGTGGACTGTGAAAGATCAGGATTGTATCAAAGTCCATTCTCTGAACTTTTCAGCCTCTGACCCTTGTGTCTTTCTGTTTCTTAGCTGTGATTTATTAGCCTGCTTTTATCTAACATCTGTGATCGACTATGTCAAGTAAAGTCTTATTCCTCATTTTTATTTTGGTTTATTATATTTTTGTTATTTATTTAATCAAAGTATCAAAGTCCTTCAGTCTGCAAGTTCTTAAGCATGAAGTAGAAAATAATGTGTGGAAGGGGAGTTGGATAGTTTAGCTCATAAGGAATAATCCAATATAAGATCTTTATTTTAGGCAAAGTCAGATCAGTTGATCACCCACTCAACACCCTTCTGCAGAGAGCTGGTATTGGGAAAATCAGCAAGAGAAACCAGGTTTCTGGAGAATGCCCTAGAGATGTGTCTCAATCAGGATAAATATTCAAAGGATAAATAGGTTTTGCCAATTTTTATCTCCACAGGTTACCCAGTTGCATAAATCTGCCAGTACATTCTTTTCAGTGTACTGGAAAGTCTCCTGGAAAACATACTGAAGCCATTATACACATGGATGCACCCAAGCCTGCCCTGCTCTCTCTGCAGTCTTGAATAGATGTGGTTTCTAAAAGATTATTATTGCAGTTAAAAAGATTATAAATTTCATAAATTCTGATTATGTTCTTGTATTTCTTTTTATTGATCCTTTTGGGGAGGTTAATATAATAACTTAGATGAGGATGTATCTGCATTGGTTGGGAAAATTTGTTTAGAGCTATGAAAATGACATTGTGAAATAGCTTGACTGGTCCTTTGCCAACATACTTCCCATCAGGATGATGGGAAAGACTAAGAAAGACCTCAGAGTTGTTTGCAATGACAAAATAGCAGATAACCATGCTGCATAATTCTGCCCTTTAAAAGATTGAAAATATAGAGTAAACAATGTAAACAATTTTTCTAATGCTACTATACACTATAGAGCTAATGTTTCAGGATTTTGGTTTCAAGAGGAACTCAGCATGCAAGGACTTTTGAATATGTAGTCTGCTTCCTTGCAGGTTATGTAATACGGCACATGAGATGATATATTGCCAGGGTTCAAAGAAGTTCTAGAGCCAAGCATCTCCAGCAGAGAGTGCGTTCTTCTGAAACCTGGCTTTTGTTCACTTTTTTGCTATTTGTGCTCCATCTGACCTTTGGAAAGTCTCGTAAGGCAAAACCACAAATTATGTCACTGTTTAAATCCAAAACTAATATTCTCAATATTCTCAGGACTCGTAATATTAAAATTACCAAAAATATCTCAATTTCTGCCTCTGAATAAGCCTAGAAGTAGGGCAGTTTTACACAGTTTGGCAGCCACAGCCTATACTTTCCCCTTTTTCAAAGGCAATGGCAATGACGAATTCAGTTGCAACGCGATGCAACACCAGACTGTAAGATACTCTCTGGAATACCAAGACTATAGGATTCATTAATGCTTTTCTCCTTGATTATCTGGGTTATTAAAACAAAGAATTCATTCTAATTACAAATTCCTGAATACCACAAATAGAGTGATTTAAAACATTTCTTTCTCCAGCTATTTTTTTTGTTTTCTCTATTTACAGACATATATAAAAGTATAATAGTTATAGAAGATGAAAATTTTGATTCAATAAAACAAATTGTTACTTATACTAAAGAGCCCAGCACTCTTGGCCTCATGAGGTAATAGCCACACCAGGCTTCTCACTCAGCCCTGCTCTGTCACTGCTGCTCAGTGGGAATCTTGTACCTTTCCCAGGTGACTCCTGGTTAGAGACATACCTAGAATTTAAATGCATTATTCAGTTCATCAAAATAACCCTAATGTGGACCAACTTTGAGGGAAAATTGAAGTTTTTAATATCATGAGTGGAAGCTTTCACAAAGCTATTCAAAACCACATCCCCTCCTACAACCCTTGTCCCAGAGTATTTGTTTCTAACATTCACCTTTGAATGTGTTCCTATTCCATTTATTCATGTTCCATGAACAAAGGTAAGTCAATATAGGCAGTAAAGAAATTAACATCTAAGGAAGGCTGTTGCCGGTTGGACACAAGGTTTTCGGGGTGAAGGAAGAGACGAGATGGGCTCTATGATTAGAAGGCTTGATTTATTAAGTTATGATATATACATCTATTATAACTATACTAAAAAGAAAAAGAAAAGGCGAGTTTCTAGAAGCTGCTAGCTACTTAAGAATAGAAAGTAAAGAATGAATAACAAACTTTGCTCTCTCGCTTAGTAAGAGATGGGATATTTACATGCAAAAGGTTATTGTATAAATCCTAGCTGCAACTTGGCACTCTTCTTGCTTCTGACTTTGGTGTTTCAGAAGTGTTTAGAGTTGGGCATCTTTACAGATTCTGTTACATGTCACATTCTAAGGACCTAACAAGCTCCCTAATAAATGCACTTTCAAACTACTTAGGACTTGGAAGTCCAATATTCTTACCTTCAAATTTCTTACAGCCTATAATTGCTCCTATGATAAAAAACAAAATAAACCAAAAAGGTGGGACATTTGCCCAAGGATGATTGGCATGGTTCTCATGAATGAAAGAGGGGTTTTCAACCAGCAGTAGTGGCACCTCTTTTTATATAAACATAACTACAATGAATGTTTTCACCTGAGAATGGGATTTATTCTCCCTTCTTGCAACTTGAGCTGGGTGGCTATAAACCTGTGTTTCTCATGTTGTACATATTCATAGGATTATTCAGTGGAGCCTTTCCAGAATTAATAGTTTGAATGGGCATTTTAAGATTTACTAAACTCTGATATCTACTAAATTCTACTTATTTCTACAAATTTTTTACAACCCTTGTCTTTTTGCTACAGTAGCAAGTTGAAATGTAAAGCCATTATTTTTCTTGAAATTCCCAACCCTCCTCCCAAATATATTACAATCCCTTTCTATTAAATCCCTTTTCTATTAGTAGATAGGGTTTTTTTTAATATATATGTAACAAAAGCAACTTTACCCTTTACCTCTATCACCTTTTTTTTCCCAATGTTCTCCTGTCAGAATTTTCTACGTATAGCACTTTTTATACATAAATCAAATATTGTGCCTATACATAGGAAAAAGTCAGAATATGAAGAAACATGTGAAGGAATTTAATAGCTTTTGCTTAGAGAACTGCTTCCACAGCTCAGGCAATATTTATTTACAAGGTCAGAGCAGCTCAGTGATTCAATTCTGGGAGAATTGCATTCTATGTCTGCTACAGAAAATCTTTGGTTTTATTCTAGCTCCTTTCCCTGGCTGTAAACCAGCTGCTCTGCTTGTACCTTGAATGGATGCAGCAAATCTTTAGAAATCTGATTGAAAATTAGTTTGGTCACAGCTGTCAGACCTGTAAAAAGACAAATAGGGATAATAGGGATGGGTATTAAACATCCAGTGGTGCAAGTGCAAGTTTATTCAGTCCTTGGAGTGAATGAAATAACACAGATGGTATTACCTACCAGGCTGTATTTGCATTCCAGGCTTAAGTGAGCTCTAACCATTTCACATCCTTATGAAAATTTGTATGTTAGTCTTTCTAATTTTTACAACTATGTAATTCCTCAAAACATCCTTTAAAATGTTCTTTTCTTCCAAGGAAATCTTACATTACAAATTTTGGCAGAGAATATCTAGGTATTCTATATTCTGCATGGTAGTTCACTTAATGGCATAATTATATCAGGCTGATCCATGAGACAGGCTAAATGACCAAGGTCTAATACTGTATTTACATGGATAGTGGGGGAGAAATGACCAAAGAATGGGGTTCATAAACAAGCAATTGATTTTCCCACTCTCTAAAATAACTACAGCCCCACCCAAATACAATGAAAATCCTAAAGACTTATGTTCTTTCTAAAAAATGACTTAATGTTTCCTAAGACCCATACATATTTCAAAAATCTTTGTCTAATTTAAAAAAAAACTTTACCCTTAACCTAAATAAATGCAATCTACTTTATAGGGCATTTCAAAATATCAAGAAGATTAAAAATAACAGAATTACCTCCTCATCTATAATTTCTATGATAATGTTATAGATACGTATTACAGTAAATCACTAAATGAAGAGCTACTGGAGTGAAGGTCCCTTGACACACACACATCATTCCAATAACTGCTAACAAACATTGCTTCCTCTTTGCAGAGATGAAAGAAAAAATGCTCTTCTGATTCTGAAAGATTTTAGTCCACAATAAACCCTGAGATATTTACATGCAAAAACAGGCTTGGGCTTCACTGAATAGCCAACCAGAGCAGTTATAAACACAGCAGGCAAACAGTTTGTTGATAGCCCTAGTTAGTTCAGAGGCACTGTGCAATTTAGACATAAAAGTGTGATTACTCAGTGCTTTATAAAATTCTTTCTAAAACTTGCAATAAACAATTACAGAGCGATCCACCCACACTTTAAATACCTCTCTACTAAGCACATTATAAGGTTCTATATAATTTAATTTTTCTGGATGGATCATTTGTCATTTGAATACAGCACATAGAGTTTTTGTTCTTTATAAAAATAATGCAATCAAACCTAATCACCATATACAAAGGGTGGCATTGATAATAATTTTAGGTCTGGAGTTTTTTACAATTATTGCATTCAAGCTGAGATCAAAAGGTTAACTCTCAACACGTTCCACAGCTCTGCACAGTTTCAGTCTATTGACTGAGCTATAGATCAAGGTAGCAGCAGTTTCTCTCTGGCTAAAAAGAAAAGAGTCTTACTTATTTCCTCATCATTGATTAATCCCAAGCGAAATTAATGTTTAATAGCCGCATTGTTCCAGTACATGTCCATTTTGACCTTCTTGTTAAAATAAACATGTAATTCAATGGTATTATCAATATCATTTACTTGAAGAATCTTCTAGTATTTGGAAAGCAGGAGTGTGCTTCTATTTGGTAACAATGATTTCTTGACCTTTACAAAAGCAGTGTTTTGTGCCTATATAAGTACAGTTTTATTCTCGAAGCATTTTCAAATTTCCATTGTTAAACAGGGAGGGAAAAAAGAGATCTCTAAATATGGAATAATAAAATAATGTTTGCATAGTGACACAAAATTAAATATTTATGAATTCTCAAATCATAATCAGGTGAAAAAATCTTTAACACCTGCAGATTTTAAACAAAAGTAAAGATGTGACCTACAGCATCTGCTCTTATTTTGCTGCATGGCAGGAACACTAGGAACTAGAATTGCTTTTCAGCAGCTGGACCCACCACTTCCTCAATGGTTTGATGAAAACAGGTGGAATCTCTCACAGGCATAAATACTGTGATGCTAAGCTGTGTCATTCTTCCAGTCAGTCAGGAATGACTAAAGTATGTGTAATGAGTCTGAAACCTATATAGAGACATAAGAAACACCACTATATTCAAAGCACAGATATGGAACTCAAAATGCCTGAGAAGACAGCAGTGAGACAGTCAGTATTGTACCATTTAATACAAGAATAACTTTTTTCCTAATCACAAATCAGACCAGTCTTCCAGAAAGGGCAGTATGCAGCAAAGAATGCATCAAAACCTGTAGTGATCTAAACCAGGCTCCATCCATTTTGGAAATATTATTCCAGCTAAGAAGGAACCTGTTTCCCTGTTTGTTCAGTTAGCCAAGCACAAGTGGCATCTGGAAATAAAGCTGGATAAAGTGCAGTGATGGATCTATTTTTTCCATGAAGCACTGGACTAAGCTTACCAGCACACTTCACATCTCTCCCTAAATTGCCTTTGCTCTCTCTCTGAGCTCAAGAGCAGTCACTTTGGGTGGAAAAATGACCAATGGGCACCACAGAGCTCCTAGCCCCACGGTGAGAACAGGATAATGATGCACTGCACGGATTTTCACACCAGCGGGAAATGACACTCAGATAAACCACCCCTCTTCCACCCCGCCCCTTACAGCAGGGAGGGGTAAGGCAGAGACCGAAAAACGGAGAGAGTGAGAGTTAACAACTTACTGAAAGCTCAAAGCAGTGGAATAAGACATGTGCAATAAAACCAGCAATATTAATAACAAAAGTATGTAAAAAAGAGAAGGTATTTAACCCATAAAAAGATATTCACAACTGGGAACAAGATCAGGATAGCAGATGCTCCCTGTAGGACATGTCTGAGTGGTTTCCCCAAAGGAAATATGGTGACTGTTCCTGTCCACTGTGCCACATTCACCAAACAAAGGCAATATAGTGGGGAGTTCCCATGGCCATTGTTTTCCCCTGCCCAGCTCAAAAGCAATGAAGAGTGAGGACAGACAAACCCTAGGTCACATGTGCAGGGCTTATGCAGCTGCTCCACTGAGCTCAGGCTAACTCAGTTGCTTGCACCTCTAACACTCAGCTGCACCTCAGAGATGTCCCTTCAGCATCACACCCAGGAGTGGCACTGCTGCCTCTCCTCAGCATCACGTCTTGCAAAAACCTCCTGGAGGAAAGGGAGGTGGGACAAGGCGGAACAGAAGATAGGCTCCACAATTCCAATCTGGCAGTCATCCCTGAAGTGAGCAAGACCAGAAACTCTGGTTGGGTGCCCCAGCTTTTCTTGTCAAAATCACGTGCCAGCGATGGTGTGGGTGTTATAGAATAACAGCTTGGTCACACTCGCACAGCAGCAAGCTCTGCCCTCCTCTCCGTAACCCAGAGATACACATTTTCAAGCCATCAGAAACTCAGGTAAATTTTATGTGTGCTAGTCTTGCAGTTCCCTCTGACTTACAGGCACTAAGCAATAACAAAACACAAATACTTTCAGAAAACAATTAGGACAAGTGTTACTTCTGGATTTCCACCCATGTCTGTTTCCAGGGGTGCAGTCATAAAAGTACATAACCACCAAAGAGTTTTCCTTTTGTGAATAGTGCAGGCTTTATAAACCTTTACTCCTGAAGCATTAGACACACTTTTAGGAGGTAATTATGATCATTCCCATATTACAGCTGGAAAATGATGCATAGCTCCTGTGATTGACTTTGCCAAGGTCAGGAGATGATTTAGTGGTGCAGCTCAAAATAGCTTATTCTGAGTCCTCTGTTGTAACCACTAGTCTCCATTTTCTCCATAAGGAAATTGCCTCTGGCAGAAAAGAAGATTTGAGGATGTGGGAAGAGAGCACATACACATTTGGTAGTCAATACTGATGAAATCAGGTAATACTGCTCTACACTGGTTAGAAAACCTGCCGTGCTTATCTAGATGTAATCATCATCTAACGATTATTTCTGGCAGTACCTTACAGTATGTTCTGTCACCTTTCCACTGACAAAGCTTTCATATCTTATTATTGCATTACTTATAATATCTGTTGCCAGCCCACCCAGCATGCTTCTTAAATAATTATAAGTTGTAATATGTTTCTGGCAGCAGAGACAAAGAACTCTACTCCTACCAACAGGAGATCAACAATCTCCTTCATTAGCAATTGTAAAAATATTCTGTTATTATGAATTACAGTTTTTATAACTGTTATTATTATTTAACAGCAAGCAACATGCATCACCATGTTTGAGGTGGTAGGGCTTCCATTCTCATGGTAAATCCTGCCCTAAGAGCATTTCAGTGACAGGCGAACATCCCTGTTTCTTGTCTGTTTAGAAATTTAGAAATCCTTCACAGGCCTCTCTCAACACTTAACACCCACATACTATAGTCTGCCACACCCAGAGAGTTTCTCTTTCTCACACAGACGCAGAGAAGTTCCTATTTTCTAAGTTTTTATTTTGGTGGGGGGAGGGGGGGTTCCCTTCAAAAAACTTTTTGATAACAACTGAATTTTGTTTGATTGCTGATGGTTTTGCTTGTTTTGGGTTTTGTTTGTTTGGTTTGGTTGGTTTTGCTGTTCTTTGTTTGCTGTATTTGCAAACTGTTTGTTCTAGGAAGATTCTAGCAAAGATGTGAGTTTTCATTTTTCCTTAAAAATTTTGTCACCATCGAGGATGCAAAAGGGGAACATGTACTTTAGAAGGCTTTGTGAAGAAACATTGTGAAGAAAGTCTTCCACTGTTACTACACATAATTGTTACTGAGGGGATTTCCTTTAGTGACAGGAAGTTTTTTTGATGCCAGTTGTTTCTGTAGTCCAATCACCTCTGCAACTTCTAGACATAATGAAAGGAATGACAGGGAGATAGAAAAAGGTAGCCAGGGTGGAATTACACTTGGGTAAATTGGTGCTACATTTAAAATAAATGGTGGGATAGTGCTCTTTGCTTCGAAAATGAAATCTTGCCTAAGTTTTCAGAAGGCTGAGACATTGGAAAACATCTGTCCTTCTGGCTTCAGTACATCCTTAAGCATTTTTCCAGGTTATGAAACAAGATAGCAATTTTAAAATGCCTAGTTCCTGTGCCCAAAAAACCTTTAAGCTACTACCTCTCCCTTTTTCTTTCATGGGGAGTGGCTCATACCTGCAGGCAGATCCTACTTGAGTGGCAAGGAGGGTGACAGTCCTCTGTTGCAGTCCCAGCCTTTTTGCTAACATTTCCTAGCACTGGAGCAGGGTTCACTGAGCATTTCAGAAAATACTTTAGGATGCCAGATATTGACATTTTTGGAAATCATCCAGATCCACGTCTCTTAGAAGCATTTATAAATCACATTTATTTGTCATTCCCAAGGGGTTGGTTAGCTAGGGCTGAAGTTTGCAGCAGACAAAGACAATAACCATTTCATTCACTCTAGCTAAGTCTGCTGGCATGATGCTGTTACAAAATGTCTTAAAGTACAGAAATGTTCTGCTATTGCAATGTATGGGAGAAAAATACCCTTCTTAGTCAGGATAACAACTGGTAGTAGTCACCTATAGGGTCTGTACACACTTGTAATTCACTCTCAGGGCTGATCACAGCCATTTCTGAACTGAGAACTGTCATCAAACCTGTCCTAGGGAGAGAATTGAAACCTTGTGCGTGCAGTAAGTGGCCATCTATTATTTCAGTGTCATAGGTTTCCCACATCTCTGCTTCCACTGCCGGATTTCTTCCCACTTCTCAGAAAGACAGAAAAAGGCATATCTGTATAGTATTATATGACACTGGATCCCACAAGTTGTCCTCACAATTAGGGTCCATTTTCACAAATCCCCTTACTGAACCCATGGGGGTTCAGAGCAATGGGGTCTATTAGAAATAAGAGGCATATTTACAGAACTGGATAGAGACACAGCTGGGTCCTTGCCTGCATAGGGAACTGGTTGGTCACAACATAGTTTGTCTGGAAAACTTATTGTACACCCGCCTCCCCTCCCATAGGAATAGCAATACAGGTTATAGCTATACTTAGAAGCATGAAATTTAGAACACGAAAAATGTCAGTGTGGCTATTGGTTGTTTTCATCCATTCTACAGTAGATGATAATAGAAATTTCAAACTGAATTTCCAGAAAATGCAAGATGCAGTTATGCAGAGGAAAACCCCATCTGATTTATGACATACTGTATTGATTCAACATGTCCACAAAAAATTAATTCAAGCTGATATAGACTGTGCAATCAAGTTTTCTTCCTTAATGTATACATCCAAGCCTTTTGAAGGAGGAAGCATTAGGTTGGTAGATCTGCTGCTGCTCTCTATGTATTCAAATGGATATGGCATTCAGCAAATTAGCTATTGGAAGGTTTCTAGATAGTTTTGTATTTGGCATAATACTGATGTAATCATACGTGCATTTTTGTCCTCTACAAAAAAAATGTATTTCATTTGATGTTTTCTTTCTAAGAGTAAGAATCTTGACTAAATACACTTTAAAATACTTTTGATTATGAGCTTCGGGCAACTGAACCATTCCTCTGCTGAAAGATATCAGTATTATTCAAGAAACAAAATCTTCCTTTTGTAGGGGGGTACAGTATGGGTAAATGAAGGTGGTATAGAATGTAATCTTATCCCCTAAAGAGTTACAGCTGAACCAATTACTAAAGATTAGGAGCAGGCCTGATGTTAACAGGCCACACTTGTAGCCAATCTGAAGAGTGTTATAAAAGAGTGCATTGGTGGGAACGGGAGTCAGTTGGCCACTGTGAGGACAAGGAAGAGTCAGTGCTTAGAGGAGCTGCCTATGAGAAACATCAAGGAGGTACGAAACTCCAGCAATATGGAGCCTTTGCAATGTAATGACAATAGAACTCTTTCACTATAATGGCAACATCCTTTTTGCCCAACTGCCACTTGTACTTCAAAGTATGATGTTTTACTTCTTAGACTGACAAAAGTACATAAGAAATTACACTTTCAATAGCATTCTCCTTCAACTTTTTCAAAAGGTTTGGATACCAAGATAATAACTCCCATACTACCTAGAAAATAATGTTTTATATATATATCAACAAATAGCCTCACAAACCTCTTCCAATTCCTGATGCATGTATTTCTTTTTGTTGTTTAGTTGGAAAAACAGAAGTAGAAAGTACTCCAGTGTCTTACCTAATGAAAAGCACATCCAAGGGATCAGGAGAACCTGTAATCTATTTTCTGAGTCTTGAGCTTCAGCATCTGCAGCTTCATTCACTGCTAAAGATTTCACCAATACACTATGAAATTTTATAACTTAAAATGTTATGTTTGAGAACATAGAACTCTTTCAGTTATTGAAATGTAAATCAAAAAGTTTAACAGACCTTGAGAATTATTTAATGACTTTTAATAAGAATTTATTTATGATGGTGGTGATTGTGGCTGAAGCTGCT
>NW_005054301.1:2695359-2696151 GCF_000277835.1 Geospiza fortis
CACTCAGCAAAGAGAAAGTAAACAATGGTATAGAAGCAACCATAAATAGGAGAAAAAACCCACTGTGGATCCACATTTTATGCTGGATAACATCTAATCTCAGGGCAGCTTTCTTTGGAAAGCTTAATTTGTTTGTTTGTAACATTTTGATTTGATTGTCTATCTTTGCTTGATTTCATGGCAGTAAGCACATGAGAGCAAACCCTGTGATACTGCACAGAGCTGTTTATGATGCAGAAATCTGTATTAATGTCAATGTATTAATTTTTACTTTATGAAAAGCACTTGGTTAAGGATGGCTTGTAATGTTTGCAATAACAGTGAAGACACGTCCAATTCATCTCATTACTGCTCTCTATTAAGGGCAACTCATGCAAAGTAATGGGTCAGTCTAACATCCATGAGCCTCTGAATGTGGATCTAGGCACAAGAGGCAGTAAAATACTTCAGGGAATTTCGGCAAGAGAGGCTGTCAGCTTTGCAAGTCTGCTCCACAGGGACAGCATTTTCCAATGTTTTAAAGGAAGAGAAAAAAAGCAGTTGGGAAAACTTATCTGTGGGGCAATGCACATGGAAAATTGTGGATGTTCCTCAGTTTAATTCTGTGTATTGCAAGGTACTGAATCTTTGGTATTTTAAGTAGATTTTCCAATGCAGTATCACATACCTCCTGTACAATGGGAATCGTTCCCACTCTTTTTTATCTGAGTAACATTATCCTTGCATGTAATAATAACTCTATAAACACGTTCTGCTACTGAAAGAAACTGTGTCTTTGGAGGGAAGTGAGAA
>NW_005054301.1:2696171-2848507 GCF_000277835.1 Geospiza fortis
GACAAATCAGTGTTTGTAGACAACTGCTCCCAAACTGAATTAGAGTTAGAAAAGTTCTGGAGTTAGAGACTCACTTTCCTTCTTCAACATAGTCAATAACTTTTTAACTGTTTGAGGACACCTCATAAGTGCATGATTTATGAAAGCAGAACTAAGGAACAGTGATCATCCTACAGTAGGACAAGCATGTCACCACCTACTACAGGAGTTCCAGATGTCAGCTGGCAGAGGATGCAGTCTCCTGTAGGAATGTTTGCACATGATGAGCAGCCTGGTCTCAAGTAAGTCATCAGTAAGCCTCTTCTTGGCTTCCCCACCACCTGCCGAAAGGGAGTGGTAACACCTGCTCACCCCATACTGTGTACTTGCTTCTTTTTAGGATTTCATTAATCAGTTAATGACTACAAAGCAAAAGGGAAATATTAACAAATATTCGCATCAACTCAGAGGTGTAAATTGGTGCTTGCTAGTAGAGTTTTCTCACTATGCAACACTTTGCTTACTAAAGTCTGTCACCTGATGCTATTACAGCTGATAATTGAGTCAATCTCCCCAGGAGTGTTTCAGTGTTTTGGACAGGTTCTCCCTGGGAGACTTTCATGCTGAATACATTATTTTGAATGCTAATGATAAGGTATTTTAAATCTATTTCCTATGTAATACTCAAGTCACTCTGAAGGGTCTGCTTTAAGCTTAAAGTAGATACCAACTTGGGCCTTAGATTTTCTGTTCTTAATTTTTCCTGATATTAGGAATTTAAATCCAGATAGCACATTGTCACCAAAAGAACTTTCTTCTCCTCTTACCTTAGGAGCAGCAAATAAACAAAAAATTATGATTAATGCTGTTTCTTTTTATAAAATCTTTCTGCATTCTGTGGGGGATGCATTAGACCCCAGCAATTACCTTTTCTTGCTACAAGGCCAACACACTGCATTATTGAATCATTCCAGCTTTCTCTGTTACCCAGAAAAATGTATGTGTAATTAATCCCTACATGTAGTAGCAGCTTAATCAGGGGAGACTAATCAAGTCCATTTTAGAAATATCTTGCACTTTTGTGGAACAAAAGACTGAGCATTCAGAAATCCTTTACAAAGGACAATAGCTGAGCTTCAGTCTAAATATAGAGGAACTTTTTTTATCACATTGTTTTTGCTTTGCATGTGCTTTGAAATTGTCTTCTAGATTAGGAATGTACAATCCATGAATATTTTGAGTGTTTGCAAGGTAAGCTGTCAAGTCTTGTCAAGACTTTATACTTCTTTAATGAAGCAAAATAAAGAACAAGTTGAAAAGAGTTCTAAAATCTGAAATAACTTAAGTAATGTTCTCACAGTGCAAAGTCTTTTGTGACAGTATATGCTTAAGATGCAACTGCTCTCATTTTAAAGCTCACCTTCTTGTCAGCTGAGATGTCATAGCTTTATAAGAGACTCACTGAGAGAGTGAGTCTGTCTCTTGAAAAAAAATTGTTTTTCTGTGGGTTTTTAGTCAGATTTTTTTCATTGCATTGCCCTTTAAAGAGCTAGTTTTATACAACAAAGATTCAAAGAACGAACAGATGGTGCTGTTTATAAATACAGAATCAAAGACTAAAAGAACAGTTGGGGTTTTAAGGGGCTGCTGGAGATTGCTTAGTCCTACCTCCCTTCTAAAACAGGCTTACCTAAAGCAGGTAGCACAGGGTTGCTTCCAGGTAACTTTTGAATGTATCCAGAGATGGAGACTCTGCATTCTCTCTCTGGGCGGTCTTTTCCAGTGCTTTGTCACCCTCAAAGTAGTTCTTACATACAAATTGAACTTCCTCTGTTTCTGTTTGTGACCATTACCTTTCTTCTTTCCCTGCTTGGCACCACTGAGGTCCTGGCCTCGTCTTCTCGACACCCTCACTTCAGACAATTGTGTATCTTGGTGACTCCCTCTCAGCTGACTCTTCTTGAGGTTAAACAGGCCCAACCCTCATAAGTTTCCTGTAAGTTAGGTGCTCCCATAACCCTCATAAGTTAGGTGTTCCAGACCTTAATCTTCTTTGTTGCCTTTCACTGCAATCACTACAGCAGCTCCAGGTCTCTCTTGTCCTGAGGAGCCCAGAGCTGGACAGAGCACTCCAGCTGTGGCCTCACCAGGGCTGAGCAGAGGGGCAGGATCACCTCCCCTGACCTGCTGGCAATGCTCTTCCTAATGCACCCAGGACACTACTGGCTTTCCTGGCCCCCAGGGCACACTGCTGGCTCATGGACAACTTGTCCACCAGGACCCCCAAGCCTTTTGTTCTGCAGACAACAAAAAATAAAACAACAAAAAACCCAACAAAACAAGCAAACAAAAAGCCACACCAGAAAACCACAAAAAATATTAAAAAACCCCACAAAACCACCAAAATCAAACAAACCAAAAAAACCCCCCACACAACAACAACAACAAAAAACCTATAAAAACAAAACCAAACAAAAAACCCAACCAACCAAAAAAAAAGACCAAAAATACCACTAAAACCCAACAACAACCCAGAACCAAAGTATATACATGCAGCCAGTATGCTCTGAAGGAGCCAGAAGCCAGAGTCTGAAGGAAGAAGGAGTGACTTTGGTTTAAAATTAATAGATTCAAAAACTTGAAACATTTGAAGGATGTCATGCTAGAGCCAGAAAAGCTCATATTGCTTGTCAGCAGCTTAGAACTTCACAGAAAAGCAAAACATTTCAAATCTCTTCAATTATGCTTCCACTGCTCTGCAACACCGAGAGTATATTCTAACTCCAATTCTGCTCCCCTCTTCTCTCCCCATTCTACCATTAAATATTTCATGCTTCTCTTTGCAGACTGAATTTCCTGTTCTTTTTTAAAATAAAATATTTTCTTTCTCTTTATTATAAATTTTATGTACACTTCTGGCAGTAAAAATCCCTTTTCTCCAGCCACATGACTATGGTGATTAAAAATCATATGTTCCTGAGGAGATAATGTACTGTTATTGTTTTAGCATGAAAATACCAATTGTACCTAAGGTAGACAATGCAATCTGCTCGATAGTTCGAAGCCAAAAGACCTTGTTTTCAGGTATTCTGTGCTATTACAGAGATTACCTTCTGCTTCTGTTGTTGTTTGTGTTGATTGTCCTCATCTATCTGAAATGCAGGTGTGGCTATAAAGCTCCTAGGGAAGCCTGTCCAGATCTCCACACAGAATTTATTAACAAATATCAAAAAGACTCCTCCTAGAAAATCTGAAGATATAGCTGTGGGTTAAATTAGTGTTCTGTGCACACCCTGACAAATGGTCCGTGTTCCAGACCCCAATAAAAAGTCTCATTTCTGTCTACTGTGTCTTTGGGCTACTTCCTCTATTTTCTTACTTCTAGTCTTATTTTACTAACATCTTTTGTAAAAATAAACAAACAAAACAAAGAACTGAAAACAGAAGACTGAACTCAGATTGGCAAAAATATATAATTACAACAGTGTAACTACATTGATCTGGGCAGAGATGGATAAGAATCAAGCTTAGTACTCAGTGTAGGGGTATCTCTATTACTCTGCTTCTTGTGTTGCTGTCAGTTTTCTTTGGCTTATTTATGTGGATTTTTTTATCTTTTCAGATTATGGATAAATTTCTTTTTCATGTTCAGCCCACTATTGTATTAAAACATTTTTTTCCTAAAAGGTAAGCCTGTGACTGATCCACTGAGGCTGCTACAATACTTTGGAATTAGATTGGGTGCTAGCACAGGGATATAGCAAGGACAGTTTAAGTGTCACAGACAAAAAAATTATCATATGCATATGGCTATGGACAAGCAAAGAAACAGAAAAAGCTCATCTCCATGGTCAGGCACTGAGATTACACTGGGGGAAACAAACACTCCTCTTTAGAGGCAAGATTGCCCACCAGAGACCTGAAGGTTGGTGGAATAAATTTGACACTCCTCAAGCTATTTTCTGCTCTGTTTCTCAAAAGAACTCTACTGGCTTTTCTGATGCCAAAGGCATATGATGTAGTACAGTCATTCAATTGGGTTCTCAGCAGTCATTACATCTTTGTAAATTATCTTTGCTCTTCTCTGGGACAGATTTATCCAGAATTTGCTCTTCACTGTTGATAATATATGATTATATGTTTCATATACAGACAAGCAATATGCCTTCAGTAATTGTAAAGTTTCACATTAAATTATATTAATTATAAAATTCATCAATTGAGGATTGACATATTACTGACCATAGCTCTGCACAAATCTGTTGACTTTTCCTTTATGCTTTCTCATTATCTAAGCTTTTATTTCCTGACTTATTAATATTTTTAGAACTTTTTAATTTTTAAATAAAAAAGTTCATTTCTTTGATGAAGAAATGAACAACTTCTTATTCTTATTCTTATTCATTTCTTTCATTTATTTGATGTATAGCAACTGGTGATAGCAGAACAAAACAAAGCTGCAGAACTTACATTGTCAGCAGCTTTTGATTCAGGATGAGAAAGGTGCTTCCTTTAATCAGAATAACTCCACTCAGAAGGAGACAGGAGGACAGATTGCAACACCAGGAGGGAAAAGAGATGTCAGTTACAGCACAGGAGGTAAATGAAATGTTTCCCTTGACTACTGCTAATGGTAAGACATTTGCATGTATGTTTCTGGGATTAATAGAGCCTAATTGCAGACAAATTTGTTCTTACTAGTCCCCAAAAATTCACTCTGCTTTTGGACATCCTGTTCTGCTGAGATCCAGTTCTCTAAAATGCTTGACAGTCAGGGATGCAGACGAAATTGTTCTGTTAGGTGTATAGGTACAGTTTTGTATTTCTAGATTTTTTTATGAGTCTCTGTATATAATCTTACATGTCTGTTAAAGCCAACAGATGTGTGTGTGTTTTGTGTTGAGTATTTGTATGCATGCTTGTGCTTTCATACTTTGGAAATAATCTATGTTACTTTGTCCTGTTTATTTTCTTTTTAGTGTCTTGGAACCTTCTGTCCTAGGAGACAACCAAAATCATCTTCTTCAGAGGCTGTGCCTTGTAATGTTTTACACCAGAGTTCACTTTGGCCAACATCCAAGCATGAAAGTAGTCTCTGTTTCACAGTACACGTGCCTGATATCCATTCGACTGCTGTCTCTGTTACTCCAAGTAATGGAATCACATCCCATTTCCTTTACTCCTCTGGTTTCACTTTCGACATGGCTTTGGAATCTCTTTTAAAGATTCATATGTAGGTATGCATGTAAGTAACAAGTACCAACAAATATGACAAGTGCACATTCAGCTGTCTCCATCCCTAGACATATGTTCCAGACACTTATATCACACAGAAATTGAAAATAAAATGGTAGTATGTGCACCATTAAACTGCCCCATCACGCATACAATTAATGCAGATTTTCACTGGGACTAAAGCTGTGGCCCTAAAGCATGATCAGTGCCTAATGCAGCAGTAGGTAATTTGTCATGTGATGAAGCAGTGCTTGTAGTCTAGATTATTGTCATTCTATCTGGTTGTATCTAACTTTTGTCCATCCAAATGTTGTTCATCTGGAAAATGCAAAACTGTTTTGCTCATTTGCATGAATACACAGTAAAACGGTGTTCAGCAGCATGCAGAGCACCTCCAGAGAGCCTGCACCCATAGAGCACACAAAGCACCATCAGCCTGGAATGACAAACACACTCCACCTGCAGGCAAAGAACTGACATTCTTACAAACTTCTGAAAGGCTCACACTCCTCTGTTCACAGCTCTGGTAAATTGGTTGCTGAAGACATATGTTAAAATCCAAATCCATTTATTATCCTATGAATATATTTTTCAATAAAAGGTGCTGTGCAGATGAAGGGGGCTATTAATGTATTCGTGTGTCTCTCTCAGTTTTCTGATTTGGTTTCTTTTTCCAATTTTTCCCAATTTATTTTTGATTGTTTTCTATTCCTCAGAGGCCAAAATTCAATATGTAAAAATACTTTTAAAAAGGTGAATCAACTTCTAATGTCAAATTCAATAAGGTCAGCTACTATAATCACATCACTTAACAACAGGAAGAGAAAAGCCAATGATGTCCCACGTTTCTGCTATTTTCAGAGACACTCTGAGTTGAAAATTAAGAGTAATTTACTGCAGTGCTTGGAATTCAAACTGATATTCAGAAAATTGACCTCACATAATGATTTTTCTATCCAGTTTATTTATTTTGAATCCTATAGCCATTAATGCAGTCTGAACTCCAGGGAAGTGAAGGCACAAATGTAGATTTATTTTTCTTATCTTGCTTGCTGGAAAAGCTGAATTTCAGGCACTCATAAAGTAGCATAATTAGTTATCATGGAGCTGCTTCTTATGTTTTTACATGCTTTGGTAATTGCGTGCCTGCAGGTATGGCACAGATTGAGGGTCTGCTTGAAGGGGGCATCACTAGGAAGCATCATCTCCAGCAGGCAAAGCTCCTCCTCAGGCTTATCACAGCTCAAAAGATGGCTCTGACAACTGCAACTCCATGAGAACTGCAGCCCTGTTGTGTGGCTGGCAATGTCCCACTCGAGGGATGGATAGCTGTAATTCTGTTACAAGTGAAATGATCCATGCAGTCTCAATATGACTGCTCGCTCCTTGCCAGTAACCCTGGGTAAGCAATTAAAATTGAAAAATAAAAAAAAAAGCAACGTGAACTTACAAGTATTGTGGGAAAGGGTTTTGATAAAATGGAGATGGATTAATTTCAGGTAATTAAAATCTTATTTAATTTTCAAAGTTAATGTTTAATTTAATAAAACAATTGGTTTAGTTTTTTTTTTAAATCTAACATCAAACAGTATGAGTTTTTGCCCTGTGTTTCCCAAAATAAATTATTTACTATTAAATTCCCTCCACTTAAGATATTGAACAATATATGTTGAATCCTAAGCCTATAAACATACTTATCCTGCAATTAGGATTCATTAATAAAGCAGGTACTCTTTGCCAAAAAACAATAGAAATTATTTTTAAATATCATAGGGCAGGTTTCATCTAAGTCGAAGTTAGTCTAGAGAAATAAACACTTTGAATAACTAATTAAGAAGGTAATGGCTTATTCCCTAGAGTTCCCTGTTTCTTTCTTAGCTTTCTATGAAGGGAGACTAGAAGGATGACCTTACTGTCAAACACGGAGCTCTTGACATCTGTATAACACAGGTGTTTTCCACTCCTGTGACAGTGTTCACAGGGGCTTTCGGGATGAGGGAAGAGACAAGGATCTGACTCCATATTTCAGAAAGCTTGATTTATTATTTTATGATATATATATTACATTATAACTACACTAAAAGAATAGAAGGAAAAGGTTTCAGCTCAGAAGGCTAAGCTAAGAATAGAAAAGAAAGGAATGATAACAAAAGCCAGCTGTCTTGGACTCTGTCCGAGATAGCTTGGCCTTGATTGGCCATTAATTATAAGCGTCCAAGATAGGCCAATCAAAAATCCATCTGATGCATTCCACAGCAGCAGATAACCATTGTTTACATTTTGTTTCTGAGGCCACAGCTTCTCAGAAGGGAAAAAATCCTAAGAAAGGATTTTGACAAAAAGATGTCTACAACACACTCCTAAAGATTTCAATACGCTGTTCCAAATCTTCTAAGGCATACATTATTTACAGAATTTAAAGATTACTTTGCTCCTTTCACTTCAGTCAAAACGTTTTCTCTGGTGAGTTCATTTTCTCATCTGATGCAGTGCAGCATTAAGCATCTGCCTAAATCAAATCTTGTGAATATGCTACTTGAACCCAAGAACTTTCTTACATAATGTTTATAGTTGTAAGTTCTTTGCTGACTGTTGTTCATAGCATGGATCTTACGGATCTTATTAAGAAAACAATCCAGACAGTTCCCATGCTGTTTGTATGTGCTTTATTCAGTTCTTGCTCTGATATTTTTTTATTAATAATGCCCCATATGTAATTTCTTTATGTGTACTTCTCAGTCCCATAGTGGCTGTTTATCTATTAAGTGCTCTAAATAAAGCCAGCCTAAGATTTTATTTGAGAATTAAGCATCCAGTTGAGTTTTGTAAAAAAATATTGTATTAGCATTATCAGACACTGGTTTTATTTTGCTCTTTCTGTTTAAGTGATACTCCTAATTTCAGTAGTCTTAGTTCTAATTTCTATGAATGTAAAGGATATGAAAAGAATAAGATGTGAATTGTTGTATGACATTATGGAAATTGAATTAATTTTTTATCATAAAAGAATCTCCACCAGTCATTTGAAGCTGTTTATTGTGTATATTCTTTCAAAAAAATTTAGACTGTTTACAAGAAATAATCAACATTACAGAATTATGTTCAATCCTTGGGAAATTGGTATTTTCATGCCAGTGCAGTTGAGCTCAGGTAGCAAAAGCCCCACCTCCCCTTCTACATTTGATTTTAGTGTCTTAATATCAGATGACTTGATAAAGAATTGTACAGAAAGAGAGCAGATGCTGTAGAGAATGCGTACTATAGCAGTTGGATTGTTTAAGAGAACATAGACTAAGGCTGAATAATTATGCAAAAGATAAATCATCTAGCCATGTAATTAATTTGGAATTACAATGACAATAAAGGTACAGTTAAATTCTTATTGATACATTAAAATTGTGATAAATGTTAATATATTTAATTGGTATTTAACAAGATAGCTGTAGCAAGTTAATTAGATATCCATTTACATAGTTCATAAATGTCTGCATTTTTAACAATTCAGCCCACATTTAGAGTACAGTACAGCCTTCAGTATTCCTGGATACTATAGCTGTGATAGGTAACACCAGCTCCATTTCCCTTCTGATCCTTTTATCATGGGCAGGATGAAATTAGAATTAAATTTCCCTTCCCCTTCCCCTTCCCCTTTTTTTTCTCATTAATTATTAGGACTTCATAAATATGAAGACAAACTAGATACTAATAGCTTCTGGACAATTTTGGTGTTAATATGATGTTAACACATCTCTAAATTGTTGTTAAGATTCAAGCTGACTATTTACAAATGAAAGAGATCTATGTTCACCATGATTATAACATGCCCTGATAAATTTGTGAACTGATGATGCTAGAAAGTACAGAGGAAATAAACCCAGAAGCTCTGTCAGCTTTTAACTAACTACCACACATAAAATGCAAGAATGTAAAAAGTTATGTATGGGAACTTAAGAGTCACTTTAAAAAGCCAGCTGCAAGCAGAAAATGTCAAAATAGTTTGTCAAGTAAGTTTATAACACTTCTTCATTATCTTAATCATAAGGATGCATAAAAATGGCTATGAAGATAAGCAGATCTGCTCTCCCCCACCACGCCCTATTTTCTCCCAGACACTAAAATAAAAGGAGACTGGTGAGGTTTTTAAAGATACCCTTAAATGAAGAGTGATGATGATTCTCTCAGATTTGCTTTGAAGAAGATCTTATATAATGCCTGCATTATGATGAAAGAGATAGAGACACTTGGATGGGAAGAATGGGAGATTGAACAGGAGACAAGGAAATGAGGAAGGATAAGTTGGGTGAGAATTCTTGATTAGTCCCAGGCATTTTCTTCTGATTTATTCTCATGTGACCTAATTGGAGAATATTTCCTGCCAGAGATGTTTAATATCAGGGGCAGGATTTCCAGATCTATTTGAGATTTCAGTTAAAATATGAATAAAAATATATAAATGGTATAGAGAAAACATACAAAGTCTACATGTTCCAATTTTTTTTAATTTATTCTGACATTTTATTTAAGACAATCACACCATGCTTTCATTATTTTTTTCTGGCCTGCTTCTGGGAAGGCAGTGCTCTTCCACCCACAGAACTGCACTGGGAAACTCTTCGCAGTTTCCAGGAGGTGAACTGTTGAAGTCCCTCTTCTACTTGTCCAGCAATTAATATTGAGTATCACTAAGGGACAGGGGATAAAATTGTTTTACTTTAGGATGCAGAAGGCCTACTCAAAGTCTGCAATAAAGCCCATATATTTTATACTAAGAATTTCAGTGGTTTCCAATGATTTTAGCAGATAGACTGTCTTGCACCTATTTGTCAACCAAAACCAAGAATATGGGATTTATGATACTATTAAGAAAAATCACCACACATACAAAACAAACATGCCATATTAATAAAATATATTACTCTCAGTAGTATTTTTAAGAGCAAAGAAAATTACAACAATCTTCTGAAAGTTTCCCAGAATTTGTTCAGCTTTGCAAATATTTCTAAATTCAGATTAAAAAAAATTCCACCATGGCAGCATGCTGGCAGTTAGTTTGGTGACTGTGTTCTTATTTTCTGCTTCTTTCTCAGCCAGATTTTAGTCCTTAGTGACTGAATGGCTCTTTCATCACTTCCCTCTTGAAAGAATTCAACACATATACAAGTTCCAATTTAAAATATCACCGGATATTTCTTGTATATTTGCCAACTGCTAGGTTTACTCAAATAAAAATGATGACACAATTTCTATTTGAAACATTCACTCCATCCTTATTCTACCGAACCTTCTGAGACCAAAAATTTTAGCAAATGAACAATGTTCTTTCAACTAACTGTTGTAATATCACCAATGTTGATTCCTGTTAATCTTTCATTGATGGTTCCTTCAGGTTCATAATAAATTTTTATGTACTTTGCCATATTTCTCTAGATTCTAAGATCATCTTGATGACAGAGAAACTAGAGAAATTATTATTAGAGTGTTACAAAGTAAGCCAAATTTCACTTCCATCAGGAAATCTGTAAATCTAAACAATAGGTCATTTGTTATTTGGCTACTGGTAGGTGAATTTAGTCCAAATTAGAGCCAATGTAATTGAGGGCAAAACTGTTCCTTAAAAGACATTCTAAGGAATCAAGGATTAAATGTACTAAGAGTATTTTTGTGAATAACTGTACCAATTATATTTTCTAGGTCAAAGTTAAAAACAGTAAAATCAAAGAAACTTAAATATGCAATTTTTTTTGGAAGAAACACTTACAAATTTCTAGGATAAAAAGGATTGTATAGAGTCACTAAAATTCTTTGGTATGTATTTTAAAAAATAAATATGGACACTGAAATTAATATACAATTAATAAGAGTGTCATAAAAATATCCATTTCAATTATTTAATCCATGTTCACACTTAAAAGACCTGTGATCAGTGCAAATATCAATTAGACAATTGATATTGCAGATGCATGAGGAAGGGACATTTTCAGCCCTATATTTTTCAGGTAGCCATGGTTATGTGCTGTGACCATGATACTTGAACAAGTCTAATGCTGGCAGGAAAGTATTGGAACTCAAATGAATAAATTTTTCAATTTAGGCAGAAGTTATCTTTACTCTTTTACAGAATTCATCTGCCATTGAAAAGTGTATGCAATCATAGTGGTAGTTTCATGCATTTAAAAAGAAATAAATATTTAGAAGGCATGTCTGTAGATCTATATAGATATTTTGCCTTTTTTAGACAATAGAACCCCATGATATTTTCAATGGAGTTGATGTTTATGTTAGCTATATATTTCTCTGTACTTTAGCAACACTTGGTCCTTTCAATTAGGGGTTTTTCTCTAAATTTGAAGAAAAAGAGATTACCTATATAGAGAGGATAGTTCATGTATTCTGAGCTTAAATTTCATGAGAACTAAAATGCCTTAAAAGAAGCGTTAGGATCGTGCAAGTTAAGATTCTTGCTACCCATCACTCATGACCTGCAGGGTGATTCTGTACTCCTTTTAGGAGTGTTTAGGAATGTACTGATTGGCTATACAGGAAGCATAACTCTAGTATCTGGTAAGATAAACCTGTGTGGTTTTATAACTGTTGAATAATACAGCTGAAATTTGACTGCTACCTTCCAAACTCAAGTTTTGTTTGACTGTCTTATAGCTGAAATTGTCCAATAGACTCAGAAGCCAGGTAAGAATCAGGCAGATGTGTACACAGGAGAATGATTTCAAAGACTTCTTCTGCTTATAAATATGAAGAATCAACATTTTTGTTCCTGGTCACATGTAAGGAGCAGAAATTATTCTTTCCTGGGATACTTATTTAGGACATTCAATGACTCTAAATACTTCACTGAACACACTGACTCCGAGTAACTCCTTCTTTCAGAAGATAGCTTGTATACTAAGTTTTTTGTTAGCCTGTGTGGCAGGAAAAAAGAGATCCACATTACAACTCAGGTGCTGCATTCTTTCTCTCTAATCGGTGGAGAAAGATCAGCATTTTAAGAGAGGGAGTTACATTTTAGGGAAGCAGATCTGCCTGCTGGGGTGTCTCACTCTGCCAGCGATACAGGGAGTTAACAGCCTACCCACATTCTAATTCAGTTTTTTCAGCTAAAGGACTGAAGAATGGATGAGCCAAGCCTAGAAACCACAAGACTCGAGGCTTTTCAAGAGCTTATTCTTCAAGAGCTTATTCAACATTTTTGCCCCCATTTCATTTTTCCAGGTTCATGGCCCACAGTGTAGGCAAAAGCATACACTACATTTGGCCACAATTTGTTTAGTTTCCTTTCTAAAATATAACAAATGCTTCATAATTCCTTCAGAGAACTAACTGCTGGTCATCATCTGGAAGGTATATCCTAGTCAGCTTGTGCTAGTGGTCAAGATTCAGAAGGATCATTGTTGAGGGCTGGTTGAAAGAAGTATTTACAGTTCTAGGAGATTTCAGAGACAGTTGAAATTAGCCAGGGTTCTGATGTGGTATGGTTATCATAAAAGCTTTGACTAAATAAATTTTTCCTCTCAGATAACAAAAAATAGCTACAGAGAAACATTGTGAGAATTTCTGCTAAATATATTAATCTAAAAAATACCTTTTATTTTTTTATTTGATAAATTTGATGAGAAACCTAGTTTTCTTCCAACCAGGCCCCTTAATCCCTGCTTTGCAACTTTTCTGTTTAGTTTAGAAAAGGTGTTCTTGTGAGAGAGTATAATCCCCATAAGAACTACTGCTCCTTTACAGTTCAACTCAGTTTTTACCCACTTATTTAAATTATTATTTTCTTGTAATCTGTTCCTAGGTTTTTATTTACCATTATTCAATTCACAACATATTAGTAAGTAGAGAGAACCATCTCCTTTCCAACCCTAATTGGTGAGTGGAATTTTTGATCTGGTGCCATCAGCATACTTTGAAACCAGGTGGTATTAAACCAATTCGATTTTTTAATTGATTTTTGCATTTTATGCAGTAAGGGAAATTCATTGATGTTCATTTTGAAAATGAGATAACAATGACTTTTGAAACATTGCCAGCTCACAAAATGTAAAGTCAATATCAATTCATTAGCAAATTAATGGGACTGATTTTATTGTAAATAACTAGCAACTGTGCAGTTGGCAGGTTTGAATTAGTAGTTATTCAGAGCATCACATGCAAGTTCTGAAAGTAATGGAAGAGTTCAGAAATAGACTTTTTAATCAAGGGTTTTGTACTGCCTTTGGGAGTTAAATATTTTTCACCTTAAAAAGAAGTGTGTTACGATGACCTTATGGTGTGAATAGAAGAGTTTATATGATACTTATTCTGTGTCTTTAAACACAGGCCTAAATACAATTGGGTGAGTGATCACATTTAAAATTGAAAAAAAACCAAAAAAAATTAAAACATTTGAGTTTGCTGTCAAACAATTTGTCTTCACTTTTTTCATGCAGAAAAGGAAAGTTATTGAAGTAAATGTTGAAAGGAACTGTGGGTTTTCTTAAATGGATAAATAATGGTTTAGTCTAAGCTTTTTAAATTTTTTTATTTGCAATTAAATACTTTATTCTTATTAAACTGAAGTACAGTTGGAATCAAAACATCATTTTGAAATGGTAAGTGGAATCTCCTGGCATTTTTCTCTTTTTTCCGCCCATTTTTCTAGCTTAAACACAATGAAAAATTCAAAATTAATTTGGGAGTTGTTTCAGGCAGATGCATTTTTCACTGAGAAAAGCTTTTGCCTGAAGAGTTTCACCTATCTACAGTTCTGAATAATGCATTTCAGGTAGCTGTGCCCATGAGATCTACAGGCAATTGTACATTTTACAGGTGTTTCTCAGGATATAATACCTCCAGAGTTCTCCTCGGAACAAAATTCACCTTAGTCCTTAAAAAGCTCTACATGTTCTGTATCATCACCTTGTGTATGTGTTGAACTGGAGAATAACTGAAACAAGGCTCCTTCTCTTTCCTAGAGCTTCTAACTCCTTTTTCATTGGAGCTACTCAGCCTCCAATACTAACCAAATGCTTGTCCCTCCAGCATGACAAATTTTTACAAGAACTTTATTCTGTTTAACTTTTCTCATAAAAGTGTTGAAAAGTAGCCAAAAGGGAGAAAATCTGTGTCAGGATTTTTTAAATTGTAGTCATCTGTACGGTCTCAAAATCTCTTTCTCATCCAAGCCTGATCACTCCTGTAGCATCCATTACTATACTTTAATGTAGCCCAGTCACTATCTATGAAATATTGTTTGGGTTTTTACATAACCTGTGTCTCCTCTTTATTTTGACTGTGCACAAGTGAAGGCATAATTTAACTTTTTGATTTTGCCTCAAAATTTAAATGCTAAATGTTTTTCTGCAGCATTTCTGGTATTATAAAAAAAGCACAAAACTTCTGGAAAACCTAAATGCATTGAAAATGTTGTATTTAGATAAGAGTTATTTTTTCTGATTGTTCCATCTGTCAGTAGAATTGTTTTAGTCACTAACTGAAATGTTTGCAGGACTAAAATTTTTATGTCTATCAGAATTTGGAAAAGAATAATATAGTCATTGATATTTTGCATTCTTCTATTTATCAATTTCTTGTTCTTAAACATGAAAATTAGTATATCTAAGTATTTATTCAGTTCCCAGTACCAAACCTTCTAACTTATTAATAGAACATTAAAAATTATTGTTTGGGCTCAAATTTTGTTTAGCAGATTCTAGAGAGCTGAATAGGTGAGGTTAACCCTAAAACAAACCAGAGTCCAGATCCTCACAAGCATTTAGATTCTTATCTCACATCCATGTTGAAATGTTTTCAAAGATATGAGCTTTGAAGGATATCTTGACTTCTAAATAAAGCAGAACATGACATACACTCTGCTTTTTTTAGAAATGGTGCTGTAAAAGTGCATTGTAAGGGTTACTCCAGAAATCTTTTGAGTTTTAGGCAAGTCAAGATTTTCCAGGCACACCAAGGATATTGACTTTCTGAAGCTGACTAGATGATGTGAGCTACTTCCAGCAATTCAATCTACCCCATTCACAGCATAGCCAGTGTATAAAGGCATGCAATTTATAAAGTGCTGTTTCAGGGTCACTCTGCTACAGCCCTCTTGACATAGCCAAAAGAAAGTCCTGAATAGAGGATGAGAAATCTGATTGCTGATTAGCTTCAGTGTTATTTCAATCAGTTCCCAGAAGGAAGTTAGCAATCTGCACAGCATTCAACAAATGATTGCTATTAAAGGGCCATTATGATGGGAACACTCAATTCAGAAAGGTTTGGCTTTTGGTTTTGTTTTGTTTTGGGTTTTTTGGGGTTTTTTTTTTTTTTTTATCTTTTTTTGGGGGTGTTGATAAATCTGAATTTTGAGGAGGGTATTTCTTTTGGGTTTTTTGTTCCTTTTTTTTGGCTTGAGTTCTATTTAAGGACTTCTTGATTAAAATACTTTTTTACTGAATTTATGACTTTTTTCATTCACACTTACTATGGGCAAGCTTCATGGATTATTTAAAACTAAATATTCAGAGGAATTTTCTCAAAGGCAGTCCTCCTCCCAAAGATAAAGTGCTACTAAATTCAATTGATTAATGGACATCTTATTATTTCTTTTGAAGCAAAAATGATCAAAAGGTTATTATAACTGTTTTCATAATAACACAAAAACAACTTTAAGTGGGCCTACCCTGCACAGTCCAGGTGCTCCTCACCATCTAAATACACAAAGAAACAAAAGCTTCCTTCCCTGTGATTCAAAATTAAACTTTTATCTTTCTTTTAACATAATAAATCTGAATTAAAGAAGGATGGAATAACCATCAGACTATTAATATGGAACATATTGACAGGATGAGGGATAATGTTTTTAAATTTATGGAGGATCAATTTAGATTAAATATAAGAAAGAGGTCTTTTGTAATTAAATAGGTGAAAAAAATACTGGAACAAGTTTCCCAGAGAAGTGGTACATGACCCATTCCTGGAACTATTCAAGGTCAGGTTTAATGGGGCTATGAGAAACTTTATCCAGTTTAAAATGTCCTTGCTCATTGCAAGGGGGGGTTGGACTTGATGACCTTTAAAGGTCCCTTCCAACCCAAACAATTCTATGAGTCTCTGATTGCATAAACCTGGTAGAGGAAGCAAGTATCCTTATTTTCTCTTTAATTTTTAGGAAAATATTTAGTATTTTTTATCTTGCTTTTACTCTCCCAGAACAGCAGAGAGATATTACCTTCCTTCCCAGGAGTGTGAGGAAGATTAACACATTAATACATCAATACACTGAGGTATTCAGATACTGTGGCAGTATAAGAAATATAAATATCTTACATGATTATAAAGATTTACAAATTCAAAAGTATAAAGAAATCTATTAAAAATGCATATGCATTTAGTGTATGCATATTCTTAAAAGTGTTAACTTGTACACTTCAAAATTCAGTTCCTTCTAGGTGCTATTGGATCAGATTCACACATTCCAGATGTAAAAAGCTGGCCTTTATCAGTGTTGCAGGTCTGGCCTGATGGTATCTGACTATCTATCACACTTGTGATGAATCTAAAATCACTACTGGTATTGTAGACTCCCCAGGTGAAACGCAGCAAACTGCTCCATCAGTGATGTCTATAGCCACACTAACACGTGTAAGGGCTCTGAACTACAAAACAATTACCAAAATCGTTTTTGCCAGTACAGGGATTAACTCTGACTTGAAAATATGGAGGCAAACTATATTGAGCTGGAAATTACTTTTCTTCTGTTACTTCTCTGTTTTCATTTTTATTGCATTTAGAAAGACATAAAAGTATATGGTCAAACAAAGAAAGTCAAGAGCACACTGCATGAGGAAAAGGAGTTTCAGGGGACCTGCAGCATGAATTTTAATGTAATACAGAAGAGTTATACTCATAATTAAGTATCACCAGGTATAAATGCCATCACTGAACTTTACTGCCTTTTGAAGGTAGTAGTCGAGAGGAAATGCTGCTCTGGGCGTGTGTGCAGACCTTGCAGAGGCTTGGCCAACTCTAGGTATGGTCAAAAGTGACATTTGGGAGCTAAAAGTGCACTTCAGCAGCGGAAGGATTAGCATGATGAGAGTCTAATCACATCCAAAACCAGGAAAGTTTTGAGGATCTAAATTACAGACTTAAGTGTCCACAATGGCAACCCTTAGGGGTCTTCTCCCCTTCTGTTCATGCAAATGCACATCTTAATTGACAACTAAGGTCTGTCTGGAGCTTTCTGGGGGAAATTAAAGCACAATTACAAGTTACAATAGGTACAATAGTTTCACTGCTACTCCATCCTATAGTCATAGAGCCATTACTTTATCAGTTTATCTCCAAAAATCTTTCTGTTTCAGTCTTTTCATCTGTCATATAAATAAAAAATATGTTTTACTGTAGGATCATAAGGAAGTTTGAGTCATTAATTTCTGCACAGTCTAGTTAGATGCTAAGAATAAAACCTCTAAAGATGTTCCAAAAATTTATAGAACATATAAAAATATTATACTATAAACCTTTTGCAAATAGTCTTACACAGTGTTATGGTAAAAGTGTCACTTAACAGCCACATTTAACAGCTAAGTGTTAGATAACAGAAAAATGTCTCCCTCTGCCTTGTACTCAGGTTTGTGAAAAACAAACAAAAAATGAAGATATCAAAGCTCTGGGATCTCTGGTTGCAGACGAAAGTGAATGTTTAGAGATATTTTCCATTCTAGAGCTTTGCATTATAAATATTTGTTTCATCTATAACTGCCAGAAGTCTACCTATTGGGAGCACTACGAACTAGTCAGCAAATGAGAAGAAAAAAGCTTTTCTTTGTTGCTAGTTCAGGTGAGGCATTCCACTAGAAGCAAAAGATTTTTGGAAGGTATTGAAGGTTAATTGTGAATAATGCAGTAAATTATCAAAAAATAAGAATGAAACCACAATTGAAAGTACAATTGAGTAGTATGCTCAAACCATTTGAACATCACAGAACTTGTTTAGTTACTGTCATTTTTGTTGAAATCTTTGATGGTTTGTGAAAATGGTTTAGGAAACCTCTAGAGTGGCTTTGGATTATGCAGCTGGACTGAAAAAAAGTGTGATAAGCAAGGGTGAAGGAGAATGAGAGCTGCATCTTCTCTATCTTGCTGTTTTTAATTTCACTTCCAATTATGCCACCACAGAATCAAACTTTATTATTATTATTATTATTATTATTATTATTATTAATAATAATAATAATAATAATAATAATAATTAGCACATGGCTCTGGTGTGTGATAATTGCTTTCAGAAGAAGAATTTGAAACAAGGAAGTTTCAGACATGAGAAAGCGAATTGCTGTGCTACTGTCTAGAATTAAATGCAGTGTAGCAAACAGAGGAAACAATCCTGTCAGTATCCCAGCTCATCTGAAGTGTTCTCTCTCCTTTGTGGGAGCATGAGATCAAATCTTTCGTTAAAGGCACTCTGTGATTCGTGTGGAGTAGAGTTTTAAAGGTCAAAATCACCCATTTTACCCAATCCTGCTAGCCTTCCAATAAGGTTTTTCTGTCCAATTTCATTCTGAGTTTGCACCACATCTAGGAGCTCCACACAGGTCTCAGGAGATTTGTCTGCAAACACATTATATTGTCTCACCATAGTTAATAAATGTTTCTTGGGATATTAAAAATCAAAGAGAAAAAAAATATAAACTTGGTGACAAGGGTTCCATCATGCATTCTGTGGTGCCACCAGAGATGTAATCTTTCCCCTTAATAAAGACAATAGAAGGAATTGAGATCATAAGGACTCAGTGTGCAATGCTAATATGGAATAAAACTTACCTTCATTTGCAGTTTTTCTGAAATTCTAAATTATCAATAAGAAACATGTCCAATCACATTTATCTGTTTATTTGACAACATATTCCATAATGAGAATAAGTATTTCTGAACAATCCTAACAAATAAATGACTGTTGCTGAACTTGCTAATATAACAGCTTTTATTAAAGTAGTGTTGGGTCCTCAGGAACCAACATGAACCAAGAAGAGCCTCAGGCAGCATTACAGACTGGAGAAGTGGCTTGAGAACTGCTCAGCAGAATGGGACTTGGGGTGTTGGTTTACAGTCAGCTCAACATCAGCCAGCATGTGCCCAGGTGGCCAAGAAGGCCAATGGCATGCAATCAAATCCTGCTGTAAATGTACAGCTGTATGACGTTTTCCCACATTTTACTATTGAAACATCAGTGATAAAGAAAAATGCCAACATTATATATTAATACATTATCCCATTTGACAGAAAGTCAATATATAGATGACCAGATGGCTTGCTTTATCTTATACCTGACAAGTATGTATGGACCCTTGCAGCTAAAGGATAACTTAAATGATCAGCAGCCATTAAGAAACCATTACGTCTGTCAGTGTTTTTTTATTGCTGAAAATGTGGATGTGAGCATTGGGTTGCTGTCATTAATAAATCAATGCCTTTCTCGGTTTCATTTTTTTTCTCTCTCTGTGTAGAAAACCTGTGCTGTAACTGGAAAGCGTCTACTCAGATTTGTATGTACCATTCACAGTATCAATCAAGCTGAGATAATTTTGTAAATTTTTTAAACCATGCCAGAGCAATAACATCTCATACTCTACGCACTGGGCACTACCTGTGAAGTCTCCCTTCAACACACAAAATTAAACTAAAAATTAAATTAAAAATTTAATTAAAAATTATGAAGCAGCTCTATGTGCATACAGGGGAACTGAAGTGCTAATTCTGTCGCCTGCTGTCTTAATAAAACGGAAACAAATATTCTCATAAATATGATTCAAGTGTTCAAAAGTAAACTGGGGTTGCATACCTCCCTATTTCCACATATATGTCAGCGTTAAACTTGGTCAAATAGAATAAAATCCAGCAGCGTTATAATCATTATATATCTCCAATATAATCCCTGAATTAAAGCAATTCACACTATTTTTTTCTCTGTTTTGCCCATCTGACATACCAAACTTATTGCAAGAGTTCACATTTTATTTCTTCTTTCACAAACTAACCTTTCCTCTCTCAATGCATAAACCAGAGACATTATTCCTAAATATACTTCATCAGTGTGCAAAAAACCTGAGTTCTATTTACAGTGTGCCATCAACAGTGTTCTATTTACAGTCTGCTATTAGCACCCGACTTTGATGACAGAATTTTTATTTTCTTGATGGTTTTCTTCCTAGTGCTCCCTAGAAACTTTTCTTTAGCTGATCTCCTGCAACTCTGGAAGTACAAGAGTGTGACTTAGTGTAGGTTCATACTCTGCAGGAAGCCTGGACTTGTATCCTGGTCTTGGCCTGGCCAGCGTAATGATTCCTTCATAAAACAATTTACACTATCTGATGATGACCTCAGTTTGGTTATGACTCTTCTTCACTCTGTTCCTAGATCCTACATCAATTAAATAGGGTTCTGAAACCAGAGCTAGGAAAAGAAATATTCACAGCAAGAAAAAATATTTATTTTTCTCTCCCTTCTGCTGCATTCTGCAGGCAGGGGTTCAGAATCAGACTTCTTAGACTGTCTTTCAGTCTGTTGTGTAAATCATTATCTGTTCAAATTATAAAATTCAGCAGACCTATCTTCATTTTATATTCAAAAATATCCCATTTGACAGGACAAACCCAAAGGTAATGATAGCCTAATATTTTGGCTCCCTGAACTTGAACAGAAATGACTTACGGATCATCCAAATGGTTCACACCAAACTACAGTGTGAATTTAACCAGCAGTTAAGTTTTACTGACAAAGACTCTAACTAAAGTTCAAGGTTAAAAAGTGTACTAGTAAGTACGCAATACACTTTGAACTTCATTTTTTTGGTGTACACAACAGTATATGTCACTTACTATGTGACAAGTACTATTGATTTTGGGGTGTATTTCTGACAGTTCAGCTTTAAATCTCTATTTGGACTCCCAGACACTTCATAATGTGCCACAAAAAAAAATCCTGAATACGAATATTTTTCATCTAAGCAACCTTCACAGCGGCAGGAGAGTTGAGGCAGGACAGTTGTCTGCTACATTAGGCTCTTGGCAATCTCTTGTCTCAGTGTCACCAAAACAGGGGGACCCAGACACAGACCAGCTGTGCACTGAATATGTAAGGACTCCTGATAAGGGAAAATTGGGTATTTTAAAAAGAATGATGTTGGAGTCAGGTTTCCAGACATCAGAAAGAAAAAATCTAGGCATAATTTGTCATTCTAGCCCAAACTATTAGGTCAATTGGTTAAAGCATGGTTCTGACAATGCCTGAGTCATGGATTTGGCCCATGTATGGTCCATTCACTTAAGAATTGGACTTGATGACCCTTGTGGGTCCCTTCCAACTCAGAATATTTTGTGACTCTTTGATTTTAAAAAATAGGGGGAAAAATCCATTTCTGGCATCAAATTGGCACTTACACAGTTCAGAAATATTGTTGCAACTAATTCTTCTAAGAGCTTTGGAAAGAAAAGCAGCATCTCAAAAGCAATGAATAAAAATAGTAGTTACCTTTTCTGACAGAGATAGACTTTTGACTTGAGCAGAGAATATAAATACTTCCCCCATCATTTCTTCCATATCCTCTATTTTTGTTGTGACAGTGCTTTTTGTTACATTAAGAAAGGAACAGAATTATAAACTTCAGTTCAGAGCTGTCAGTAATAACCCCTCAAAAACACTACAGCCAGCCAGGTGGAACACTGATTCAGTGTCTTGGGTTTCTATCCATAATATCCAAGGAATGGCAAATAGGGTTGCAGTGTTCAGAGGCACCCAGAGCCCCATTTCCACAGATGTTTTCCATGTACTGAACACCAAACTGTAGAAGACCTGCACCAATCTGTTCCTTCCCTTTCCCAGGGATGTTCAGCATCTGCCATGTTCCTGGTTTTGGTATAATACTCTTCCATGATAAAGCAGTTGAAAAGCAAAAAGTACTTTAAGTGCTGCTCTTAAAGCATTCATGTTGTAATTCTTCAGGTATTAGAGGGCTTCCTTTGCAGATGCTTTAATATCCAAAGAGTGAAGAATATAATGTATAATTCAGAAAACAAGAAAACATTAAGGAGGTAAGGTGCATCTATTTAAAGAATAACCCAGGAGTTAACCCATTACTATAGATGTTGTATTGTGATCTTCTAAAATGGTACACTAGGTCATCTTATTTTTTTATTTCTCAAACTATATAAGACAATTCTACAGAGAAAAATGTAGAGGAAATATGGAACCATGGATGGAAATTATGGAACACTTAGATTGAGACAAAATAAGGTAAATGTAAGGAAATACTTTGTATAATAACTTTTGCTCCTATTTCCTATTTGTGATGTTTTTCAAGTATTTATCATGTTTTGCATGTCTTGTCTTTCATTTTCAGAAAAAAACAGCACCTTTGACAGGTAAACTTAGAAGATACTGTCTTTAAAATTATATAGAGGTGGTTTTCTATTTCTATTTCAGCAAAATTAAACTATCTTCTCATTAATCATTATGCTTATAAGTGATACTTGAAAATTACCAGAGAATATTTAAGATTTCATTTAGGAAATATTTACACAGCTTTACTGTGTGACTGTGTCAAGCCATCAGAAGCATTAAAAGGTTTCCATTTGTATGACCTTTTCATATCCACAACCCAGAGTGCATTTTTTGTTTAACACATGACAACTCAGGTCATCTTTAATGCATTTTGTAGGACTTGCAGTCTTAAATTATCTCAGTCAGCATACTCTTTCTGACAGCTGAAGGAAATGGCCAGACACTAAATCAGTGCAAACATCATGTATTTACTATTTTAATTCTCACCACAGCCACAGTAAGCAGTCATCAGCAGGGATGTAAAAAGCTTAGACCATCTCCTCTTGACCTAAACCAGGCTTTTTATAATACATCAGATGCTTCCCCCAGCACTACTGTGTGTCATTGTGAGTTCAAGGAATTGACAGAATTTAAGTTGAACTTCTGTTTCAGTCAAAATGATTTCAGAATGCAAACATTTTGATGTAGTGAAGACAGAGGTTGTTTTTTCTGAACTGCTGTTTTCAAAATTTATTCTTTTCTTCTTCTCAACAAAAGTTAGCTAAAACTGACAATTAACCTTCAAAATCCCTCTGGGTCTTCTGTCCAATGGCAATCTCTGGAAGAGTTAAGAGTTAATCACACACAGGAAGGAGGAAGGAAGTACCCTTTCTATGAAGCTGTTCAAACCATTAACTGTGCGGGTAATTAAAAGCTCTGAAAGCACACTTCTATTAAAACTGATTCAGCAGAATGAGTCAGAAAGACATCAAGGTAAATGGGTTCTTCTTTCCCAGAATTTCACCTATGGAGCCTGGATAAGGTCGCTGACTTTCTCAGTCATTCTTTAGCTTTATGCTGGAACCAGCAGAGTTGATTAAAGTCTCTACAGAGTTCAAGTCTCAAGTCTCCAGCAAAATAACTAGAATATGACACAGTTCATTTTAAAAGGTCAAAAGCAAATCTAAAAAATAAAAAAGTGACCAGACTGTAGCAATCTACCAAAAGAATGCATTATAGATGGTAGCTATATTATTTTGAGATATTACAGTCTGTTAAAGTCTGAGTGTGTCTTGGTACATCAACTATTCACTAAGAGAAATCAAAAAAAAGGCAAAACCCAGAGCTAGTGAGGCACAGATCCTCCCACATTCTTCCTCTGTCTGCCATGTCTTACAGACTTTTGGACTAATTTTTCAGTTAATCAGCAATTCTGGGAAATTAGAAAAAAAATGTTTAGGGGCAAGAGCTTGTTTTATACAGAGCCTTGCTGAAGTTTGTTCCAAGAGAAGTGAACAACATTTTGAGAAAAAATTTAGTTTGAATTTAAAGTAAAAAAAATGTTTCAAGTAGCAAATTCAATTTAAAAATTGCTTTTCTTTTTCTGGAAGAAGCAACTTGGAAAAGCTACAATGAACTTACAAAATATTTTGTTACTGAAAATTGTCCAGCAACAAATATTTTGCATAGATTTTTCTAATAATCCTGTTCCAAGATTCTAGCATTTATGTTGACTTTCATATGTATTTTAACTTTCTATTCAACTAAACTGCATGGAAATAAGAAATCGCTCTTTCTTTTCTGAGAGTCCATTATATCTTTAAAATAGCTTTTGTATGTTGCATATCTACACAGACATAATACAGCATCAGGTTTAGAGCATGAGAAAATAAGAACTGCCCAATCAAACTCATTTACAATCATCACATTTTTAGTGACCAGACAGTAGCTACAATATTATTAACAATTAGATCACTACAGTTGACTGGGCTTGAGTAAGGCCCAGCATATGCATGCAATGAAAGACGTCTAATTCTTGTCTCTATGTACTGGGTATCACCCCACCATGAAGCCTGGTTTCTTAAGGACCTGGTCTTGCAGTTAACCAGACATGTCAAAGATTCACCATGAATGAAGTTGGAACTAAAAATTACAGCATATATGAGACATACATAGGATCTTACTGCAGAAAATGTTCCAGCATTCACATAATGATGCACCCAAAAATCCTCAAAATGGGAAAATGACCATGCAGTGGACTCCAACTCATTAGGGGAATGAAACACCTCTCCTCTGAAGAAAAGATAAAAGAATGATGAATTACAATGTGCAAGAAATTGGGCAAAGGGGGTAAGAAACCCACATGGGTGAACAAGGAGCTCCTGCCATTACTCAAGCATAAGCAGGAAATGCACAGGAGATGGAAACAGGTTCAGACCATTTGCAATTAATATAGTGAGGCTGTCAGAGTACATAGAAATCGGACAAGGAAGGTCTAGGCCCATCTGTCCTGTGGCAGTCCATTCTTATACATGTATATGCTCACAGGAAGTTTGTGTGAGCTGACAACATGTTCTCTCAGCAGGGATAGGCAGTATTCTGCTGTCTCCTGACACCCAAGCTGGGAAAACAAGGTTCCTGCAAAGATTTAAAGATTTCCCTTCAATGCTGGCATATTGTCAATCCAAGACTATTCCACTCTGGCAAATAATGACCAGCCATTCTTGTTCTTCTGAGTAAACCATTAGCAAAATCAAGGAACAAAGACATGTCTTAGTTCACATAATTGCTCCCTGAAGGGCTAAGTGATTCCCAAATACCACTTGTTTTGTGTAATTGTGTTGAATTTCATTAATCAAAATGAATGGCAAGGATGGGTTCTACTTTATTCTCTTATTTTTTCTCTTGTCCTCCCTTTTGCCCTGCAGTGCATCTGAGAAAAAGTTTGAAGCACAGCTGAAGTCCTTGAGGAAAAAAACAACAGGATGTGGATGAGAGTTTTGAAAAATCACACAGAGAAATAAGTTTACAGAGAAAGAAAATAAATAAAGATTCTATATTGGCCTAGGAGATACATTTCAACAGTTTGATGGTGTTTGGAGCACACATCACATTACTTTTTGAGGCTTGCCTTTTTCTAACATGACTTCTTGACAAATGCCAGGTTACTGAAATACATGGAATTTTGAAGAGAAAATTACTACACTTCCTTGGGGCAGCCCTTCTAGGTACCTGTCTAGCTGGTCTGATTTTAATTGACTATTAGTGATCAACCACTAAGAGTGGAGGGAGTACAGAATAGCATTTACTTTATTCAGGTTCTAACCTCTAACATCAGAAGGAAATGGTTTTCTGCTGGCCTCAAAGGAAAGAAACACTTTACTACTCTAGGAGATTTTTCAGACAAGCCTTCCAGCAGCAAGAAAATCAGGGACAGAAGCAATGCAATACTGCTTGATATTAAGGATGACATAAGTACAGCCCTGACAGCTGTCTGGAAAGTCATAAATAACAGGACATGAAGCCTAGAGGCCTTTGGAAAAAAAACCACGCAAATCAAAAAACCACCCAGTGCCCCAGAAGAGCTGACAATATTGTGAGAAGTCACTCTCTATCTAGTATGAGAGACATGCAGAAAGAGGAATCACTTTTTCGTGGTTACCAATTAGCTGATTTAATTTCAATAAATATTTTCATATCTTTCCTCCACTGAATTTTTAGGTGCTTTATGATGAGATTTAACTTCAGCCTGTGGAGTAAAACAGCAGACAGATGTTACTTTCCAGAGTAAATAAAACTTTGCAGGAAACCCTATTGTACCTCTACCAGTTTGTGCACATGAAAACATGGTTATTTCTGTCAACACTTTGCAGCCTGACACAGAAATAAGGCTTAAGAGTTACAATATTTTATAGATACTCCTGCAGCAAAGCTTGGAAGTATACTTATATATATAAGCATATTTGTCATACAAATAAAGGATCTAAAATAATATATAAATGCTTAGCATCAGTATTGGTGACTGTTTTTCTTGTTTGTTTATGTTTGGGGTTTTTTTATTGTTGTAGGCAGCAAGAAAAGCAAAGGAATGGGTATTAAACTATAATTTTGCCCATTAATTTTATCAATTTATTTTGGGATGTAGAGGATCAACAATTATGTCCCTAGGCAAAAAATATTTTTGATGAGGCATTTTATTTTGTTTTTCCTGCGTTTAAAAGTTCGTTTAACTGCGTCGTAATTTCAAGTGATTGTAGAAAAAAAATAAATTCAGCAGAAAACTTAAATGTCATTTCACATTGACATGTCTTCTGTCAATGGATGAGCTGGGGTAGTTAAAGTAATGGCTGTACCTCTGCCACTGGAACCTGTTCAACTTGATGACTTGGTCAGATGATTAATAACAGATATCAATTTAGGCCTCAGATATTCAGGAAATAATTATCCTGCATTAAGAATTTGCTCCTGATGAGCAAATTAAAACAGTATTGTTTTGGGCAAATAAGAAAGTCTATTAAAAAATGCTCAACAAAGCAGCAGTTAATATTTAGCATTAGAATTTCATTTTTTAAAATTATTTACAATATACTGTCCAAATTGTGCCCTGGCCCAATCCCCCTGTTTCACTGGGGGAATGCTTATATCTGCTTGTAAGATTTAGCCTTTCATTGAAAAAATCAAAGTACAGGATTATTTGATTCAAGAGCTAGCTGTGGCCTTTGATATTTAAAGATCCTACAGATTAAAACTGTTCTGTTTTCCTTAGCAAGGAATTAGGGGAAGAAAAGGAGAAGGTCAGTAAAGGAAATATTCATGGACAAAGGCACCTGATATTGTAGTGCTGGTGCCAGGCAAAACTGTTGCTGGTAAATGGAGAAGTAAAGAACAGACCAAGCAGAAGCTTGCCTTGTGTCACTGTTGCTTTTAGCAATCTCTTGTCTTTCAAGCAATATGCTACTCACTCAGCAAAGTCCACCAAAGCATGAATAATTGGTTTATTGTTCTTTCATATCTTAAAAATGAAGTGACAGACAAGCCATTAGAGGATATGAATATAAGAGAAATACCTCTGAAAGAAGTTGCTTTTGTTTTTTCCCTGAGATTTAGGTGATTGGGCTCTTGGTCATTTGTATCCTTCTGGCTCCAGCTTTAACTGCTTGGATAGGCCAAGCAGGACAATAAAGCCTATACCTTGTGATGAGCTGCCCAGCAGGAGAGGATGGGACAGCTCTGGTGCTTATGTTTGTGTGTCTGCTCAAGTGCTTTGACACTTTCAATATAAGGTATGAAGTACTTTTGCAGGAGTCAATGTGAATTAGGGAAGCAGTGCCAGGACAGTGACAGACTGATGAAAGTAACAGGAAGAAAATATGCTGAAATAAAGTTTTCTTGCAATGCAAGAAATAGGCTTGTGGGGGCATTCCTTTTAAGCATGTGTGAAAGAAGTCTCTCAAAGACAAATACATATCACTAGTACAGATAGAAAATTAGATATCTGGCTTTATAGAAAATATATTCTGGTCTTGGCTTAAAAAGCAAACACTTTGCTTCTGCTCTTAACAGCTTGATTCAACTCATTGACTTGAAAGAAGTTTCAGCCATGCATTGAGATTTGAGGAATTAAAGTTACTACCCTTTTGTACTGCAATTATTCTACTCAAATAATTGGCCCTGGGATACAAAAGTCAGTGTACCCAATAGCCAGTTGCTGTAGGTCCATTGATATTTCTGACTGCATTTTTCCTTAGGGTTAGTATTTCCTTAAAGTGCTTTTCATAGTTTAATAATTAGCATATTTTTAATTAGTTTCCTCCTTGTGATCTTTATCCTATTGCTGTGTATGCATATGTTGGTGTATATGCTGCATTTGGTAGCAGTTTTGCTCTCTGCAGGGACAGATAGTTGTAACTTGGCAGATGAATGCTGGCATGCAGAATGATTTCCCTAAACTTTTCAGGAGTCCAATTAGCATATGAGAGGGGTACAGGGGGTTCCACTCTAGTGAACCCCCTGAGCCACTCTTCCCCAATGTGCAAATGTGCAGACAGCTCGGCATAGTTACAGATTTGTATAATTATAAATAATTTTTGTTTATGGAGGATTCATGCATGAGATGCTATTACCGTATGCAAAGGGTTACCTTTCCAGTGGGAAGGAGATAAATGTTTATGAAGGTGTGTTGTATGGGTTTGGTAAATATTTGCCAGAAGATGAATATGTATAATTCCCAGTGTGCAGTGCAGTGAATATTCAGAGATACTAATCAGTCATAGTGACAGTATACCACCAATGACACTTCACTTGCTATGAGTTGTAAAGGCAAACCCTACTCACAGAGGGACCTGCTACTGAAAATATAGAAATTATGTAAAGATCACCAGCAAGACTGTGGTGTAAAGTGGCACAGCTCTATCAGATGACTGCATCTTAGTCAGTTTCCATTTTAATCTACATGATTTAGAGAAAAATCCTTTCTTCTTGCATTTTAGCTACATAATTTGTGCTGTAATAAATGGTCAGATGATATGTGGGGGAATTCTTATTGAGGTCTGGTTTTCTCTTACGTTACCTTTAAATCAGAAATTGAAATCAATGCACTATAATCTGACTGTGTTTTCTTCATGCTGATGGCAGTCGGAAAAGATTTTTTGTGATGGCAATTGTTCTCCAATGAGCCAAGTATTAAATTAATATTTGTCTTTTTCTCTGCATCCTAAGTTTGTTCATCTTGATAGTTGTTCTTTCCAGTACCTAAAGTGGCTTACTAGAAATCTGAAGAAGGATTTTTTTAAAAGGCCATGTGGTGACAGGACAGGGGGGAATGGTTTTAAGCTAAAAGAGAGTAGGTTTAGATAAGATGTTAGGAAGAAATTCTTCACCCAGAGGGTGATGAAGTACTGGAACAGGTTTCACAGAGAATTTAAGAATGCTCCATCCCTGACATTGCTCAAGGCGAGGTTGAATGGGGACCTCACCATGCTGGGGGGTGTTGGATTTAGATGATCTTTAAGGTCCCTTTCAACCCAAAACTTACTTTGACTCTATGATTCTATACTCTGTTGATCACTTCATTCAGCCTCTGCTAGTATTTTTTTTCTGCCTAGGGGAACAAAATTCAATATATTATATAGAAGAAATGTGTCTCTAAATTAATTTGTAAATCTCTTTCAGCCTCACATAGTTAAATCTGAAACCTCTTAGTCCATGTCAGTTCAGTCTGACACAGGGCTGTCAGCCGCAGAGTATTGTTTGCTTATACCTCTCATGATTTTGCTTATACCTCTCATAATAAGGTGTGTAGAGGAAGGGAGCTTCATCTTACTTACTGTAAGACAAAAGCTTGAACATGACCTCAGCCTTTATTGGACAATAGAAAATCAGTGCAGGAGTGGGAAAAAAATAGTAAATACTTCAACTGTCAGATAAATCATATATTCATATATTCATAGAATGTCTTGGGTTGGAAGGGGCCTTAAGGGTCGCCCAGTCCCAACCCAGACACCCAGTCCCAACCCAGACCACTGAAAATTTACAACTGAACCTAAAAAGTCATCAGGACTAAACTAAACAAGCCATCAGAGTTTAAATTTCCTTAACATGGACAAAACCAACATTTTCTTTAACACCATAAATAAATGTTCAAGATCTCATGATCTGCAAAGCCAAGCTTGTGACTTGCATTAAAACAGCCTGTCTATGGATAGAAGGAATAGATAGTGAGTTCAAAAATGTGATTCGACATAATTTTGCCTGGTACTTTCTGTGATTGAATTGAGGAATTTAATTTCCAGAATATCCTGGCTCATATCTTAAAAGAACAAAAACAATCTAAACATGTTCAAGAAAATTAGGGAAGAAAAGTAAATATGGCAGTTTAGGTTAACTGACATAAAATTGCTTTTGTTGACTAATTTCCATGTTTTTCATTGTCTTTCTTTCACCCCAATAAATGTACGTAATGTAGGTATTTATTACCTACTAGATATACATGAATAAAGTCTATTCCATTTTAGTCAAAGATAAAAAAACTACAAGAATTTCAGGTATTGTTTTTCTATCAATTAAAAAAAAAGAATGTTTAGACATAGCTGCTTTGGAAGCTTCATATATTTTCTTTATAGAAAATATATGTCATCAGCTGAAGAGAGAAAGGGCTGGATTTCTTATTTTGGAGAGATCATAAAGAAAACTTCTTGTTCAAGACAAGCACTGTATCTCCTAGGCTTACCAAAAACAAAATCCATAAGTTCTTTTTAAAATCAGTGGGCCTTTGCTATCATGACTAACTAAATCTCACAGCTAACTGACTCTGAGACAGCAAATTTATTATTAGGTTTAAAGATCCCGTAGCAATTCCTCCTGTCCCACAGTTAGCAAAACTAATGTATCAGATGTTCAACATCTGCTGTGTGGAACTAATGACATCCATCATGGTAACACATAAAACTTCATATTTTGCCTGATTATGATCACAAAAGACAGCACAGTTTCAAAGATGCAGTACACCACTTCTTTACAATGGGTAAAATGATATCTCTTCTCTAAAGTACACAGGGTTACGCTGAATTGGATAATCTGAGAACATTAAACTTTGACTTTAAACACAGTTGCCAGAGACTATTTTCCTGGGGAGATTTTTAGTTACTGCATTGTGGGGCTTTTTGTTTGGTTGTTTTTGTTTTCCCCATGATGGAGTTAGGTCATTCATCTCATAAGAATTGTACTTTAGTCTTCAATCTCATACTGAAGAGCCTACAAAGAGCTATCAGATCATTGCATATTTTGTTTATACCTCAGTTGGCTAGAGAAATGACAAAGAAGGAAGCTCATTGGTTTTGTTTTAGGGGTTTTCCACACTGTTTTTTATTTCACTGCATTCCTGTAACATTGACACTCATTAACACTGCCATCCTATGCATACACAGAGATCATTCATAGTTCAGCAGCACTGTGAAGGGCCACAGGTAGGGTGATGTGCTCCAAAACTGTGAATGGCCATTTCAGAGTACTATATTAATCTGCAACTGATGACCTGGTGTTCTTTTTGACACTTAAATAACTGCTTAAAACCTAGTCCAAGTTAAAAGACAGTGATGTCTTCAGTTATTCATCATAATTTGTGAACATTTAATATACCATGAACAAGTTTTCTTTGTAGTAAACAGGTGCTAATTAATTAGTGCCTGTCATCTTTATTCCTTTCAATTTCATTTCAGTCAATTCTAGGAAAAAGAGCAAAACACTTTGTGGGTAAAGAGTCACAGCATGGCATGTACAGTCCAGAAGCAAGCTTTGCAGATCAAACTATAAAGTGCACCAAGAAGACTGGTGCAGTAATCATGAATTAAGGTTGTGATGGGGCAGAGACACAAGGGAAGGTGACATTTTAAACATACAACTTTTGTTCCCAAGGCATCTGGTTTTTAAATTTCCAAAAGTAACATGAGCTTTAGAATTGTAGAGTTTCTACAGATCCTGTAAAATTCAGCCAGAAACCTTTAGAACTGGGCCTTAAATAGAATATAAAGTCCTCTTAACACTTGAAGGTAAGGTAATTTGCATATTACACAACTGCAAACCTCTTTTTGATGACCTTTTAGAACATATTTCCTTTTGCTGTTTAAGTTTTCTTTCCAACTACAACAAAAACTATTGTGAACATTAGAATTTCTTATTTCTTCTAACAAACAAAAAACTTATGGAATTCCTGGCCACATCCCCAAAAACCTAAATGAAGTGATTATGCAGCAATTCCTGATCTGAACAGTGCCATTCAATGATGACAGTTAATTACCCATAATCCCTGAATTAGAAATTTTAATTTACTAAAATTTTTTGCATCATTACAATTAGACACATAATATTGCTCTCAGTAGTCACTTTTGATCCATGCTTTTCAAAACAATTTTAAAAAACACAGTTCTAATGCCACAAGATGGGAAAAAAAAAAGATAAAGAAAGCAATGTGTCACACCAAAGAGCACTAAATCAGTTCAGTACCAAGGCAGGAATAAAACTGAGGTAGAGGTCCAGCATGCTCATATACTGGACTATCCCTCTCTCTTCCATGCATATAGGGCAGAAAAACAGCTTTTGTAAAGTCTTGAGTGTCCTATTATCTAATTAGGTAAGTCCCTGCTTTGCTGCCATTGAGACCAGGAACAATCCTATTAGAAATAATCGAGTTTATCAAGCCATTGTGAGGGCATATGAAACCCTTGTGAAGGGCACTGGTAAACCTGTTCTGTCACCCGCTTTGAGCCCTGGTACTCCAAAAGAGGAAGCAATCATTTCAGGTTTAGAAGAGGATAATCACGAAACCAGCAAAAAGACTGCAACAAAATTCGCAAACCTCATAATGCCTTTATTAAAAAAGAAAAATAAAAATTAAAAGAAAAAGAAGAAATAAAAGTATAATGAGCCAGTGCAAATAAGGATGAATTTCAGCAAAATATATGGACTGACATGACTGTGACTCTGGTAAGAGCTCAATAAGCAGGTAAAAAGCTTATGATTCAGGACTAGTTTTAGCTGGAACAATAGGAAGAAATGCTTAAAATGGAACATTTTCCAAAATGTAGGACTACTTTTCTTACAGGGAAGTAATTCACCTTCCTCTGAAATACCAAGTCACAGGTAAAGGCAGAATGCCTGATCTAAATTCTGAAAAATTACTGTCAAATGTTATGTCCTCTGATTCTTAAGAGTGTAAAGTACTTTAAACTAAAAACCTCACTGCTATGAGCAAAGAAGTTTCATTCACATTTTCCTCACTCACATTCAGCTCAAATAAACTATTGAGGTCTCAGGAAGTGAGAAAAGGAAAGAGGAGTCCATTAAAATTAAACTCAGCTAATGCATGTTGGACAGCCCCAGATTATTAAGAAGCTTTACTATATTGTCTGTTCCCTCTTAACTGAAGAGATTTCATAAAGCCTAGGTTAAGAGCATACTCCATCTTTCTTCCCCTTTGTTCTGTTTGAATGTTACTCTATGAAGCGCCATAAATGCAATAATATGCCATACAGAAAAATTGGGTGAGGCTGAAATAAAGAGAAAAGGCAAGAAACATGAGTATTTTTAATATTCTTACTGGAAAATAATGTCATTCCTTTTTAAAGTACATTTTTGTACATTGAACTGGTTTTGTCCTTTACCGAAGATGCAAAGTGTAAAAAAAAAAAATGCTTCTTATATTTTCTATCTCTTTGATATAGGTTGCTGCATAGATGATCTGTCAGTGACAAGTATGAGCTTATGCAGATGTGCTTTGCACTTGGTAAAACTGTAAAGAATAAGGGAATTATTGTGAATAACAGTGGACATGTCTGCTGAAAGTGAAGTGAAAAACTGAACAAATAATGACATAAAAGAGGCAGGAAACAGTAGAGAAAAAAGTGTAATCAGACATCTTGGGTAACAGGGCCCCTGGTTGTATCACCTTTAAAAAGTATGGAATGGAATTATAAATGAAAGAAGTGTTAAAATGACTAGAAGTGTTAGAATTTACATATATAACATTTCATGAGATTTGACCAAACTCCCTAAAAATTGCTTAGTGCTTTTGTGCAACCCGTAAAAAAATTGGAGAAAAGACTAAATTGAAAAAAAAGGTTTTCCTGCATGAAATTCCCTTACTCCTGTGAAGTAAAGTAAAGTGAAGTGAAGTGAAGTGAAGTGAAGTGAAGTGAAGTGAAGTGAAGTGAAAGACTTTTTCATATGCCCAAGTCAACAGACCATATTTGATTTCTTGGATTGCTGGATGATCTCCATCCTTTTGACCCTCCAGTCTTCCTTTGAGAGAGGCACAGTGAAGTCAAAGTGCAGTGTACTCTTTGCTTTCCTTCCATTGTTCGTCTGTCTGCTGAAATAGAAAGGAACAATGGACATCCAAATCCCAAAGGAATCAGTCAGTTGAAAAGGACACATGCAGATATAGCTAATCTTTTAGTCCTCTTTATCAACACACAATTCTAGTTAATCTCAAAGATAAATTCTTCAATCAAAGTCAAGTGGCATGTTTTCTAGTAAAATTTCTTTCTCTCCCTCTTCAGATTCACTGGCATAAGTGTGTGAAAATGTCTTATTTTGTATTCCTTGGTCTTTTTTTCACCACATTCTCTTTTTTTCTCTAGGCCTTGATCAATAGATGTTCAGCATACAGGCAGGCACATCTGAACACACAGGCTTTAGCAGAGTGAATACACATACTGCTTTCTGAGTTTTCCCAGTTACTTCCTTCAAGAAGAAAAAAAGGAAAGGACACAATGCCACAATCTATAAGTCAGGTCTTTTTAGTCACAATTATTACAAGGTCTTTGATAGCACTTTGACATTTATGGGGTGTGTTATGCACAACAATCAGTGCTTCCCTCTTTGGAACACATTATCAAGCACACAGTAATCCTTAGCTTGGCCTTTTTTGAAATATTTTTTTATTTCTTTCTCAAAGCTCCAGATATCATCACAGAAAAACACTTCTGCCTTAGACAAACAAAGAAAAGTCACTCCCTTCTCTGTCAACCTCTATTTGCACTGCAAAATTTGTAGAAAGCTATGGTGATTAAATAAAGGTGTCATGTTTTGCACAGTGTCCACAGTGTTAACTTGGTTTATTACAAAGTTTTCATTCCAGTGACACTCATCCATGGAACAGTCAAACTGAAACAGACCTACCTATATGAGCAGACTTTCTAAACTATTAACCCTTCAGTCCATTATACTTATGGAACAATAATCCAAAAAAAATGGCAAATGATGACATGCAGATTATTTTTATTGTTTATTAATATAAATTAATACTTTAAAATATATATATTATATTTTAATATTTTTAATATCTTGTCCCTGCAGCACCAACTTAATACTTTTAAAAGATATTAAGAGTCTTAGTCTAGGCCAGATATTCCTTAATTATCCACAAATTATCAGGGTTACTAAGAGTATCTTTGAAAAATGCCTGACTTTTCTTTAAAGTGCTGAGGAAGATTCTTCTGGCAGAAAGATAACTGTTTAAGCACTGTCTCTAGTAGCAGGAAAATCTTGGAAAGATTGCCCAGAACATTTTTTGTTCTCTGTTTTTATACAGTACAACTTCAAGGAGATTTGTTTAAGACCCATCTCTACTATTGACTCTGTGTTGTCTGGCAAGTTGTTTTATCTTTACTGCTATTTAGCATGTAAGGGTGTTTTGGTTATTTTCCCCTCACAGAAGATATTATAAGAGGGATCAATTATGATTATTTTTGTTTTGGCCAAAAGTTTTAGGGGACTATTTTAAGTTTCTTTCAAAATTAAATATTTTTCAGATTAAAAAAATTCTAAGCAGAGACAATTTAAATTGGAAAATAAATTATGGGTTTTCACTTGTATGTGAAAGGCTTTCATTTATAAGCCATGTCATTACTTCCTGCAGTAGTATTCATTCAGCTGGAAGACTCACTTCAAGGAGAAAAAAAAAAGGAAGTTTTAAGGTTATCTCCTTATATTTCTTTTCCACTTGAGACTATGTTCTCTGTAGTAAAGGTTTTCTACTACCTTTTGGTTTTGCTGCACTAAACACATTAACATTGAAATTTGGTTTTGAAATTCCTGGTGCTTTGCTAATAAAAATAATTCCTACAGTGTCCACTATGAAGCAAGAAAACTTTAGCTCAACCCCTGAGTTCTCCAGCTTTTACCCATCTGATTCTCTCCCTGATCCCTCTGGTGGGATCTCATGAGTGAGCAGCTCTGTGGGGCTTGGCTGCTGGCTGGGGGGATATTGGGCTACCCCACTTCTCATCTCTCCAGCTTCTGAAATTAAGATGCCATTTAAGGTCATGTAGGGATGAGGCACCACGTGTCTATGCTGCAAGAAGCAAATATGGGCATAAGAACTGTTTTTCTAATTAAAATGAAGTCAGGAGGGGAATTTTCAGTTCACATGAAGACCATATAAGTACTGCCTGTAATCACATTTCAGAACCCTGAGTGAAAATACTAGGATCTAAATATTGTCAAATGTCCTCTTCCAGAGATGAGAGTTGCTTATGAATTAAGTTGTATTTTTCTAGGGTTTTTCTAGGGCTTTTTTCATCACAACTCAGAGTAAGATTTATCATGCATTTAAAGAATATTTTACTTTATTATCAGGTCAATTCTGAATATTGAAAACTGTAGAAAAGTACAGATTTGTACAGTTAAATGAATTCTTTACTGAAAAGAATTTTACAATTAAGTGTATCTAGTTCTCATGGGAAGAGCTAAGGGCAAATTAATAGAGAAAGTACAAAAAAAAAAACATACAAGAAAAGCAAAACAAGGAATTAATTCACTGCTTCCCATTGTCAGGTAGGTGTTCAGCTATGTCCAGAATAGCAAGGCCTGATCATGGGTAAAAGTGAGGTAGTAAAACCAATGCCATCACACCAAACCCCACCATTCTTTCTTCTTTCCCTATGATTTCATTTGGTATGAAATATACCTTTGGGAACCCATTGGTAGCTCTAACCCCAGGGGGAGCAGCAAAAGGTGCATGGGGGTGAGGCTGGTGCCAGGGAGAATAGTGTGGAGGGAGCAGTGTTGGGGCAGTTCCCTTTGATCACCTGTCCCAGCTGTCTCCTCCCAGTCTCCTATGAACACCCTGTGTTCCTCACCATCATGGCAGTACCAACATCTAAAAAGACTTGGTCCTGTGTAAGACCTGTTCAGCAACAAAAAAAACCCCTCTATATTATCAACCCTCTTTCCAGTTCACATGCAAAATGCAGCCCCATAGAAGCCACTGTGGTGAAAATTACCACAGCCAAAGTACACCTAAAATAACAGTCTGTATCCCAAAGAGAATGCAGCGTTTTCACTCCACTGGACAGGAAGAGCCAAAATAGACAAGACAGCTTGACACGGCATAATGGCCAGATAACTATGCTACTTTTTAGATGGCAAAGACCTTTAAACTCCCTTGCTGGCCATCAAATTTAACAAAAAGGTACATTTTAGCATTTGACAACAGAATGAAGACCTAGAGACAATAAAGAAAAGGCAGCTACAAGGAGCATCAGCTGCCAAAAGACTTCACTGGAGGCCAGTTATCATATTTTTAAGTTTATTTCATGTCTTCATCCCCACATAAAGGCAATTTTTATGTTTTTAAAAGCAGTAGAATATTGTGGTTTATATGATACTCAGGACAAATAAAATTAATCCTGCCAATACTAAAGGTTTAATCTCAGCCACATAATAATTTCATCCTTGTCACAGTAAATGCACAAAATTCACTTTACTGCTTACAAGCAATCACTAACACATTATGAAACTAGAGTATTGGCTTGAAACCTAAATAAATAAAGAAAAACTGCAGCTTTTATGGAGAAAGTGATGTTACTATTTGTCAATCAAATGAATGATGCCAATGCACACTGGTAGGCAATAAAACCCCAAGTATTCTACTGTTGGATCATTTCTCACATATTACTGCCTGACTCACAGGCTCAAGAGTCTGACAATGCTGAGGAAGACAAACTCAGTTTCTTTTATTAAGTCTCAGCATGAAGATGACTTTTTAAAATTCTCCTTCACTTGGAGGTCTTCTAAAGAAACTTGATTGTAATTGAAATCCAAAGTGAAATTTATACCATTGGCTTATAGACTTATAGTCTGTGAAAAAATGATTTGGGAATAGAAATGGGTTTCTATATCCTGAAAATTATTTTCCCATTCTTCCTCATAATTAACCTGAAGTGGATCAATTCCTCTTGTGAAAAAGCAGACAAAACCCTTGCTCTAGTTACTACTCTGACAGGTCCTGGATACTGTAGATGAGCTCCAATTCCTCAGACATCAGCTTCTTAATGACAAAAATGTTTCTTAGTCAACTGCCTTTGCATATAACTGAAGGGGGAAATAAAATCTTTCCAGAACATTTCTATCTACTTGTATTTGGAACTGTCTTGTGATTGTCTTCAAACTTACACACTTGGACTGCTGAACTGTGCCCCCCTGGACTCATTCAAAAGGAATTTATTTAAAAGCAAGCCTGGGCAGCTGACTAGAAAATCAGACCCAGGCTGAACAATAATACAAACAAACAAAGGTCTTGGGAAACTTCACCAAGATTCTGCCAAAAGGTAGATAATTTTTTCTTCCAATTCGAGCTAGATTTGACCCGATCAGAGGTCAATCAGTTCAGTTCAGGTCAAAGTATTGCCAATACTTTTTAAAAATATATAAGTGTGTTTTAATGAGGAAAAAATCCCTAGAATCAGGAAAATTAAACACAATTGGTGCATCTCAAGTAGATACACAAATATATTGGCCTCTTCTCAGCAAGGATTTGAAAGAACCTGCTGCTTGTATATTATGCAAATGTGAGCTCACTGTTTAAATTACCTATGGTGATCTTCAGCCAACAGTGAATAGAATGTGGTAATTATATCATATTGATATGAACACTCCAAGAGCAAGAGTTATTTTCAAAGGTTAATTATTTACCTAACCCCTCTCTCTTCATCTTTCCTATTCACACAGCTCAGTCTCTGTAAAAACCACGTGGAATAAGGCTTATTTTCTTTACTAGTAAAGTTACACCATCAAAGAATACATTCTGCATTCTACAAAAAGTTACTAAGGATGACTATTGAACATGGAATGTATTCAAAATAATGCAGGTGGGAACAGTATTTGAATTTGCACATAATCTGGTAACATCAGATATTTAAACATATGCTACTAACATTAGGTATTGGAATTATCTAAGTTTTTAACCTATTAGATACTGCATCTGTGAATGTATACCCAGTTTTTGCGTGCACTTTTCTGACACTAGTTGAAAGAGTATTTACAAAAGTGATGACAGGAAAGCTGATGGAAATTAGCATTTATTTCCACAAATGTAGTCAAGGGTTTTGAGCCAGTACTCTGATTCATAAGCCAAAGTAGTCTTATGAATCAATGCTCTTGTGAAGGTTCTTTTTCTTGGCATTTAAAATCATAGGATCATAGAATATTTTGGGTTGAAAAAAACTTCTAAAGGTCTATTCCAACACCCCTAGCAATGAGCAGGGATATCTTTCACAAGACCATGTTGCTCACAGCACCATCCCACCTGACCTTAAATGTTGCCAGTGATGGGGCATTTACCACCTCTCTGGACAACCTGTTCCAGTGTTTCACCACCCTCGTGGTATAAAATTTCTTGCTTATGTCTAAGTTGAATCTACCCTCTTTTAGTTTAAAAACCAGTATCCCTGTATCACAGCAGGATCTGCCAAAATATTTTTCTTACAAGTACCCTTTAAATATTTAAAGGCTAGAGTAAAGTCTCCCCAGAATCTTCTCAAGGCTGAAAACCCCTACTCTCCCAGCCAGTCCTCATAGGAAAGATGTTCCATTCCTCTGATCATTTTTGTAGCCCTCCTTTGGACCCACTCCAATGGGTGCCTGTCTTGTACTGAGGACCCCTGGAGTGGATACAATACTCCAGGTGGGGACTCATGATAGCAGAACATGGGGAAGAATCACCTCCCTTGGCATGCTGTTTTGGATAATGTTTTATTTTCAGAGAGATAAAATCTTCATCATTAAGTGTCTCATTGTCAAAATCAGAATTAGAAGGGCAGTGAATTCACCCCATAATGGCACCTACAAGTATTATGATAACCCTTACTACCAATAGACATCCTTGTGCTAGAGGACAAAATGAAAACTCTATGAACTTCTGTAATTAAGGTAAAAGCATATAAGAACTCTATTAGGAGGTTTATAGCCCAAAGAACTAAAGATATGTTCATGATAAGCTTTTTATTTTGATGGATTCTTCCAATATTGCTACCTCTGATTTTGCAAATAAGAGAATAATTTACTAATTATTAGATTCCACAGAATGGAATAAAGAAGAATATATACTTAATGTATTTTTGTTATCATTACTTTTACATTTCAATTAAGTATTATTAAATATGATTAAATATGTATTAGATTAATTATTATTAAATATTATTAAAAGCTTTTAATCATACAATTTAAAGAAATAAACTTTGTTAAAATTGAAGGTCAGTTACTTAAGCACCTGAATCTAAGCAATAAGGCTTTAAGAGTCTAGATTGCAGCATCCTAGTGGGGTCATATCTGCACAAGAACTCATAATTAAGATCAAGGCTTAATTTGCCTTGGATCAAATCCTGATCTCTGTCATTAAGATTCTACAGATGTGCAAACACAAATACCTGTGCATGTATATTAAGTTCATTGACACTGTGTCTCTTTAACCAACCAAGGTGATATTCATGGCCACAATTTGCATATATGCTCGATAAAAGGACAGAGATATTGCAGTAAATAAATGCATAATTGATGAATCTATCTATCAGGAGCACACATGATACAAGAGAAAGAGAACTGATGGGCAACTACAGTAAGGAGAAAGACAAGAACAGATGTGGGTTCTTAGGTTACTGTTGCTCTCTGATACACCTGAAATACTGAATAAAATGGGAATAGTCAGAAAGGATGACTGAGACTAGTTCCTGAAATTCATAAAAACTGTCTTAGGAGCAGTGAGCCAGGAGACAAAGCTTACTGCTCCAGGTGGAGGTGGGGCTACAGAGCACCAAAAAAAAAAATTGGGCTACTCCCATAATTCTTTCCTGACAGCAGCTTCCTCAAGGATATGGCTATTTTCATCCTTCCCTGAGATTTAGGGATAGGATTAGCTTCAGAGTCATGCCTAGGGGTGAGATAGAGACAGAAACTGGAGCTCCAGTTACAGTGAGACTGAAAAAGAGATGCCAGAAGAAGGGTGAGCTCTACTAAGAATCTTCTCTGACTTCTTCCTCTAGATTATGGAAGCAGGTTTTGCATTAAGCTTCAGCTCACCTGAAGCTTTGGGTTAGCATTAGCATTAGTAGTGATATAAAGACAGAAGTTATAGAAGGAGTGGGATTGCAAGGCAGTTGCCAAAATCAGGACTAGATTACATCAGGAATTGTCCCTAACAACTTGTTCTGGGTCACAGTTTGTTTTATTATTTAAATCTTAGTCCAGATCTGAAATTGAGGTAAAGTTTGAGCATTAGGAGAGGGAAAAAGACTAGAAATCCAGGTGGTATGGGGACACAAAGGGCCTTCTAGGTAGCAAAAGCATTTTCCACTAGTATTTTATATCTCTAGATATAAAATATATCTCTAGATTAGATTTAAAACTAATCTAGAGCTTCAGGTGAAGTGGAGCTGGAAGGGTGCTGAGAGAAACCTGACAAGTTAGGGTTTCTGCTTGACTTCTAATCTGCCTCTTCACTAAGGACTTGCTGGGGTTTTACTGTACTGCTTGTACACGGGCTTCCATGCCAGATGGGTGTTCCAACCTTGCCCATTAGGTATTGTGAGTCTGGGCCCCAGCTGGCAATGCTACTGCCCCTCCCTGCCTTGTTATCACACTTAGCTTCTGTCTCCCTTTAACTTCATTAACTACTGCTCAGTGCAGCTCCATGAATATTTTGAGGTTTATCCCAAGGCCAAGGACAGGGCCTCAATGAATGTTTTCAAATACTTTTTGTAGCATTCTTCATGGATCTCATTCTCTCCTTTGGAAGACCTTTTGCACCACCGTTCCATTTAGAGCTGACAGCTTTCCTTCGGTCTCCCAAGATTGCCCTCAGGTGGGCAGCTGCAGCCTGAAGTTTCAGTAATGGCTGCTGGACCATGCTGAGAATTCACCCCTGGGACAAAAAAAAATAGTCTGGACACATTAATCCACTTCCTGGATCAGTGGGGCATACTAACCATTTTGACCCTAGCCATGGCTAAAAATGTTGGCTTTCTGCAAAGAGGTACAGACAGGAAACAAACCAACCTCTGAACCTTCTCAAAGCCTGCTGAAGTGTTGCCAGACTCACTGAAGGAAGACAAAGTCTTCTTTGTCCTTTGCTTCTCCTGGCTTCTCATTAAGTCCTGAGAAGTAGAACAGCAACGGAAGAGTCACACAGAGTACTCAGCTAAGCTTAAACAAGGAATCAGGAAGAATCCAGGAGGGGATAACCAGGTGCTTTGTGATTTGTGAGTTTCCCTGAGGTGTCTAGTGATAGATGGAAGGTTTACAGTTATCAGGGTAGGGCAGACCTTGTGTCCTGAATATCGATCCCCACTTGCTTGAGAATTAAGTGAGCTGTAAATCTACAGCTTCCCTGCCTTTTGCATGCTCAGGCAAAGGCACACATTGAGGAGAGAAAGCATGAGCAGGAAAGATGGAACTTAGAAGAGAGCAGAGCATCTGAATTAAAAGACCTGCTTGAAAATAATTTCAAGCAGCTTTCCCATCCTTCCATCTAAACATTTTAAGTGTATTAATGCAGTAATTAACAGTAGAGAAAGAGAAGAATATTCCCCAAGCACATATGACAAACCATTCACATTACTGAAGAGGAAGAAAATGTTCTATAGCATGAATTTAAACAGCCTTTCTTTTGCTGCTCTCTGTTCACTCCCAATTTAATTCTTTATCTTGTTTTTTTCTCTCCCCAGCCTCCAACCTATCTAAATAAGCTGCTCTTCGGAACAATGTTTATTTTACTGCAAAGCCTTTACAGATGTTAGCATTAATTTACCTTTGCAAATGGTTTCAGTTAGTAGAAGTTTTATTTCAGTGTGTGAGGAACTCCTGTGTATTTCTTTTTCTGAAGGAGATATTTGGTAAGAGGCAATATGTGTGTGAAATTAATAGACTTTTGAGTTGCCTGTGACATGTTGTTATCTATGCTGTAGTATGCACGCCTTTGCATTTGCCATTGAGAAAGGAACACTCACTCTGATTAGTAAGTGGAAAGAGCTGTTATACATTGAATAAACATGGCAAGTAGGACAGGGAAAGATACTCCAATATTTTGGCAGCCTAATATAATATAATGAAAAATTAAGATACCAATAAACTTAATATTGATGAAAATTGAGAAGTCCAGCTACTACAGTCTCCCACTCATGGAGTAAAATTTTTAACACCTTCTAGAGAAACTTGAAGAGTACACAGACCTGACTCTGCATTTCAAAACACCCCATATTTAATGGGTAAAATACTAGGAAAATGCTTTATATCCTTTCAAAATACAGAGTGGTCTTTTTCTTGACATAAAAGCCATGCTGTTTTCCAGAGTATTTCCAAGATCCCATTTGTCTTCCTATCAGTCAGAATCAAAGTTAATCATTGCTTTTCTAATGCATTAAGAGTTGTTCCAGGACAACATTTGCAGAGAAAATAAAAATGAAAATGCAGTTGTTTTTGTTTTTAAGGCAAGAGAGACTGGCAAATATTTATTATTTTATTTATTTATTTATTTACTATGACAGCACTTAATATATTCATTGGTTAGTTGTGTGAAAATCTTTACTTTTAAAAAGCATTTCTTCTTACTGATTTCCTGCAGTCAGGTATAAGACAAATTCTATGATTCCTAATATACTAAGTCAGGTATAAGACAAATTCTAATATACTAAAGAAATTTGGGTAATAAAGGGGTTTATTATGTTGTAGTATGAGGAATGAGATTAAAAGGATCTCAATTCAATCATAAGTGTATTCCCAATATAACACCTCTGGTAAATCCAGAGAGGAATAAAAGATTAATTCATAGAGAGAAATGGCAGTTTGGCAGCAGCATGTTACTATCAGATAGTTATTTTTGCAGTAATATTTTTTGTTATGCTTCTGCACACAGGCTTGCATTTACATGAGGTTGCTGCATTGCAAATGGGTTCCATGATCTTCTTTCTCTATACTTACCAGAAGTTTCCTCTCATACAAGATGAATACTAGCAATAATAATAAGAATAAGAATAAGAATAATAAGAATAATAAGAATAATTCATTAAATTTCTCTTATCTCTTTTATATAGAAAGTTCCCAAGATACTTTTCAACACCAGTGTGGAATGATTTAGAAAATTAATATATATCTTTCTGGACAGAAAGACAGAATAATTTCATTTGGAAGAGGCCTCTGGAGGTCACCTAGTCCAAGTTCCTGCCCACAACAGATCTAGAAAATCAAAGTCTTGTCCAATCAAATCTTAAACATCTCCAAAGTCAGAACTATAAAACATTTCTGGGAAAAATTTGCTCAGCCTTCCAGCCTTCCTCACCACTGCAGCTACCCTGCTCCTGAGACACCTCTAAGTCTATGAGGACGAGTAGGATTCACGCAAGTGGCACTGAAGATGCTGGTGGAAGAGTTTGCCAAGCCACTCTCCATCCTCACAAGGGGAAGCGGAGGGGCAGGTACTGATCTCATCATTCTCATGGCCAGTGACAGGACTTGAGCAAACAGCATGAAGCTGAGCTGGAGGAGGTTTTGGTTGGATAGCAAGAAAATGTTTTTCATCCAGAAGGTGGTTGAGCACAGAAACAGGCTGCCCAGTGAAGAGGTCCCAGCACCAAGCCTGAAAGAGTTCAAGAGTTTGGACCACACTCTTGGGCACACAGTGTGATTTCTGGGGTATCCTGTGCAGCGCCAGCTGTTTGACTCAATGATCCTAAAGGGTTCCTTCCAACTTAGTATATTCTATCATTTTATGATTTCTCATCAGTCCTGGTTAACCAGAGAGGTCCCAGGCCTCTGGAGGTTATCCAATGTGATGCACATCTACAAGAAGAGTTGGAAGGAGGATGTGGAAATTTACAGGCCTGACAGCAGGCCCTTGGTGCCAGAGAAAGTTATGGAACAGATTATCTTGAATGTGATCGGATGTACAGGACAACCAGGGGATCAGGCCCAGCCAGCATGGGGTTTGGAAAGACAGGTGCTTGACCAAACTGATTTCCTTTTATGACCAGGTAACCTAACTAGTGGATGTTTCCACCTGGACTTCAGCAAAGCCTTTGACACTGTCTCCCATATCACACTCCTGGAGAAGCTGGCAGCCCACAGCTTGGACAGGTGCACTCTTCACTGGGTTAAGAACTGTCTGGATGGTCAGGTCCAGAGAGCAGTGGTGAATGGAGTCACATCCAGCCGGTAGTGTCACAAAAGGGGTTCTCTGGGGCTCAGTGTTGAGGCCAGTCCTGTGTCTTGTACCAGGTTAGGCAAGTCGGGAGCATATAAACCATTGGCAGAGCGGGGGTGGGTGGCAAGGAACAGTATGAGAGTGTACTCCTGATCTTTATCAACTCCAACTCACTTCCATTCCTGTTTCTTATCCAGCTCAGTCATGTAATTTTCCAGGTGGCTTGAGTGAGCTTCCAAACAGTAGAACTCAATAGGGAAAATGATAATAAGGCAAGGGTCATCCAAACTACACCATGCATTTGGATGCAAGAGAGAAAGAGAACTGCACAGCTCTCTCCATCTTGTCAATAATCCATTTGTCACCATTGGAATATGGAAAAATTGAAGAATAAAAATTTGGAATAAAATTAATCAACAGAGTTAATGTGAACACCTCTTTCCTTGACAGGGAGGGGAAAGCAGTGGCTCCTCAGTTTTCATGCCTTCTATCATTGCATAGATAGAGGAGGAGCAGCAAGATCATAGGTGAGGGACAGCAGTGATGGACGAAGCAAGAAAACACCTTCCCACATTCATACATTCACAGAAGAGATACATAACAGGGATAGAAATATGAGTGGAGCAATGACACAGATGAACATTGCCATTGATGGGGCAGCATCTGGTGGAGTGAAGCTACAACCAGGAGTACCACTCTGCTTCTGGGATGAGAGCAGGGAGAGAGAATAGCAGAAAAGTAGAAAAGTACTGCTTTCCGCTTCACACACACAGCTTTGGAGAGCTACCAGAGGGTGTTAAGAACCAAAAGAAGGGCTGCTCCTGTGAGCCATGCTGTCATGAGCAAAGGATTACTATTGGAGAGTTACACACTAAAATATATGCCCGTAATCATCTGCATGCTGTGGTCTATGTCAAGACATTGTTGCACAGAAAAAATTACACATTCTGAGCTATGAAGTGCCACATCAAGTGTCTTCCCCCCCCACTATTCCATCAGGAGAAGAATCAGAAAACTGTCCTTGGTCTAATGCAAGGCTTCACATTCAACATACTTGAGAGAAATACCACCAACTTTCAGGCCTCAATGTTTCTTTATTGTTGCAAAGTTCTGGGGCTTTTTATATAGAAGGCACAATATGATTCATCTTATCTAAAGCTTGGACGTACCTCTTTGCTTATTGCTAAAATTTCTAAGCCAGCAAGAGGACTTCCGGTGGGATAGGCCTGTGAAATAAACCAAGACAGACAGACCTCAGCCACAAAATGTACTTCACTCTAGGTGGCCCAGCAAAACTCCAGGAGTCTTAGTCTACATTGGGGATTTTGTAAATCTGATAAATAGCTAGAGGTAAAAGCATAATTAAAAGATTCAAAGCTAAAGGTTACAGATATTCAGCCATTGAATTCCTGCTGGTTTAGGAGATTACTGACATCATATGTAACATTTCAGAAGTCTTTCTGGGGTAGAAGATTAGTGGAAGAACTAATTTTCTTTCTTTGAAATTATTTAGCTGCACAAAAAGTGCAATTTTGTTTCTTTAGGTGGTACTGCAGCTGCCACTCTCAGGAACACTCAATTCCAGAGCAGCAGTAGCTAGCTTGGGTTCTTAGTAAGAAATATATTTGATCTTTAATGACTTTTTTCATTCCTTATCAAGACTCTGAACTTGATTCAAGAGTTCTTTTAAGGCTTCTCACTTCCTGGAACAAACAGAGTGGGACTGTGTACAAAACTCTTCCTTCAGTTTCATTTGCAGCTTTTTCTTATGATGTCTACAGATCTGACAAAAGTAACAATTCAGGATGAGGCTTGGAAATGCCCCAATTAGTAAATAAAACTTAACTTTACATTAATAAATTGGGGTACTGGATTTTGACCTCTTTGCTGCAGCAAAAATTTCTGCATCTTTTGAGCTTTAAAATTTAAGGATATTTAAGATATATTTTAAGAAGACAGCTGAAACATGAAACAAATAACTTCTGGGCATTATCGGCCTCCTTAGATTTAGTATTTTTTACATTATATATTCAAAAGCACATACCATAATGTTGTAGATGCAGCTCTGCTGTCCATTATATGTATAATACCTGTGCATTGATGATACTCAAGTTATCTTTGGAAAACAGTACCCATTGCTGAAAAAATATTTTCAGGAACATCGATATTTCATTTTCTGCACAGTGCTCTTTGACAGACAAAACTGGTTACAATGAGCTTGAGACAACCTTAAAAATAAACATTATTGATGGTAACATGCTCACCAACACTGTTGGTAAGTAAGCCAATTTTAAACACATCTCTTGTAAAAAGGATCCTATTAGTATTATTAGTGTCATTAGTAATTTATCATGGGAAATAGGAAGGACTATATTGTCAAAAGAGAACAGTATGAGTTGTCACTTATCCTGTTGATACCCTAGGGATAACTGGAAATGTAAGGACGATCTTCAGTTGTCTTGAGGGTCTCAACACTTAAGAACATTCTGAGAAAGGATGGGTAGTCCTTTAACCATTCCATGGGCATTTCTGAGATTTCAAAATTTCAAGATATCTTGTATATCTGTGATAACTAAATATTCAACCTGTGTTTTGCTGCATCACTCACCTGAGAAAATATGATGTGCCTGGACCAGGTGTAGGTTGACAAGTGCATTTCTTCCAAATCAGATAGGATCAAGGGATTTTATCCTGATTTTGCAATGGCTGCAGGAGGCCAGATGACACATTATTCAGGTTCACTTTAATCTGGCACTATGAAGGTTAAAAAATGGATTTACTATACCATTTATTACAGCCTAGGTTTCCTAGGGAAAAAAAAAGTCTTAACTGAGGAAGTCATGCTGCAGAATTGCTTTTAGTGATTGTACAACTTAGTTAGCAAATTCCAGTTCCCTTTTGCCTCATGTTGAACAGGATTTGATCCTAGCTTCCACACAAAGAAGCTGAATAAATTACCTTCAACTACATTTGTTATTATGCAATAGTTTTTTTTCAATCTTCTCTGCTAGAGTAGCTATGTTTTACATGAATATTAATTAACTGAGCCCAAGAGAGCAAGAAAAGAAGGGTGCAAAATTGCCTATATATCCTAGTGATTATAATACCAAGAAGTATGGTTCAAGACTTTGTTTCAGACGAAACTTATTTATTCAATGTAAAGTGAAAACTTTTCAGTACTCTCTGGAAATTTCCAACCATTTCTCACTTAGTTTAGTATTTCTGCTCTCTATATTTTAATGGTATGCTGTAAGATTAAAAAGCACACATTGTTCGGTTTTTTAATAAAACCCTTATCTACATTGCTTATAATGTGGCCATCACAAGTAGTTAAAAAGTTCTTTTTCTCTCATGTTATTATTGTTTATACTGCAAAAGTCTCAATGCTCACTTAGCCTGTGTACCGATGCATCACAATAAAATCCAGTCAAAGAAGGGCATCATGGAAATGATTGGTCAGAAGGAAATACTCAAATGTGTGTCGATTTCTACTTCTCTAGAAGGTTTTAAGGACTGTGAGATACAAATCATAACCTTCCTCAATAGGATAAGGTTTCTGCAATAAATCTTTCAAATGAAAATGCTTTCCCTCTCACCACTCATGTATCCACTCCCCAAAGGTTTCAGGTATATTAATCCACTTAACCACCATACCATGATTGCTACTCACAGGATGCCATAAGTGTGTGTCATTTACCTGCTTTCAAACTTCCAGCTAAGTCTTCCACAACTCTCTACTGAGCCGTCCTCTTTTTCTGACTTAGAGCCTATGCACTTTTTCCTGATCTGAAATTAATTCTCCATATTACCTCTGACACCCTAGAACTGGATTTTCTTCCCACAGCAAAATAAAATTAAATGTAATAATATGTTATGACAAAGAGCTAGGAGGATTGCTATGTGCCTATACTCACATATTTTACCTCTCCCTGCTGCTGGCTAAAATCAGTTCCTGATGCCTCAGAAACCCCATACTCAACACTCTCCCTGCTGGAGTGTATGGAAGGATACTTCATTTGCTCAGTGTAATGCTGTAAGCCCAAGACTTCTGACTGTTTTTTCAGTGAGTCTTCTAGCAGGTAACACAAAATTACAGAAATCATTACAAAAATTTAATTTGCACAGGAGCCTGATAATTATGGAAGCAACTCCTTCTCCCAATACTATGTCCTGAAGATAATAAATATCTGCTCTATTCAGAGCTGCTTAAACTAGATCAGTTTTGTACTTCTACAGCAACAGAATTCCAAGTTTATAACACTTTAGATGGTGCTTCATAAGTTTATGGTTCCTAACTTTGATGACAAATAAGTAGAGAAGTTGGGTCACAACTCTAGATATAGTTGCTTAACTATCAGCAACTTTAATGTATTTATGTTCTCAAACTCTGTGTCTCAGGCTAACCTCAATAAAAAGAAAGATATAAAAATAAAATATAATTGGAACACATTATTTTTCTGGTATTCAGCTATTGTGGAGGTCATGGTAGACTGAAATTGAGCACCTTCAGTATGAAAAAATGAAAGAAAAATACATAAAATAATGATGTTACCTACTCCACTATAGTGCTCATCTGAGGAAAAAATAAAAATGGATCTGTGGAAGAAAGTGACACAGAGAAAGAGGTAGATATGCATAAAGCCATACAGCAAAACAGACTCTAATCTCCTGAATGCTTGGCCATGATCACAGTGCTGTTAAACATCACAGATACCATGGGTCAAGTATGGACTAACACACTGTACCTGGACACACATATCCTGTGACACAGAAGATATTGCGGAGGGACCTGTTATTCCACTGTCCACGCACCTGGAATTGTGTGCTGTATTAGGCAGTGTTAACTGTGAGGTTTGTTGTGGCAAATACCCAAGACATCCTGGGCCAAGCTCTAACTAGACAACCAATATCATTTCTCAGCGACCAGATTAAGGTTATAGTGTATTTGTGACCTGCAAATGCTTTGAGACCTTTTGTTGCTTATTTTTAAAGCATAAAATTCTTGTATCGTTGTTGGGATTTGTGTGACAGGGCAACATTTGAAGGTAGTGTGAGGTCTATAAAAATGTGTTTATACAACACACATGTCTCAGGCTAAATTTGTTCTTTCCTCTGAAATCATTAGTTTTAATCCCTCAGCTTTGAATTCACTGTTGGTTTCCTTCCAGGACTGCATTCTTCCATTATAGACTGGTAATAATAATGCTTGGTATTTATAGAGCACTTTATATTCTCAAATCTCTGTGCAAGCATTCATTATTTCATCACTATAGATTTAAAATAATTCAGTCCTATTTTAGAAGAGCCAAATGGAAGGCATTGAAACACTGAGGACTTCAGTCTCAAAACAAGTAGTGACAGAAATGGCAAAAATCAGAGACCTCTGACTTCTGGGATCACGGTACCTACTAATACATAGCACTTATCAAAATAGTTACTAAAATTAATCAAAAGGAAAAACCAAAGCAGAAAGCAACTTAAAAAGGTCAACATATGTCATAGACTAAACCATACCATTATTACTGAGAGCTCAGTGCAATAATGGAGCTGGAAATTTTGTGACATTTATTTTGGAAAAAAAGTGAAAATACAAGTTGTAATTCAGAAAACCACTCAGGCACTACTGGTTTGAGGCACATTTTTGAAAAGTTATTTCATTAAATAGTTTCATTGTTTTTCTCCCCCAGGACGAGGGGCATTTAAAATAAAACAATTTATTCAGTTAGTTAGTCTTCTACTCTTTTTTCCCTTGTTTTAGATGAAACATGCTTTCACATCAGATCAGACCACTAATTTGTATCCAGTGAGTAGCATGTCGTTGTAATAGCCAATGCGTGAAGAACTGGAAAAATATAAAATAAATCCAGCTAATTTTGCGTTGTTTTCCAAGAAACATGTACTGCTTCAGAGGTTATTTCCAATAGCAGATTTTAATGAAATAAAAGCAATCTGTTGACATTTTTTTGTCTTGGGTAATTGAGCTGAATTATACAACAGGCAGAAAATCAGGCAATAAATCTGGAAAGTTAAATGCTCCCCCATTTGTCCATTCTTCCTCATTAGAAGACAATGAGACACTAGAAGGTGGTTAACTCTGTGGTAGTCAAAAATCTTTTAAAAAGCTACCAGCAATTATAAACAACCAACTTACCATGTCATAACAAATTACCTTTTTTTTCAGCTGACTCTTCTAAATTGATTCCTTACATACTCCCTACTCCTCTGCAATTGCCAAGTAAATTACTTCACTTTGCAGTGGGCTGGAAGCAGATAGATAAAATGACCTGGTTGAAGAGCTGAATCCTTCACAACAGTAGCATGTTTGCATGTAAACAACTGTGCTGGAGGGACCCTAAGCAAATCCTCTCCCATCATGGGGCTTTGTCTGTCTGAGCTCAGAGCCAGCTGGTGACACTGGGAGAGGCTCCCTGAGAGAGCACCAGGGGAAGGCTTAAAAGGACTGACCCATGGGAGCTGAATTCAGGCAGAAGCTCTTGAACTTGGTCCCTGCCTGAGTCACAGCTCCCACCACAGCCAAGGCTATACCTGACCATGGAGTCCCTGGTCTGGGGCCCCAAACCATGAACAGACTTTTCAGCTGGATGTCAGTTGTGATCAGGAACTTGCCTGACATCCTGCTCTGGGATCTCCTTTCTGATTGTAAAGTAAATATGACTTGGTCTTCCTCTCAGTTTTTGGGTACAGCACTTTATGATGTTTAGAATCACATCTGACAGTAAAGTGTGATCCAGAAGGAGTTCCAACTGATTCAACAATGTGATCTATATAGTCAGCAGCTTTGATTTTCATTTTGTCTGTGCAAATATATTTAATAAAATGGCAGATGGTACAATTCACCATATCACTGCCAAAGATGTTTTGATTTCAACATGTTTATGATACATTAACTTTTATCATTCTCTATACAAAGTGTGCATTGTATACCTAAGACACATGGGTTTATTCTTGTCTATTTGATGACTGAAGTAATAAAATGGCACACAATAAACATTTGTGTTTATTGCTGAATATGGAATTGTTACTTTCCATACACTAGAGTGAACAAATATACACTTGATTAATAATTCTAATCATTATCAGAAGGCAGTTGTGAATACAGGTGATTTGAATAGCAGTTCAGACTGGAAAACAGGTTTGAGGGTACTGTGTTTAAAGAATTTTGCACCCCACCCTGCCCATCTGAAAATAAACTCTACAAAGTTTTAGAACATCTGCTGCAAAATCTGTGAAGGAAATCCTGCAGTGGTAAGATGCATCATGGGCAGTACCTGGAATTTTCCTGCTAGCTGTTGAGGAATCCATTCAGCACAGGCAGCTCAGTTTGCAGCTGCAGTGTGAGCTGCCGGTTGTGCTCTGGGTGGGAGGAGCCCGAGGCCAGGGGCCAGGAACTGCTGACCTTTGCATAACAAAGTCCTGTGGCCCAGCCAGGTGAGGGGCACAATCAGAGACACAGCAGGAGCCAATGACCACTGGCTTTTGTGGGCTTAAACTGGGAGGGTATAAAAGCCGAGGTAGCCATTTGTTCAGTCCTTTCTGAGACATCTGGCTTGAGTTGTTATTCTGGTGTCACACCAAGATTGAATTATTTTAAGGATCTAGAGGTCTGCTACTCTGTTATGAGAAACAGAATTGAGCTGGTAAGGAAACCTTGTCTGTGTGAGTGTGGGGTGTGTAGGAGGTCAGGTGGGGCCCCTGTTGGGTCCCTGGAGCCACACACTGTGAAGGGGCTTCAGTCCCAGCATTGAAAGTCTCTGACTGTGGAATTGCAACTGACAGAGGGACTCCTGGATGACCAGACAGAAAAGTTTCCTTAACACAGTTCTGTATTTTCAACATTCACAGAAACATCTGATTCTCTTTCCTGTATTATCCCATATCAGAATCTCCTAGATATTTTAACTTTGAAGATAATTCCAAGCAAAATGAGCGTCCCAATAAGAGGGAATGTGGACAGCTTCAAAGTTAAAGCCTCTGTGGGGTTCCAACTCACAGACCTTGTTCAGATGTTAGTTGCAGCTTAGCGTCTGATGGAGGGCAGTGGATTGCACAAGGTTTCGATGGTATTTGACATGCATCTGGGACTTTCTGCAAGAAGAAAGGGATTGAAAACTGAAATTAGTTTTCTACCCTGGAGAAATTTGTTGGTATAGAAAATAGCTGTCTCCATGTCTGTGCCCCTGGCTTTCTTAAAAGATTCCTGTGTGACTTGTCATTGGCATAAAGGCTTTCTGGGAGCTCTGCACACTGTGACCACATGCATATGTAGCTGAATTTTCAGGCTTGAAATCCTCTAACATGGAGGCAGTGTGAGGGTCAAGCAGGCTTTTATTAGGTAATAACTGATTTATTACCTCTATAGAAGCTAGTACCACATAGAAATGGTTACTGGACTTGAGAAGCTTTGGTTGCTGCAGTCTGCTCCCCTACAGCTGAGACTGGTGCTTGTCATGACAGAAGAAACCAGTATCTGTCTACGTAAGTACTCCTTGTCTATCATCCTTCATCTCTGGTTCCCCTGGAACCGATGAGCTCACAGAGAAAAATATCCCCTCAGACACACCTCAGCAGGGATACCAGTGCATTTAGCTCCAGCATTATCAATTAAACGTTAATGCCTAGCTATTGAGTCTCAATTAGAAGTCAGTATATAATAACTGTAGACATGGATGGAGATCTGCTGAACTCTGTCATCTGTAAGTGGGTGAAGAGCACTTCCTGTCTGTCACACTGGCAAGCCCTTATCAGCTCTGCCATTTTGGCTTTGCACTGAACCATGCTGGGAATGTTCACACAGCTGAAAGATGCCACAAGAGGGGTGATTCCTCAGGCCTGGCCAAAACTGAAGCCCCTTGGTCCTGTCCCTTTGCATTCATATATCTTACAACTCAAGTTCCGTTTAATCATGAGCTCTTGCCCAGGCTATATACTGCCTCAATGTGTTTTATTTTGATTTAAGTAGATTTGAAAACATGTGAACGCCAGATTTCTTGGCTGCTAACGCTATCTCAGAATCCGAATAAGCTGTCTGTGTAGATAAATTCTTGGAGAGAGCATTGAAAGCAAATTGTTTTCAACCCGTGAGATTTTTTCATAAACTGAGTAGCTTTGTGTGGCATATCATGAGATGGCTTTCAGTGTTTGTGACTATTCCAAGTAGGAGATTATTCTGAAGAGTGTGTTTCTTCTCCTGGGAAAAGAGAAGGAATTCTTCCAGCTACAGGATGGGAAATATCATATTCTCTTCCAGTAAAACATGGAAGCCTTCTGCTCTTAAGCAAGCCTTTGCCAGGGGATTCTGAATAACAGCAATAGCCTATAAGTAAAATGTTATATAGGTCACATTACAAATATCTCTAGAAAAAGCTCTAGTATGCTCACAAACCCTTACATATATATATATGTGTCCAAGGAATAACAACTAGAATGATTTACACTTTGTTTTTAACCAAATTTGCTATTATTTACACAAAACAAGACCAAAATTATTTTTAACTTGCCCACCCCAAAATATCTTTCACACAAGCAATTGTAATGATCATTCTTGATGACAAAAAAGCTCCACACCAGGATCCCATGTTGGTTTTGTAGAAAACTTACAATTTGAAGTAAAAATCTTAAAAAAAACTTTATCATTAGGCTTTAATATCTATTTATCATAGCACTAAACATGCATAAGAACATTTGAAAGACACTAGGGACACGTTTTTTACCCACGCACTTAAACCAAACACACAAACAGAGTGCACACAATCTGTTTTGTGATATCCTCTCTAATTATGCATTTTCTTCACTGAGGTACAAGTAAGAGAATGCAGCCAAAATAATCTTGCAGAATTTATAGCCCTACAGATTAAGGCCTTAAATAGCTGTATAATTCCATAGCATTCCTTGTAATCTACCTTTTTTCCCCTCACATTTACCTCTGCCAAGGAAATGCCAAAAGAACTTAAGCCTCTGAGTCTCCAAAATAGCAAAATCAAACTTAATTCTAACCCCTTTATACTAAAATGTGATATTCTTCTGAATGAGCAAGAATTGACTTCTTGCTTGAGTGAAATTCTTTAAAGAATGAAATTCTTAGGAAAAGCTTTTGGTTTTTTTACCATCTGGAAAGAAAGAAAATATTCCATAATATATGTCTCCTTAAGTGATTTCTTCCCCAAGTCAGTTGATTAAAGATACTTGAGTAATTATAGCATAGTTCTGTCATTTTGGAGGAAAGCTTCTATATTGGTCCATGTTACATAAATGAAGCCATAAGAGAATTTTTATACCAATTTCTGTTTGAGGGTCTCATTGGATATCAGTTAATTAAACAGGTCCCAGTCCTACAAAAATCTGATTTTACTTTACTGCTCCAACTGATGAAAAATTATTTATAGAAGTTTGACAACTCCCGAAATTGAACTCTGAGTATTTCCTAAACACATAAATAATCAGAGACAGTACTTTGAAACCATGTAGAGTTGTGGATGTTCAAAAACCTTGCTGTATTAGACCTTTACTGGTGTTTATTACTGATTCAATTTTCATTACTTATAATCTGAAATGTAAATGGCAAACTGACTTCTCTGCAAACATCAGTGACAGACACCAAAGTCCCTGTCCCCAAATTACTTAGACTATGCTTAGTTTTTTGCTTTGTGTCAATTGAGTTCAGAGATAGAACAGAATGAAGCAACAGCTACAGTGTGTTCCCTCATATTGTGGTAAAGATTATGCTACTCAGTATTTGCAATTAGATAGCTGATGTCAGTTTTAATAACTCTTCTTCCTTCTTAATTATTTTTGATCAGCATCATTTTGATCTTCCCAGGCATGTATGAGGCAATTTTGTTGAGTATGAGAAAGGTGTTCTCTGGCTTCAGCAGCTCTATGACTGGTGCAAGTGCTAATAAAAAAAAAAAAAAAAAGGCAAACCTGCTAATTGTGAGTGATTTCCTTTCTCATCCCAAGCTGATGGAGGAATAATTTTCATGAAGGATTCAGAGTCAGGAAGCATCAAGTGGGCTCACTCCAGATTCATTTCCCTTTCCAAAAGCAAATAGTTGCTGCTGGAGTATGGAGCAGAATTTTATCTTCTCTATTCATGGTGGGATGAGTAGGCCATACATTTGTCAGACATTTAATTTAATCAATGCAATTTAATTATGTTTCGATGCAAAACCACCGGTGACCTTCCATCTGCTAACAAAATTCACCCATCCCTGAACATATGCACACACTCTTCAAAAAAAAAGAAAAGGATTCCTAGAGGTATAAAGGAAATAAAGTTTCTGACTATTTCAGCTGAATACATCTGCTCATACTGTCTTTCCAGAGAGTTGGTAGACAGGAGCTTACTACCTGGATCGTCTTTAAAGAAAGAGTTGAGAAGCATCCATTCAGAGAAAATAAAAATTGCCTAAGTGAGCTGATGGAAGCCAAAATGATGAAAGTGAAGCATTTCAGCTCATGCTGTGCAGAAGAGACACATTAAATGTGGCTTTAGGAGTATAACTCTCCTTTTTTATCCATAGAAACTTGACAAAATACTAAACAAAAAAAAATCTTGTATGGTCTCTTTTCAGGAGAAAATGTTTAAAGTAATCAGAGAGTGACAGTTTCTGTGCCATCCCTACCTGCCAACAGAGACCAGGAGAGTAATTTCTTGTTAAAGCAAAGGATTCACTAATTGATACAAGCCCACTCCAGATAGGCAAAGCATGGGACTGGCAGTCTGATCTCTCTTTAGCCCAAAGGAAAACTGGATTTATAAGTCTTCTCAAGTTTCTCTTTCACTCTGAAAAGCTGTCCTTGTAATAATTATCAATTAAAATTTAAAAGTCATTAAAAAGACTGAATTTCTGAAAAAAAATGAAGATTTCAAAGACATTTCCTGTTTCAGTCAAATGAAAGTCAAAATAGGGAGAATTTGGATCAAATACAAAGTGATGCATATTTCATACTGACAATCACCAAAGCAAACTATTACTGTTTGTAATGTCAGCAAAAGACTGGACAGTTTTAGAAGATATTTCTCATCAGTCAGCTAAGGTACAGTGTTCTTTACTATTAGTGTTTTCCTTTATCAAATTTTGATTTCATTAAAAATATTTCCTAGTATACTTAACTGCTTGTGTTATTATCATTCTTCCAAGAATCTCAAAGTAACATAATAATTTACTAAGTGCCCTGTTTTGTTTTGAGAGTTTTTTTGGGGGGGAGGGGGGGGAGGGTTGTGTTTGTTTGTTTGGGGGTTTTTGGAGATTGCAATACAAGAAAGTGACTATGATCTTGTAGAAAAGTCTGTGACCAAGATTAGGAGAAAATGTGAATTTCCTGTGAGCCAGTCCTGGTAGATTCAGCCAGTGATTATAATTCTGAAACAGAAAATAAAATGAGTACTGGATCTCAAACAAAATTTGTTTCCTCAGTATTAAATAGGAAGGAAGTCCAGGCTCCTCTGGGTGTAGACAGAATGAGCTTTTTACTACTGAAACAGAACTGTGCTAACCATAGATTCTTTCCAACAAGATGTATGCAGAACTCTGGCCATTAAAGATAGCACTTTCTTATTTCCAAGTTGGGGGTATAGTCACTATTTTTCCTTCAACAAATAGGAATTAAAATGCTCCATTGTAATTTCCTATTGTATATGTCCTCAGGCATATGATTGCCTCTTTCAACGAGAGAACGTGGAAGTTCTTTCAAAAATGCATGTAACTCACAGACTGAAATAAAAAGGTAAAAAGAAATCTCCACACCTTTCAACACAGAATTTAAAAAATATCAGCTTCTCTTGATAAAAGAGATGGAGCTTTAGAATTGAATGAGCCACTGAATGTTCTCTCTCTCCTCCCCTCCCTCTGCCCACCGCCTTTTGTTGTTCGGGGTTTTTTTTGGGTTTGTGGTTTGTTTGGGGTTTTTTAGGGCATTAATTTAGGTTTGTTTTTTGTTTTGGTTTTTTTTAGTTTTTTTTTTCCATACTTAAAAAGTTCTCATAAGTAAAAAATTGAGGGCCAAAAAGATAAAATAATGAAAAAGATAAAAAGATAAAATAAAAATGTTTAAAACACATTTTTAGTGACAAATAACAAGATGAAGTGTTGCATCAACTTTGTGATTTTTTGAATACTGTCTATTTCTAGGTTTTTGTTGGATAAAGAATAGCTTTCATTTGTGAGATAAAAAGGACAAATTCATCTTGAGCTGTATTCTCCTGCAGCTTATATATTTTCATATACTGGTGTAATTTGGAACTACAATCTAGTCATAATTCAGTTCCTGTCTTTAGTAAAAGCATGTGCCTCTAATTTGCAATCAATTTCTGCGCTTGACACATGGAAATAATGAATATCCTCATCTACAGCTGGAGACAAAGGGAGAAAGGAGTGTGCAGCACTTTGTGGGCTGGAATGTCTGGGTCTTTCCTTCTCCTAGGCTTTCGAGCCTCGGCATCCAAATCATGCTAATATTGTGCTATAATCATTGTGTGAATAAAGATTCTCAGTTTAAAATTTTCTCCTATCTCCTTTGAACAGACGACTTGAATAATTGCATAAACATGAGTGAGAATTTCATGGCACCAGCTGATCATGTAGGGTCTGCCATTGTGTAAAGTATGAAATGTCATGCAGCTTCCCAAAGCAGGTATTTGTGGACATATTCATCTCTAAACGTGTGTCATAGCTGCTATTATTTTTCTCATGGTTGTCTTTTACTGAAAAAAAAACTTGTAAAAGAAGCAATATCTGGAAACAATAATTGTCAAAAATAAATATGTTTTTTGAATTGCATTCTTTTCAAGAAGCCTCATGCCTGATTTTCAAGGCATAGCTGTAAAACTAATTTCCCAGTATGCAGAAATTTTGGTGATTTTCTCTGCTAAGCCACTGAATTTAAGAAGGCTACATTACAGTGCATCATAAAGAGGCCATCTTAAGTTTGTGTTCCACTCCTTTATTTTAGATGGGATGAGACATGCTTATGTATTTACCATGTTTTTTAATGTTTTATTTTATTGTGATAATGGCTGTGATCTCCAGACAGGACCAGGATCCCCTTTCTGTTAAGCAAAGCATAAACAGAATTATGAGCCTTCCTTTAAAAAGCTTTTAGAGAAGTATACCAGGTAAGGAGGAAACAGATGAACAGTGCACAATGCAATTGAAAAAATTCTTTACTAGAAATTTCTGCCGACAGAATAGCCTCTGTGTAGAAGGGGCTAACAGCAGGCCTGTTAGCTAAAAGAGTGAGAAGAAGCCAAGAAGTAAGGAGAGGCTGATAAAGAGCTCTCTCCAAAGCTGTAACCAAAGAGACCAAGAGAAGAAAGATAAGAGAACCTTGCAACTAGATGAAGTATTTTTAGAAAGTTAGTTGAAGTCACTATAACTTTTCACCAATAATATTACATTAACTTATTGTAGCCAATAGTTAAAATAAAAGAAGCATAAACAATTAGCAAGTGTATAAAAATCAGCCATGTTCAATAACAAAAAGCTGCCAACTGAGACTGCTTGTAGTCTCTGCTTTGTGTCGTGACCACCTCGACAGCGACACCTCTGTACTTCTAGGAAAAGAGGATCTGTTTTCTCGCTTGCAGCTGTGAAGATCTAAACACCTGTGGAAGAGGGGGAAGACAAAAATGGCACTTCTTGATCATTTTACCTGTCACTAATGAAATCACTGCTAGGCTGGAACATGGAACCTGCTTGATAGCAGCACCAGATTTTAGCAATGAAAAAGGGATGTGCTGCAGGGAACTGGCACAGCAAACACACTTGAATAAAAAGCTGTCTCCACTAAAATCTGGACAGCTCATTACAGCTGACATCTCTGCACTTGTGGCTTTAGGATTTCCTCTAATCACCACAATAATACAACAATAGTAGATACTTGATGCTACACATCAAGAATTTTCTGTAGTCAAATAATTGGTCAATAGCAAAGATATTAAAAGGAATACTTCACAGATAGTACAAATTATGACGGTTTAGACTTCCACTAAGAAGGTTTTAAACTGTAATAAATACTAAAAAAAAGTTTTGTAAAAAGAAACCTTAGGCCTTTCTGAGTAATTTTTCCTACTGTGACATAAATAATCTTATAGCTATTCCCCCTAAGAAATATGTACAGGTTAATTATGCAAAAGCTTACAGATGCAATTTTTTTTTTTCCTTAATAAGCATGGTTACTAGCTGGGGCTGAATTCTGTGGGAAATAATTAATAGTCATAGAAGTCACTTCCAACAAAAGCCTGATGAAAGAGAGGTGGCATAACTCCTCATAAAGGTGATGCATTGTAATATTAATCAAGAAAATAGATGCCATATAAAAGCAAAAGGTCAGCTACTGTGAAATGTAGGGGAAAAGAGTGCATCATAGAATCATAGAATATCCTAAGTTGGAACAGGCTCACAAGGGATAATTGATGTGCCTGAGACCTTTGTGCAAATGCTTCTCAAACTCTGTCAGATGTGGTGTAATAACTGCTTCCCTGGGAAGCCTGTTCCAATGTTCAACCACCCTCTGGGTGGAGAACCATGTCCTAACGTGTAATTTAAATCTCCCCTGTCACAGCTCCATGCCATTCCCTCAAGTACTGTCTCTGATCACCACAGAGAAGGGATGGGTGCCTGTTGCCCCACTTTCCCTCATGAGTCTCCTCCAGGGTGAACAAGTGACCTCAGCTACTCCTCATATGATTTCTCCTCCAGACTCTTCATCATCTTTGTAGCTCTCCTTTTGATGCTTTCTAATAGCTTTGAATCTTTCTTATATTGCAGTGCCCAAAACAGCACATAGAACTGGAGATGAAGCTGCATCAGCACAGAGTAGAGCAGGACAATCCCCTCCTTCAACTGGCTCATAATGCTATGCCTGATGCACCGCAGGATATCATTTTCCATTTTGGCTGTCACAGCACAGTGCTGACTCATATTCAACCTGCCCTTGACCAGCTTTCAGCTGGGGTAGAGTTAATTTTCTTCACAGGAGCTGGTAGGGGGCTGTGTTTAGAATTTGTGCTGAGCACAAGGTTGATTAAATAGAGACATCTTTTCCTTATTGTTGAGCAGGGCTTGCACACAGCCAAGGCCTCTTCTGCTTTTTGTACTGCCATGCTGGTGAGGAAGTTGGGGTTGCCTGGGAGGTTAGGAGTAGACAGAACCAGGACAGATGACTCAAATTGACCAAAGGGATATTCCACACCATATGACATAATTCTCTCAGTATAGGAAGTGTGGGGAAGAAGAAGTAAAGGGGAAACTTTTGAAGTGTTGTCTTGACTTGTCTTCCCAAATCACTGTTACCTGTGATGGGGAGATGATTGAATACCTGCCAGGCATGGGAAGCCGTGAATTAATTCCTTGTTTTACCATGCTTGTGTGTCTTTTTACTTTCTCTATTAAACTGTTTTTATCTCAGCTCATGGGCTTTCTAACTTCTACCTTCCAGTTATCTCCCCAGTTTCTCTGCTGTGGGAGTGAGTGAGTGGCTGCCTGGGCTAGGGTTAAAGCACAACAACAATACAGGAGGTGAGCATTTAGGAGACTTTAACTGCACATTGCCTTTCAAGTAAGAGGTTCCTGAAAGTATTTACAAAAAGCATGATTAGTATTTTTAAAATTAGTCAGAATTTGGGTCCTTTTTTCCTTCAAAAGACAAGAAATTCTACCAACAGCTAGGGCAATATTAACAATTTAGGGCAAGAAGTGAGACTCAGAGAGAATTTCAAGTGTGATTTAATACTCTCAATCACAGATTTGCAGCCATTGCTAGCTATTCAGAGGCTAGGAGAAATGCTAATTTCTTCCACCTTTCTCTTTCAGATAGGTTACAAAGATAATTTACTATGTCTGAACACGGAAGTTATTTTCCATACTAGTTAGACAATGGTTAAAGATTTAAAAAATCAAACCCTAACTTTGTCAGCTAATTCTGTCAGCTATGTCAGCTGTGTTTCTTAGTTACAATATCTTGAAATTTACTGACCTAATTTTGAAGAGTAAACCTTGAAAAAACCAATTTCATCATGGCTTCATGCATTGCCTCCTCTGTTCTCCTCTACCTTAGGCTTTCCATTCTCCACATGCCTATTCTGAATCCCCCTCTCAGCTTCTGTGTCTGAATCTGCATTTCTCTTGGTGCTTTTACACTCTTCCTGTTTATCCCACTGTCTCATATTTCCTTGGACTAATCTCCTATCTGTTATCTCATGTCCCTTCACAACAAATCCCATTTCATTATTAAGACACTTTCATCCATCTTCTTCCTGGCATACCTACTCCAAGCAATTTCTACCTCATGCATTCTCTGTCAGTCATGAATTTTGAAGGTGACTTCAATACTCCAAATGGAAATGTTTGAGATTGCTTCAGCAATGCCAGCCAATGGGGAAATATTCCCTTGACTGTGGAATACTGGTGAAAAACTCTCATTGTTCTTCAATATTAACTTTCAATCTCAAAAAATGCTTGAAACATATTAGAAGATTTTTTCTTTATTTATCTCCCAGTATTTCTTTATTTATTTAATTATTTACTGGCATCAAGTAATTTCACCTAACCTTCAGGGATTTTTGTTTGCTATCATTTCAGAGGTGGGGAAAGAAAGACAAGCTTAAAAATGCATATGTTGTCCTCATTGTGCTGTAACAAGATTGGCATGGTACCAGTGATGTTTGAATTTCTCTCTTAGGAAGACTAAGATAGTTCAAGCAGCTGCACTGAAATTGCATTGAAAATGGATACTTTGCAAATTCTCCCCATAAATGAAAGTTTAAATTACAAAAAGCCGTCTGACCGGTTATCTCTTAGTAAAGTGCTTTACAATTTGCATATAAACTTCATTTATTTTTCTAATTACACAGAGTAAAATGCATTCATTTTGCTTTTGATTACAAGCAGCCGTGCCAAACACCTGTGACTACCACAAATTCTAATTTGTTATTTATTTACTTCAAAGCAATCTTATCATCTAAATGATTCAAAGCATCAAAGACCTTAATTATTGATAGTCAGTTTGAAGGGTTACACTTTCCATGTCCTTGGGCCGAAGGCACTTCTCTGTTTTCTTCTCCTCAAGGACACACTTGGCTGAGCCAAAGGACGTGATTGTGCTACGAAGTGTTTTGGAAATCACATTCTTATTTAATTACAACTAGATTTAGACAATACCAAAGAGCCGAGACTGACAGTGACAATCTTGAATCTACTAAAGGAACAACAAAAAAATTAGTCTCCTTTTTACCTTGAAAAAAGTTGTGCGTATGTCACATGTATTGTGCAAGTTCAATCTGTCTCCACAGCGCTAATGTTTTGTGAATAACTGTCATTTATTCCAGACAGAAATACACAAAATTTACACTATTGCAATAAATGAGCACATAGTGTGTCCTGTCATGACATTTAAGTGGTTAAAAAGCTTTTATAGAAGTCAGAAGGGAAAGGATGAAAAGGTCCTCAATACAAACAAGACACTTAGCTAGTATGCATGTTTTAGGGTGCATAGTCCTAGCTCATGCACATGCTTGGGTATCACAATGCAAACCTTCAGACACAGATTCTCAGTTGCCTCTGTCTGCAAACCATGTAATTTCCAGAGTCTTGGACCGTCGTACCTTCTATACTCTCATAGTGCCTTGAAGGTGTAGTATATTAGGTCACTTTTTAGGAGCTGAGAGTATTCAGAGCTTCAGATAATTTAGATAATTTTTAATTAATTAATTAATTAAATCCTCCATTAGCCTCTACAATATTTTACCTTAAACACTTAAGGCCTTTAAATATAAGAAGGGTCATATTACTCCTGAAGCCTTCATAAAACTGATCATGAAGCCTACAGAATGCATAGTTTGATGTCTAAGTTCTTCATCTGTATCCTTTCACTTTCAAACAAACACCTTGAACTTTATTTCAGCTATGGATTTCCCAGAGTATAAGGAAACAGGATACAGTTTTCACTGTTCTTGAAATATATTCATAGAGTGTCCTGCAATCTGTCTGCCAGTACTTCCTTTCTCTAGTCTCATTCCTTTTAGACTGGGCTGGCACCCACTGCTTCATTGTTTGACTGGTAAAACCCAAGCTGCCTTGTTTTGACTGCAAGCCATAATATACACACCACATTCAGTCTGGGGTTGCATGATATAAAAGATCTGTGGAGAATCCTGTTCCACAGGGATCAAGGACTGAATTAAGGAGGATATGCATAGTAGCCAATACAAGGCAAATGCGTGGATAGAGTACATATAAAGTCCATATGGATATACATATAAACCCATTTGGTAGGTTAGACCTGTGGCTGTATAACCCATATTGTTGCAGACATATTTTGTGAAAATCCTTTTCTTTAGGATTTTCCCTTCTGGGAAGTTGAGGTCTCAGAAACAGAATGTAAACAATGGTTATCTGCTGCTGTGGAATGCAACAGGTGGATCCGTGATTGGTCTCCTGTGGTTGTTTTGATTCAGCGACCACTCATGGCAGAGCTGGCTCTCGCTCTCTGTCTGAGCCAGCCGCTTTTGTTATCATTCTTTCTTTCCTATTCTTAGCTTAGCTAGCCTTCTGAGGAAACCTTTCATTCTTTTCTTTTTAGTATAGTTATAATGTAATATATATATATATCATAAAATAATAAATCAAGCCTTCTGAACATGGAGTCAACATTCTCATCTCTTGCGTCATCCAAGAACCCCTGTGAACACTGTCACACCATATCAGTTTCACTGGCTGAGGAGTGAGGCGAGTTTGTGAATGCTTTATGTGTGTCCCAGCCATACTGTGGTTCATCTTCAGAATCTGGTCCCTGTAAGTGCAATGCTGATATTTTAGTAAACTTAATATGCTTAAATATTCTTCAAATGACTTGTTAAACCCTGAGTTCAAGATTCACCTTCTGTAATGTGATATGAAAGTAGAAACTTTTTCACGTCTAGAGTTCTATGGTTTTTGTTTTCCTGTCTTTTTACTCATGATATCATTCTCTTCTACAAAAGGACCACCAAATCATCTGTTCTGCTCTTCGAAACTTCAAGAAAAATCTCGAGAATTCCATTGCAGTAAATAATATGCAATATCTTAAGTATCTTAATACTGCTTGCATATTTTCAATTACAATAATCTTCCTGGAAATGCAAAAAGATTTTAAGTACATAATCTGTGCATGCTTTCAGCATTAATAGGAAGAGACTAAAAATTAGTCAGAAACTGTAATGCACTTAATTGTTCTACTAACTCTTGTCTTTCTAGGCAGCACCGTCTCAGGATGGTTACATTTGATATGTTCTACAATGGTAAAGAGAATATGACAACCATAATTATGTGGTAATCCCACAGGAAGATATAGATGCTTTTATTAAACCATGGTTTTTAAGTTTTAATATCTCATAAATAATAAAACAGCAGCACACAAATTGTGAGGTCAAGGTGCAAATTGTGCAACACAGTTGTGCCTGCTATTGTTAGACCTTAATCAGAAGCAATACATGAAATACAGGAGAGAATACTTGAATCTTCAAGCTAAGTTAAGACTGAATAGAGGCCTATATGAGCCAGGATAATTAACACATTACTGTAAGATTTTAAATTAAAATTTTTCTTCAGCCAAAACCCATGATTTTGCAATTCTATTATAAATCTATAAAAAGGAGCTTTTCAAGAGTATATAAATACATATGTATATAAGCGTGTGTGTGTAGATTATATATATAATATCTTTTAAGAAATAATCTCTCCAACATATTGAAATACACAAATCTGCAAGCTTCAGCTGAGGAAAAGAAAATTGACTACTCAGGTTTCCCTGAATTTAATATGCACAAGCAAACAGCACACATAATGAAAGCATATTAGATTCTTAAATGATTTTCATCTTAACAAGATAATGTGTTATTGTTAACTGAGGGAAATAAAATTATTTAACTCCATTGCTTTCCACTTCTTTAAATCACTACTTAATTGGATTTTCTAGGTAATTGGTAAAATGATAGTTCCTGTCTCTCTTTCTTTCTCCCATTTTCCCATCTATGACTTATCAAATACTGCACAGGTACTGATTTGACTGAAATTCAACATCTGATGCAAAGCTCTCTGAAGTCAGCGTAAAGGTGTCCACTAACTTTAGTGACACTTGGGTCAAACTCTAAGTAGCTGCTTAAAATCTCTACCTTTACAGCTGATCCCTGCAAGCAAGAGAAATTTTTGGATGGCCAGTGGTCAAGATTTCCATCCAATATGAAAGTAGTTTTCTTAATTGACCTCTATAGTCTTGCTACTTGACTTTTTGAATTATTAGTATTATTTCACTTTGTAACTAGCTAGTTTTAAGTCTTTATGTATTGCCAATATTACTTAGAGGGCTTTCATTTATGGTAGTGCTCAGCATGGCCAAGAGGAGCTGTACTACATGAATACAAACTCCAGTACACCACCTTTCCTCTGCTGCAAAATTTACCATGAAATTGAGTCTACTTTCTTCTCCTGATCATCATTATATCATCAGTGACCTTCCAGTCTGATCAGCATGATCCAAATCCACCTTACAATACCTCTTTGGAGAGAGACGTGGATTGTCTAATAAAATGCAAACTGGTAGACGGACACCTGGACACCTTGCATTAATTGAGAGTGCAGGGCAAAAAAATACTCTGTACTTAGTTTGCTTCCAGGGAACTAAGGAATGGTTTACAGTGGAAGACATGACATAGTGGTCACCTTTGCCAGTCCAGCTCTGAAAGGGAGAAGAGTTTGGCTGGGGAGGGTCCCGAGTGAAGCAGCACCTTTTTTCCTAGCGAGACCTGTTCTGTCTCATTGTAGTGTAATCCTACTTGAAAAAAAAAAAAAGGGCATTTTTGTTTTTAATGATCATGTATCAGTAGATTGTGGACCACAGATAGGACAGCACAAGCCATGCTTAGTGTCACTGTACAAGGATCCTCTAGAGGCAGGTGTCAGAGTACATGTGTTCTACATTCACCCAATCACTTGTGAAAACACTTTAAGATACAGCAGCATTCAGGAAAAAATCTCTCTCAGGACACAGTCCTCCAAGCAGAACAGTCAGTGTAGCAGTATCAATTGCATCTGTTTTCTGTCCCAATAAGAAAAAAAAGAGAGAAAGAGTTCACTGTCAGTACATAAACTGAGTGAAGAGGTAAGAAGACCGATCTTTAGCCTGCGGTAACAGCCCACAGTTTCTCCATTTCATCTTGTAAAGCACATGAGTGGTAAAATAATTCTGAAAGGAGCTGTGAATGGCAGAGAAATGGTTTGCCACTACTGTTATGTTTGCAGTGGCTTGCACATGATCTGCCACAAGTCCACCCACAGTCTTTCCACGATCAATGAAATTATTTATTTATGCTCAGAGCTGTCACTTGCTAGTGGGAAATTCTTATTGTGTGCCTCAGAACACACACAACATGTACATGATGTGGCACTCAATTAAGTACACATATCAATCAAAAGACAGCATGAAGATCTCTTTGTCAGCTCCATCGCTCTCTGCCCTAGGTAGAGCCCTTTCATTAAAGCTGTTTATTGTTTGTGCTCATTGTGCATATCCGTTGAGCTGCTTTTGTAAGCCAGAAACAAAAATAGCAAGAGAAGAGCCTACGCATTTCATGGTCCAATACATGCCTGAAAAGTGAACATTTTTCAGGCTCTTTCAGTTCCCAGAATTTTTACAAAATACTTGAAATCAGTAAGGGCTTTCAGCCCTCTGGCTTAGAGTGAGCACAAGTTCTTTTTCTCATCCCTTCCATTCCTACCTCAGGTCTTTGTTTGTGGGCTCAGCAGGGAGGCCAGCAACTGGTAGGTTTCCCCAAAAACAAGTGGGCACTATGAGGAAAAGTTGCTCTCCAAGAGCATCTCTGTCAGCCTCTATGAGGATTCCAGTCTGTACCACCATGCAATAATTTTCAGCCCAGTTATTTTCACAAGAACTTTTGTGGAAACTATTTTGCTTTTGCTCTTCACAGTTTCTAGTTTGGCAATTGCAGAGGATTAACATCGGCGCTTTGCTGTGTTCAAAGAGCCATGAAACGCTCCTCAGGATATGAAGTATCACACAGGCAGCTGGGCACACAGTAATGTCAAGATGTAACTTGCACAACATGATACAGTTCAAACTCAGAAATTGGGTTTTAATTTGCTGCAAAATTTAACACTATTAAACAGGGATTAACACTGAGGCAATTAAAGCACAATCGGAAAAGCTCTTGCCTATGAGGTGGGAAGGGATGAATTAACTTTAGGCAAACACCAGGAAGCTTTGAGAGCATAAAGGAAATGGAGCATGGGAGAAAACATACAGGTGCAAATTCTCTTCCTGCATTGGTAAACCATCTTGACTACACTAGCCTCAGGGAAATGTTTTGGAAATCATTCCACACAAGTATAGCAATACTGAAATTCTACTAACTCAAGAGATGGAAGCAAAGGACCAGTATTTTGATATTTCTACTAAAGCTGGGTCTTTAGAGATTCTCCTCTTTCCCCTAAAAGACCATTTACAAACAATACCAACAAAATAGCTTTCAAAGGTTTGGATTTTTACCTGAAGGACTACTTTCAATAACCTACCCATACATACTTCTATTCATCTAGTAGTATTTTTGTGAGAAAGTATTTATTCATTTTTGTTCAGCTACCATTATTTAAACCCCCTGTGTTTTACTCCTTAATATCTACCTTAACTTATGCATTCCCTTGCCTTTCTTTGCACTTTTAGCCCTCTATTTTCTGCCAGCTTCCATTCCTTGCCACAATCTTTTTGTTTTGCACAAACCATATATTTTTCTTCTCCATCTTTTTGTATCATGTTCTTATTCATTTCCTAATCTTTAAATGTAGTTGATGATTCTGTACAAAAGCAACAGAAGGCTTACATCTTTGGTCTGCAATTTCTTTACTACAGGTTTCTCATTAAATTTTTATCTATGGGAAGATTATTCCCATTATGGTCATGGCAACTATTCTAAATGTTCTTGCAAGTAATCAGGTCTACTCTCTTCTGGTGGACCTTCATATGCTATCCCATCAGTAAGCAATCTACTCGTAACCTTATTTGCACATCTGTGTGGGGGAAAAAAGAGAGATCCAGGGGAATACTACTGGCAAATATTAGGTCTCTAAAAGAGCAGAGAAGTCATCTTAGGCTTGTTCTACAGTCAGAGGAGAGAGACGTCCACACAGCACTGCCAAAGATCTGAATTTACAAAGTCAAAGAAAATGCCCAAGAGCATTATTAGCTGACTCAAGTGCAAAAAATCAACTTAGCAATGTCTAAAAACTGGACCAGACACTATTCATTTTTATATTGTTTTTTCTGTCGCCTTTGGCCTAAAAATATGGTTGAAGTTTATTTGTTTTGTCTTAAGGGATGCTACTGACTTCTTTGCTAGCATAGCACCCAACCCTGCTTCTTCCAAGATAATTTGCATAGCTGATCTAGTTGTTCCATAATCATATTTACTGTGAGATACAAATACATTACAGAAAGTGGCAAAGGAGAATCCAAGGAAGAAAGCAAGGTCTCACTGCAAAATGAAAAACAAACAAACAAAAACCATGAAAAATTTAAGGCACTCTTCAGAAGTGTGTTTTTACTGAGGGTCACTGAAGGGAGGATGGGTAAGCAGGGGAAGAGCTCAAGGCCCATGGGCTCTGCATTATTGAAGGAATAGAATTTCAGTAAAAGAACAAAATGTAGTGAACTGGGAGCCAGGACCAAGTCTCCACTGCAAATTAAAGAAGTGCAGAAGTACCTTGCTTTGTGGCAAGGGACTTTCAAGGCCAGGAGATAATTTTCCTTTCCCAAGTGCCCTGCTGCCTGTGCTCAAGTCTGGCTCAGTTACCTGGGACAGCTGCTTAAACTCAGTTTTGGCTGCCATAAAGAAGGAGCTGTTCAAGAGCTAAAAGAAGCCTCTGCAGGCTCATAGTAATTGTTTGCCCAACAGCTTCATTTGTGCTGAGGCTCCTGTCCTTGGTTCCTGCCTGTTTGTATTCAAAACCAGTATCCTTACCAGCTTCTGAGCTTTGTTTCTGTCCATGTCAGAAATCACATTGCTCCATTTATTTGATGGGGGAAATTGCTGTTAATCAATTAGTTCAATTCTACCAGTGCTGTAGAGCAAATTGAACCCTTTGTTTTTCATTGTGAATATGGTGAGAGTGCAGGTTAAAGGAGATGGAAAGTCTTTGCACTAATGAAAATGAAATACACTTCAGCCTGGTCGCCTCTCTGATAGCTTTTATATTCCTGTTGAATCTATTCCCATTTTCTCCCTGTAAAATAAGCTAAAATTCAGCAGCAAACCCTGAAATATAATATATTTCTTTTATGGAATTCTGTCCCTTCCCTGGCTGAAAGAGTTTTCAGGCTAATAGATGGAAAAGGCATTTCTCAAGCTAACATGAGAGCAACAGTCAGGTGCTGTGATACAGAATTCACTTAAAGGCAACCTACAAACACCACACTTTGTTTTGTTTTAACTTCTTCAGGCTGCAGTGTTTCCTTGAAAAACACCCAGGAACTGATTTTTTTTACTGAGATTTCACAAATTAAAAATACTGGAATAACATTTTATGCTTACTTTGTATAATTAAAATATTTTTTCAAATAGTGCTGTGAGCAGCATCACAGAAAAAAAAAAGTCAACAGCCACACTGCATTTGCAGCCCTTCCCTCAGGGCAGCACTTGTCCAAGTCCCAGTTCAAATGTAAAAGACTATTCTCCATAATTCTGATGGTAAAAACAACAGAAGCAATCATTCCATGAACAGACTCTGAAGATGTAGCATGAAGCAGAAGAGGAAGAGCCCTGGCTTCCTTATATTCTGTGGCTGGCATGCGCTACAATGACAGCATTTCTGTGGTCTGAGCCCAGGGAACATTGCACAGAATCTGCAGACCCAGAATGATCTTTGTGATTTAAATCCCATGCTGTCACTTTCAAGTCACAGAGGGCTTGTTTGAATAGGCCGTTGGATTCCTCTAAATGAAGTTTCTTCAATGAGAATGGCAGATGTATGTGTAGCAGAGGGAGAATTATTGTGCTCTAGTTTCACAGGAAAAGTGTTTCAGTTACACACAAATGTTTCAAAATATTTTCATCTCTAAGTAGGATCAACACTAGCAATTTCAAAAATGTTCAAGACTGAAAAGATATATTTTCAAATAATGTGGTGCATAGAAGAAAGCTTACTCCAGCACTCTCTCCATATGCATAATTTTAATCTCAACAATTTTAAAATACACAAAGTTTCTTTAATTTTCTTATCAAATATACTTTTAAACTGGAAAAAATTGTTGAAAAAAAGTTGAAGCAATACTGAAACTAGTTTTGAGAACCTTTCTAAAACAATCTGTGAGTTAAAGTGCCTCCAATACCAGTCTTTGGTTCCATAAAATCTTGCTTCAATAAATCAACAGTTACAGTGAGAAAAGGTATTACAAAAGTCTGACCAGCTAAATTCCCTACTACTATATTCTAAAATGTGCTCAAGTACTATATGATTTATTTTTAAACTCCCCTCTTAACCTAATTGATCTTGCCTTTGTTTTCACAATTCTAATCATTGGTCTTTGTAGCATAAGTTTCCCTTTTTTCTCTGAGACACATCCACCACAATTTCTAGCATCCCAGCTTTAGAGTGAAACAGACATCCATGTGTACACAGATGTAAATTCTCTAGCACTTTCTTTTCTTTTCTTCTTTTCTTTTCTTTTCTTTTCTTTTCTTTTCTTTTCTTTTCTTTTCTTTTCTTTTCTTTTCTTTTCTTTTCTTTTCTTTTCTTTTCTTTTCTTTTCTTTTCTTTTCTCTCTTTTCTTCTCTTTTCTTCTCTTCTCTTCTTTTCTTTTCTTTTCTTTTTTCTTTTCTTTTCTTTTCTTTTCTTTTCTTTTCTTTTCTTTTCTTTTCTTTTCTTTTCTTTTCTTCTCTTTTCTTCTCTTTTTTTCTCTTTTCTTTTCTTCTCTTTTCTTTTCTTCTCTTCTCTTTTCTTTTCTTTTCTTTTCTTTTCTTTTCTTTTCTTTTCTTTTCTTTTCTTTTCTTCTCTTCTCTTCTCTTCTCAGTTGCTCTTTCCCCTGAGGATTTTCTTCCTATATCATTAAACTTTTCCTGGCATCTTTCTTCCTTCCCTTTTATACTACAAATTTCCCCTAAGCAATGAGAACTTGTATTTGCATCTTTGACAGCAAAGGGGAGACTGACGGATGGAAGCAATGCTCTCTTTGAATAATGCAAGATGTTGTGACACTGCCAGTAATAAGGAGTCCTAAATAATAGGTCCTTCTTGATACAATTTAAAAATTTGCAGCCTATTGTCTCAGCCATCAGCAAACCTGCTCATAACTACTGCCTCAAGAGTAAGCCTGAGTTCTATCCATCTCAGTGACAGCTGACAACAGGAAACTAATCTCTCTTCAAAATATTTCCCATTCACTTTTTGTTGTAATTAAATCAACAGTGTTCACCCACAAGTACAGGAAAATCGCTCTCTCTTTTATGACATTTCAGAGCAAGCAGTGTGCTTAAGTTTTGCTTATCACTGCCCTGAGGGTAGTCAGTTCCAATTAGAGTTGCCTGCATCACCTAATCCCAGTCAAGACCCTGTTCTCTTTTGTGTTTTCATTATTTTTTTCCAGTGGTGCCCACAGATATTAACAAACAGGAAAGAAATTGTGATACAATGGTAAATCTTATAGGCTTAAAACACCCATGGGCATAAAACTATCTGAATCCTATAGCACTGACACCACTGGCTGAGGATCTCATCCTTATGATTTTATCTCTGTGTCTTAGTGCCTATAATTTTATTTGGTACATTATTTGTCACATTAAAAGAAATTAGAAGTGACTTGAAAGTTCTTCAAAAGGTGAAAAATTGGTTACTTTCAGTTGTACTTTTAATTATGCTTATAAATTGATATAACTTATACCATTAGAGAGGCTTTATTAACTTTTATAGATTTTGAACTACAGTTTCAATGACATAATTTTGTAATTAGTGACTCATAGTGTTTCATTAATGGAATTTCTGGAAAATGCTGCCAGAATGATAAAGAAAGATACAAGATACAAGAAGGGCACACTGTATGAGAATGTAGTTAATTTTGTATAGAGACTTATGCCCTCTGACAGCCAATGAAATTTTCATATATGCTAATAGTTAATTGTGCTGAAGTTCAGAGTTGCATGGAAGATCTGCCATGTAATAAAAGTTTAAACCAACGGCAAAACCATCTACAGTTATGACAAGAAAAATGCAATCTAATCAAGAACAAAATAATGCAACCTATCCAGGGTACTTTTCAAAGTTACAGCCAGGGAGAATATAGCATGTACTTTTACATATCTCTGGTTTGGTGTGGTCATGGCATACCTGAGACAGCACGTCCATTTTGCTTCTACGCCTCATATTGAAGGTTGTTATAGATCCTCAATGCTAAGCATTATCTGTTACTGTGCAGCCATAGCAAAATTAAATTCAGCATGAGATTTGCTAAACCCCACATTCACTAAGATGTAGAACAACTGATTAAAGTCTGCTTTCATTTTTTTTTATTACATAGTCATTGACAGTGCAATCAGATTTTAAGTTATAACTGGTTTTCTATTCCTGTCTTTGTCTAATGTTGCTGAGAATAACTGCATGCCACCTGCACTAAACAATCCCTTCCCTAGCCTTAGCCATCACTTCTGTGGACATAGCTTATCACATCAGCTTTATTAGCTGATGTATAAAGACACACACAGCAATGGAAAAGTCATCTTAGTGTTATCTTCCTTTGCAAAGAACCAGTATTACAGATAGCAAATTCTATACAGTGGCTTCAGGACCTTTCTCCATTGCAACTGCTTCCCTGATGTATTGCAGCTTGCAGTAGGTAGAGATAAGCAAAGTAAATATAGAGTAAGCTAAAGCTGTTGTGCATTTTCAAAGGTGTACAAAAAAATATCCAAGTTTCCTTTTATTTCTGAGAAAGTGGTGTGGATGAAAACACCAAGGGTATATTTCTTCTTCCATAGGAAACCAAACATCTATTTGAGACACTAGAGTTATATCTCTTGTTTGGTTTATGATAGAGGTCTTATTTCTAATCTTGCCAAATGTCTGAAGCTGAGCCATGTTCACTTTAAAATGACGACTACATGTCACTCTTTATACTATACAATGTTACAAATACATGTAGGAAAAATACTTAGAATAATGTGGTAGAAAAAGGCAAGTTAAAGCAAAAAAAAATTCCATGCAATTGTACTCATGGGGAATATCTATCTATGGTGCAGGAGTTTGCATTACTTCACCTGAAATTGTAGAGGAGAAGGTTCAGAAATAATCTTACAACTCTCTTCTACCATCTCTGCAATGCTTGTGTGTTGGTATTCTCTTAGGAGGAGACTGGACTTCTGACTTTTATTCAACATCCCTGCTGTGCCTGGAGATACCAACTCAGACAAACTCTACATGAATCTTAAAAGAGTCTTCAATACTTTGTGGATATCAAAGCCAATTTTGGCACTGTGTGAAAGCCTCATTCCAAGGCCAAGGGAGATGGTTATGTCTAACATGGCACAAAAGATCATCACCTCCTTCCTGCTCTTGTATTTAGCAGTGTGGGAGATAAGTGACCCTGTTCATGTCAGGACACTCCAACTTTCCTTTTGTCAGATGATAGCTCAACAAAATCTGCTACTCAGGTCTAGGGGATTTGCAAAACTGTCCTAGGAGATAAGGTAAAGGAAAATTATACTACACAGATACATCATAGCTGGACTTGTAGAAAAGGATCTGCAGTGTCTTCTATTGATCCAAGTTATTCCATAAACATCTGGAGGGCAGTGTCTTATTCCATCTGCCCATGAAGGCATAACAAAATCAGTACTAAAAATAATAAGAAACAACAGAAAAACAAATTTTAAAAACTATAAAAATTTTAACCCTGACAGGATGAAAAGAAATATACCAAATTTATAAGACCTTGCCATTTAAGAAAAAACTTTTTTTTCATTTAGGAAAAACAGAGGAAAGACGTGTTTGCACATCTGTCTCTGATTTTCCAATGCTTATTTAATTCTAATACTCACATAACACTCAAAGTGATCCTGACAGATATCTGATAATGAATCTGCTTTGAAACTCATTCAGAGAAGAAAAACCTGTTCAGGGAATCCAGTGCTCTAGCTCAAAGGGAATAAGTTAAGATCAGCCTGGAACCAGTTAATACAATTACACTTGTACAGTTCTTTACTTGGAACATTTACTAAGTGTTGTGAGGCAATAAATGAACAAGAATTGGCTAGGCATAACTTTAAATCTATCTCCTGCCTGCCTGTGAGTAAGAGTGTGACATGATTTGTCTGCTCTGAGGAGAGTGGAGATTTGTGACTGTAGATTCCTAAATTTAAAGGAATACTTGTTTGATCTAAAAATTCAATTTAAAATTGTGACAGCTGCCTGTGACTGAAATCTTCTTTTGATTCATGCACTGAGAATTTTTCCTTTTTATTTTCAAAGTACCTCCCAGTTGTCTGCGAGGTTAATTCATTGCACCACCAGATGAAGGAATGTTATAGCCATTCCACTTGAGTTTTCTTCCCAGTTAGAACTGCTGAAGGAAATGCTATAGGTGTTTGAGAAGCACCATATCTTTATGCCTTTAAGGTACTACACAATCATCCTATTACAAAATTTCCTGAAGAAGCAGAAAACAGCAACAACAAACCCTTAAGTTTGTGGGCAAAAGATATGACATTTTATATTTCTGCAACTTCTTTTTTTTCCTGCCAGAAGTCACATTCACTGATCAGAAAATTCCTGGTCTGCTTTTACATCACAAGAAAGAGAGGGACAACTCCATTTTATCATTCCTAATTTTAATGTTGCTTGTAATTCATGGTTCTAACTGGGTTTCAGTCACAACAGATAGGGGCTTACCAAAAGCAACGAGAAGCGCTTGTCCCCTCAATCCTTTTCAGGCTACTGGAATGTCCAGATGACCTTTGCATGTAAACTTCCCCATCTTACTGACAAGAGCAATACAATCCTCCTCATCTGGTAGGGAGGCCAAAACCCATTGCTTGTCACTCCACATCAAAGGAAAAGCAATGTGGAATTAAATATGGCTGCTGAGCTGGCTAGCTCTATAAGAGTGAAGACACTCTTCCTTGGAGAGCTTCAAAGGAAAAGGCAGAAAGAATTTAATCAGCTTTTCAATATATACTTCTGAAGTAACAGGACAGCTTTCTGACTAGGATAATTTTATTTATAAAGTCAGTGCAGTTTGCTGTGTTTGTTCAGAGTAAAACTTTTTAGCTCAGCTCAAGTAATGAGCTTCCTCAGGGATTCTGCAAGAAGCATTTACTATCCACGGTACAGCAGGCAGGCTGGAATTGGGGCAAGGCTCTTTGGAGGCGTCTCCAGCTCTGTTTTGATTGCTGCTGAGTGCCTAGCGGCACGTCATGCGGTTCTTTGACTACGTGTTTGGAACTTGAAAGCCTGAGATGAACAAGCAGGTAGGGTAGTAGTTAGCTACAGAAAAATCAATTTGTGGAACAATTTGCACATCAGGAAATGTTTTGTTTTAACCAGGTATAAGTAGAATTCTAAAAAAACCCACCTTTCTCATATGATATAGTTATTATTTCGTAGTTTGTATTTCAAAGTCTCAGGATTTTTTGATGTCCTAGAACTCAAGGAGAATGAAACACAATGATAGCAACCTGGGGAGAAGCTTACAACAGAGGGCAGGCCATGGATGTGGCCTTTGATGAAGGTTAGAGTAGGTGACTCTTCTAGTGAGGAATGAAGTTCCCATGAAGACTAGAAAGATTTGTTTGTGTTATCTAGCACCTGGCCAGCCAAAATGAGTAAAATGATGGCTTTACACATCTCTTAAGACTATTGATAAAATGGTCATATCAAAGCCATATACCACAGGAAAACAAAATAATATAGAATTTATCTAAAATATATAAAATTCACACAACAGGAAGGCTGTTATGTTCTATCCAGCCATCATCAGCTTAGGAAAAAATGCAGACAGAATTTAGAAAACCAAAAAAGCAAACAAAAAAATCCAAAACTCCCCTTATCAGACCAATATTAACTTTTTACTTAGAAAGAGTAATACCAGTATAGAAACATCAGATAAAAATATTTTGTCTCAGGGATGGAGTTACAGGAAACCATTGCTCTGGGTTATAGACATTGAAAGGAACCTCTTAATAACTGCTCTGGAGAGAGAAAAGAGTAACTTTTTTTCTTATGAGCAAAATACTGATTATTTTATACAATATATTAAATAGTTTTAGGCAAAAACACATTTCAAAAGGAGATACATCAAGTTTTTCACTGGAAAAGCAGTTATGTTTCCACCAAAAGATTTATGCTACTTGTAGCTAATAACTGACATCAGGCTATTTACCTCAAGTTTCTTTACTTTTCAAAACAGAAGCCACAGTGAAAGCTGGTTTCGTAGGGTCAAAATAGTGTAGCTGTTCAATCAGTCTTTTGTCCTAAACAGATGTGTAGTGTTTGAAACCACTATTATGAAGCTCTGTAAATATGGGGGGAAACATATAGCCATTTCCATTCAAGTCTGGTGTTCCCATAGTCCCACTAGTTGCTGTTTTTCATTGTTAGTGCTCTCTCATCAAGTACAATAGCACTTTGCTGCTATTTTGTATTTACAGATCACTAGTGATCACTGCCGGACCTCAATCAAGTTGTCTGGCAAAGAAACCATGTCCTTCAGCACCTATAGGAAAGAAGCAATGTGTTATGAAGTCCTACAGTTTTCTCATCAGAAGAAAAAAAAAATCAGATCTTCAGCTCAGTTTTAAATCTTAGACTTTTAAATCAAGAAAAGCTCTAGCAGTGTAATAACATGCAAATAAGATCTGACCATTCAAGCTTTTCTTTATTTCCTGTTGGTTTAAATAAAGGCACTAGACCAAGCTGTGGTTCTGAGCATGCTGCATGAGTCAGACCTGCTTGCACAGACAGGAGATGCTTTCTTTGTCTAGCAGGGAAACATCTGGGATGGGTCACTGAACATCCCAATATCACTGCGCCCATGAAAACTGACAGCATCAGCACCCGACCCCCGACACTCAAAAAATATCTGCATAACTCTGACGACTGGCACAGACTTTCGTCTGTGAAAGACGTGCAGATATTTCTTCAGATGTATCTTGATAGTGCCTCATCTTAGAGTAGAGCAACATTTTTGATTGTATCTATGCATCTGTAAAGGCATGGGTAAAACAGAGACAAACCCTGGCTACTTTAGAGGATGTGACTTTTGCCAGAGAACAAGGATTCCTCTCTTGGGGAGCATTTTCAAAGGGTGATTTAAAAAAATAAGACAGCTTTGTCTGAGAGAAGGCAAACTTCAGGCCGTGCAGGATAGATAGGAATATGAGCAGGTAGGGTGGCAATCCTTCCTTTATAAAGTTGTATTCTATTTATTTCACTGATTCTGTAGCTATCTTTCTGTTCCCTACTTTTAGAGACATCCATTATTTCATTCACTGCTTGGGTAGGAGGAAAGCTGAATCAATCAGTCAAACGAGTAATGTAACTGTTGATTAAATCTGGTTCTCAGTGTACATTTCGGCCAAGAGAACCCATTTTTTATTGAAAGAAAAAAAAAGAAAGAAAGAAAAGTAGTTTATATAACAGCTTTAAAGCCAAAAGCATCTGATCATTTTACAAGCTGCAGAAAACATGACTCAAAACAGTAACAAAATGCAAAAATAGTCTGTCTAGCCCTCCCAAGGGAACTGCAACTAAGATTACCCTATACATGGTTACTATCTATACAATGATTTTCTTAATGTCTAAAGGCAATTTCATCTCTTGTATTTATCAGGAAATAAAAACAGCTGTATTAGACACAACACTAGTATCTATTGGTCTGCTGTGAGTAGAGCAAAAATAGGATCATCCTCATCAAAGCTTGACTCTTGAGTGATGAATTCTGAATTGGTTGAGATATATCCAAGACACAATGTAAGGTTTTTAATAGTCCATGAAGCCAAGGGTCACTCCCCAAATTGAGGAGAAAGCTTTTCAGATGAGTAGATTTAAAAATGTTACTAAATTACTAAGGACAGCAGTACTTACTTATTATTGTTTTGAGTCATGTTTTCTGCAGCTTGTATAGTGACCAGATGATTCTGGTTTTAAAGATGTTATAAAAAGTTAAACTTTTTCTCTTTCTTTCTTTCTTTCTTTCTTTCTTTCTTTCTTTCTTTCTTTCTTTCTTTCTTTCTTTCTTTCTTTCTTTCTTTCTTTCTTTCTTTCTTTCTTTCTTTCTTTCTTTCTTTCTTTCTTTCTTTCTTTCTTTCTTTCTTTCTTTCTTTCTTTCTTTCTTTCTTTCTTTCTTTCTTTCTTTCTTTCTTTCTTTCTTTCTTTCTTTCTTTCTTTCTTTCTTTCTTTCTTTAAAAATATGCATTGAGATATATATATATATACATCAGTCCATCAGCATAAATGCAGATCAAAACTCAGGGGTTTTTTCTCTCTAATGCCTATTCCTCTCTCTTCCTTGTAATGTATGCAGGAGATTTTCAAAGCACTGGGAAAGGGACAAGGAAGAGACTGCAAGTGTTGTAGTAAGAGGCTGTGAAGGGATGAACACAAATCCTTCTGAATTTTATTTTCCCAAATTTCACTCTTCATAGAACAGCTTGTTCTTTGCAGCAACTAATACTTTAACACCATGCAGTTGTCAATATTACCTGAGTGAAATGAGCTTATTTCAGCTTAATTATGTTCAAAAAATTACAGCAAGTTTATAGGAATAAAGCATAAAATTACATTAGTCTCAAACTGCTTGAATTTTGATAACTCACCATTATTTGCAGCAGATATTATCAATTTTAACTTTGTAATACATTCTTCTATATACAAATGAATAAGATATGAGAATAAAAAGGTAAATTCTGTCATTCAAGTATGGAATAATAGAGAAATATATTATATGGAAAAGTCATTGTTTAATTTTAAAGGCTGTGAATGATATCTTTTCCAGCACTTCCCTTCATTTAAAAAAAGTTTCAGAATTACAAGGATTTCATAAGGTCAGCCCTTAATTTATAAAAAGTCTGATGCATTTTCAAAAGTTGTATCTCTATATAAAAATAAATAGGGTTATATAGAGATATATAAAGGATAATTATATGGTAATCTTGTTTTTAGACTGTCTTCATATGTTCACTAGTTAACAGAGACTATTTTTAAAGTATTTTTTAAGATTTTTAAGTACAAAACTGATAGGGCTATACTGACACTTTTAGTGACAGAATACTAGCTATATTGCTCTCACAATACATTTTCTGAAACAGACATAATTACAAAAACTGATCTAGACACAGATATAAAAAACCCTGCCAAGTACCAAGCATCTTCAGATTAGGCGTGAAATTGTGATTAATTAGGAATTTACATGTAGGACTTTTGTGAACATGTTAAAAAATTATGTGGTGAAATAGAAGAAAAGTGATAATAAGAGCCTTTTTAAATATTTCTCTGCAACTCATTATGAATGTCTATTTGAAATAGAATGTTACATAACAAAAGACACATTACAGGCTGGGGATAGTGATTTTCCTTATTGATTCTTCAGGTAAAGCATGGGGTTTTAATTCCTTTTGAAAATGTTGTTCACTACACAAAAAGCAGAAGGGGAGTTGTAGCACTTTGTGCTAATGATACAGAGTGTACTCTTAGATTTCAATTGTGTGACATTTTTGGGGACATTTGGCCTTTTTGTGCTGAACTTCCAAGAAAAAATGCTCTGATTTCAGCTGCATATTACCAGTGCTTCCAAAATAGTAGCAGTGGTAATGGCTGCATTATGTGCAGGAGCAGCATTATTATCAGTGATGATCTAGTATTGGAGAACAGGACATTAAGCAAGGCTATTCAAAGCCATAGTAGGCAATACATTTAATAAACAACATCAAACAAAACAAGGTCTATGATTCTAGACATTAGGTTGATGAACTTATCCTATCTAGTACGTAAGCTTATAAATATTTAAAGTGTGAGACAGTCAACCTTACATTTTCCCTATGAAAAAAGAAGCCATATGCTTTGAATCAAAAGTTACTTAGGCTTTAGGGATTTAAAAAAATAAAATTAAAAACTTGAAAAAACTGCAGCAAATCTTAGAAAACCTCTCAAATCCTCACACTTTTTTTCTGAAATTGCAGTTTTCATCTACAAACAACATGAACTGTCCTGGAAATGCAGCAGTTCTCATGAAATCTTCAGTGAGTATAAGAAGGAGAGAAGTATTAAATAGATTTAATTGAGAACCCAAAAATCAGTGACCTTTTCAACATTGCTATATCTCAGCTCAGAAAGGTTTGGTGGATAGAAATTTTCTCCAAACAAATCTCAAGTTTTTAGTTGTTTTTAAAAGCTGCTTGAGATATTTTAATAAAAATACTTCAATGAACTTTGAAATCACTTCTGATTTTAAACAAGACAGTCTTACTTGAGCGGAGTTTTATATGCTAAAATTTAAGGACTGTCTTCAAAACATGTGCAGAACCGATTCTGAGCTTTTCACCAGTATAATTCTGTTTATTACTGAAAAGATCTTATGGATACTTCTGTTTTGGGGAAAAAGCTATTCTCAGAGACCAATTCCAGCAGAATATTAAATCACCTATTCCTGCCTGCAAATTCACCTACATGGGAGCTCCACGGCTCCCAGATCAGTAATCAGTTCCCCTTTACATCATATTGTCATATGGCTTGATGGGTCATGGCAGGTCTCAGGTAAATCTCTCTTGCACCATACAGCAGCACGTGGCAATTATTTGCACAGTCATATGCCTGCCTTGGAAACTTTTCCAGTATGCTCCTAACATTTAAGAGATAACAATACTGCAAAACTCTTCCCGGGAAAACTACAGACTTCGAAATTTTAAAACATGGCTTTATTCTTTCTCATTTCAGGTGCAATCTGGATATTCAGATTTTTCCTCTTTTTCTATATGCTCCCTCCCTGAACTTGACCTGCACCAGCCATTCCAAACTTGAACATTAAAAATTACATTTCTTGGTGTACTTCTGTATTAACCTGCTATACCATTCCAATACAAGAGTCTGGGCACATTAGCAATTAACAGAGAAAGAATGAAGTTTGGAAGTTCATGCTTTGTGGTTAGATTTGCAGCAGTGAAAGTCCAATGTATCTGGCCTCTGTCACCTAATGTGTTAAAAAGTCATCAAATGTGTCCTATTTGGAAACACTCCTTTGTTAACAAGCATTGAGATCTCTGTGTAGAACTGTACATTTAGCATTTTTAGGGGCTTTAATGCCACTGTGAACTCTGGTGGCTGTTGGCCTCTGCCCATATCTTCTTACCACCTTATGCCCAGAAATATTACATCTTAGAATGGGCTGGAAACTCATTATCTGGGCTTTTTGGACCATAGCAATTTGACTAAATAAGAGGAAAGTCAGTTATTTATACCAAGAACAACATGCTTTTCTACCAAAGATTTACTAATATTATGACCAATATCAATGGTGGGGAATCATACATATAATAATATAGTATTTGGATTCATATTTAAGCCTCAGGATCCAGGAAGATGTCCTTAGCAGTCAAATTTTTGGAAACCTGCCTTTTTCTTTGCCATAGATCAGGGAAATGATAGGAGTCAGTTCAGCAACTGAGTTAGTCACACAACAATGAACTACAAGAAAATTAAATGAAACATAGTTTTAATTGAACAAATTAATGGCTGTTAAAGCCAAACATAGAGTGTATGTGAAGGTAAAAGACAAAGAAGGCAAGTGAGGGAGAGGGACCAAAATCAAGAGCAGAAAAACATTTGTGAAATAAGCAAACACCTTCACATGGACAAATGCAGTGTCAGAAGTTTTTGTTTTTCTTGCTCCACTGCACTGATGTATTTTGACAGGATATTTTGTTCTGCCTCCAGGGTTTTTAGGGAAAAGGAACTCGTGGGCTATTACTGTTCCAGTGAAGAGTTTTGACTGAAATGTTTTGGCTCATTTCCTTGAGCTATGCATTAGCCAGATGGTTTGATGCATGTACCATGCCACCCTGTTTGATCCTGCTGTTGGACTTTAGCTCCTGTTCCACCATCAAAAGGAAGGATTGTTATGAATGTTCTCATTAATATTCACACTGAAGAGTGATCTGACTGCCACTTCACTCGTACTGCAGGTTAAGTGAGGGTGCCCTGTCAAAACAGAGAAAAATCTTTAACTCTACTGATGCAAACCACTCTGAGAGAGGGTTTTGAGCAGAAAATTAGATTCTAGTATTAAGGGCTTTCCTCTTCTTTGACAGAGATTTACTATGTCAAAATCTCTTCTTCATTACAAAATAAGAAAACAGTATCTAACTCTTTCAGAGGGGAGAAAATATACTCTACAAGGTTTTGTGATAAAATACTTGCGTAGAAATTAATAGAATTGTGAATTTATTAACAGTATGACTAAATTTGATGCAGTACTTAAAATCCCTGCTCATGGGCAGGACCTATTTTGTGGGGTATGTATATGTGTGTATGTCACATAAACCAGAAATTCCTTATGGATGGGTATCCAAAGAAGAGCTAAAAGGTGCAAAGGAGACTGGAGCTCTCTGTCATCCATCCAGTTCTAGCAGAATACCCCAGAGAGCTGAGGGCAAACACATCCTGAGATAGAGCAGACAGTTTCCCCTAAGGCTGCTTTCCAAAGGTGATGGGCAAGTTCAGGGACAAAATCATCTGGGTGCTCTCAACTTGAGAGAACATCATGTAGAGAGGTATCAACATTTTGAGAATATAGTTTTAAACACAGTGGGAAGCTTAGTCCTTAGGCAAGGAACTTAGGTATCTGCTGCATTTCTTAACAGCTGATTCCTGCTATCCAGAAATTAAAAATGTCAACCTACACTGACTCAAAATTGATTATACATTAATTTTTATTTTTGTATGGCCAAAACGATATCCTGTTCTCAAAATTACTTTTCAGGACAACCTTTTTCTTCTTTAGAGCACATTGAGCAATTGAGCAATACTGTTACTGGTCTTAGTGAAGTATGTTAGTGGTGTAAGAAGATGCTGAAGAAGATGATTGCCTCTGTCAGCCCACATAATGAAGCATTTAAAATTTCGTCCGCTATATATGATTTGCTGAATTCCTGTGATACTGAATTCCAGAGGCTAACCATAAACCAAGGAAAAGAAGGGATATGATGGGAGTTCTAATTCAAAGAGATGTTTCTACCATGACTGAAAAGGAAAAGCTTTATGATTTGGATAGAATATCTACAACTTAAATAGAATTCATTTGGCTTCTGTGCAGGAATGATCTTGGATTTTGCCTATTAACCTTGGAAGAAGAACTATTCTCTCTGACTGTGTGAGACAGGACGCCAAATTCCTACTCATGGCATAGTCTGCAAGTTCAGCATAAATTAACCTTTTGTTTTTTTCTCATGTAGTTGTGTGCTATATATCCACAGTGCATTAGTTTCTGTTTGCTCTAGACAGTTACAACAATGGAAGAGGTCCCTGAATGTCCTACATGCCAAAATATACAGAAAAACAGTCTCAGTATGAGCAATTTTCAGCATATTTTGTGCCAAGATCAACAAAAAATCTGTCTGGTAGAATGTATATTACCTGATTATACAGTAGTTGCTACGTTATAACTAGCTTTTGTTAGAGATAAAAGCTTGCATAAGAATCTGGTAAAATACCAGAAAGGTAATACCTTGAAAAGGATTTTGCTCTGGACAAGAACTTAAACATGCAAGTGTAAATACCAGGAAGATGCCTAAACCAAAAAATCATAGTGGAATAGAATAGAATAGAATAGAATAGAATTATAGAATGATTTGGGTTGGAAGGGCCCTTAATGGTCATCTACTTCAAAATCCCCTACCATGGGGAAAGAGACTTTTCACTAGACATGGTTTCTCAGAGCTCTGTGAAGCCTGGCCTTTAAACACCTCAAAGGATGGGGCATCCACAACTTCTCTGGACAATCTGTTCCAGTGTCTCACCACCCTCACAGAAAAAAAATTCTTTCAAATACTAGTCTGAACCTCTTCTCTTTTAGTTTGAATCCATTCTCCCTGTTCTGTCACTACAGGTCTTTGTAAAAAGTCTTTATCTTTAGGCTCCCTTCAGGTACTGGAAGGCTGTAATTAGGATACTCCAAAGCCTTCTCTTTTCCAGGCTGACCAAATACAACTCTTTCAGCCTTTCCTGAAGGGCTGCTCCAGCCCTCTGATCATCTTGGAGGCCCTTCTCTGGACTCACTTTAACAGGTCCATGTGCTCCTTGCTGGGCTGGGAGCCCCAGAGCTGGATGCAGCACACCAGGCAGGATCTCACCAGAAGGGAGAGTGGGACAGAATTCCCCCCCCCCCCCCCCCTGCTCCTGCTGCCCACACTGCTTTGGATGCAGCCCAGGACACGTTTTTCCTTCTGGGCTGTGAGTGCCCATAACTGGGTCATGCCCAGCCTCCCACCCACCAGCACCCCCAAGTCCTTCTCAGCAGGGCTGCTCTGATCTGTTCATCCCCAGGCTGTGATGATGACACTGGGGGTTGCCCTGACCCAGGGGCAGCACCTTGCACTAGTCTTGTTAAACCTTATGATGTTCCCATAGACCTTATCGAGCTTGTTCAGGTCCTTCCTGTCCCTCAGAGTGTGGCAATCACGTCACTAATCTTGGTGTCATCTGCAATCTGCTGAGGCTGTACTTGATGCTTTCATCCTCAACATTAATAAAGATATTAAAAAACACTAGTTCTAATATGGACCCCTAAGAGCAGCCACTTGCCAGTGATGTCCATCGAGACACTGAGCTGTTGACCCCAGCCAAACCCATTTATGCATCTTACAGTCAACTCATCAACTCCACCCCTTTCCAATTTAGAGAAAAGGATTTTCTAGGGCACCACGTCCAAGGCTTTACAGAAGTCCTGATAAATGACAACTGTAGCCCTTCCCTTGTCCCCTGATGTAGTCACTCAATCAGAGAAGGCCACTGGGTTGGTCAGACAGGATTTGCCCTTGGTGAAGCTTTGCTGGTCGTCCCAAATCACCTCCCTGTTTTCCATGAGCCTCAGTGTAGCTTGTAGGAGGATTTGTTCCATGATCTTCCCAAGAACAGAGGTGATGCTGACAAGTCAGTGGTCCCCAGGGTCCTCCTTTCTACCCTTCCTAAAGATGGGTACAGTATTTGCCTTTTTTCAGTCACCTGGGATTTCACCTGACTGCCATGACTTTTAAAACATTGTGGAGAGTGGCTTGGCAACTACATCAGCTGACTCCTTCAGAACTCTGGAATGCATCTTAATGGATCCCATAGAGTTAGGTTAATATACCTTCAAAAGCTCAGCTCAGTTGCACTTTGACAGATTAAATGACTGCTACCAATAGACCAAGAAATTTTTTGTAAGTGGTCTGCCCTGTCTCTCTGGTGATAATTTCAGCGGCTTCTCAGGGCTGGCAGAAAAAGATAAGAACCAACTATTCAGTGACTGTCATTTACAGGGAGTCATAGAACTGCAAGGCCACCTCCATTGCCCTAAATTAATAAACTGAATTGTCAGATACACACATGAGGCTGACACACATTTATTCTTCTGCCCTATTTATCTCTGGCCAGGATAGACTGAAAGCTGAAGACAGCACATTGTTCATACCAGTTTAGCAGACTGAGTGCCAGTCAACTCCTTATTCCATTCTGTCTGGAAGAGTTTGGTTCTGATGTCCTGTTTAAACCCCTTTAGTAGTCACAAAGTAAACGTTTCACTGAGTCTCCCTCCTAACAATAATCCTTCATTCTTTAGGGATTTTTATTTCTCTCCCTAGCCCACCTCCCACAAAACTGTGGTCAGAGCACACTCTATACAGGAGTTCCTATGTGAAAAAATTTAGGAATAAGAAGACTAGAGTTGAGTGAAATGTCTTCTCAAATGCAAGACCATAGGACCTGAAGATTTTTTTCTGTTTTCTGAAGCCTTTAATTCAGAAAGATGTTTGGTTGTCAATTTTTCTGAGTATGTTATAAAATTACCAATTTAGTGTTGAATGATCAGGAACCTTAAAGTTTAAATGGGACTTTGAGCCTTACATACTTAGGATTTTTCCTGTTCTGAGGAACTAACTTCACTGAGTAATAGAAGTGTTTGTAAAATAAGTTTTTCTAGCAATAGAGTATTTAGAGTGTTAAAGATCTGAGGCAGCCTGTCCTGTCCTGGATTTTGAGAGTCTAAATTTTCTTCTGTCTCTAATATGAAAAAGAATACAATATGCAATGATATCCAGAATAAAATTTTAAAAATTACCTGGGTTTTTTTTGGTAATGAGAGTGCTGATCAGTTTGGATTGTGGTTAGAGGAAAACGGTAGACAGAAGATTCTTCCTGGGGGAAGTTATAGATCAGAATATGCTACAGAGGTTCATCTTTGCTCATACAGCTTATGGAAATAAGCCTTGCTTCAAAAGGCCTTGCTTCAAGCCTTAGATATTTTGGGATATGTCTAGAGTTTGGGTCAGCAAGACTGTGTCAGACACAGGTTAGTAAAAACACAATATATTGTACTCAAAATGTTTTTCTTGACGTTAAACCAAAATTTTGACATAGTTCCTACCCATTGCTCTTTGATGATTATCTCTTCAAAATTTTGTTGACAGTGATACATTAGTTATAAATGGTAAATACAATTTTTAAAGAGCTGGGTTCCCAAAGCAAGATAAGAAGGCAGAAAGAGGCTCTACCTCTACTGACACACAGCCAGCACAGAGCCAGGAGCAAAGAGCCTCACTGAACATGCAGGAATGAGGGGTGAGTTCAATGTCAAGGGCTCATTCAGACTTTTTGCTGCTCTGCCAATGCTTCCAGCAAGTGCCCAATTAGCAGTGACAGCGGTGATGGTGTTTATGAGAAACAAGCCTGAGACTGTCATTTCTTTAAATTTGAAACTGCAGAGAAGTCACAGGGTGGTAAAGCTTTTAAGTTCTTATTGACATTCACCAGAAACTGACCTCAAACTTGTGACTTAGAGGTGAAAGTCTTTATTTGCTAAGTCAGTTTGTCTCCCACAGAGTGAATTTGTGAAGCAAATTCCCATTCCATTCTATTCCAGCTTACTTTATTTCTCTTGAGATGAAGGAAGCTCTCCCCTGCACAGCAGCTAGAACAGGACCCTCCTATCCCCTTCTCTCATGAAGGAAAACTGGGCTGTGTAGTCACACAGGTCTACATGAACAAATTCATCAGCACATCCAACACTGAAAAGTGAACAGTGGGAGGAATGCAACAACAATGGAAATTGTAAATTCATTAGTTAAAAATACAGTAGATTGTCACAGGAGGTATTGCCTAGAGGTGTTAGTGAATGCAGTAACTACATTTAAAAGTTTGAAAAAGAGATATGAAGGAGAGAGGAGGAAAAGAAAGAATATGTATTAAATACTTTGGAAAGGCAGAAATAAACACAAAAAATTAGAAATTACTGAAAGGTTCCCCTAGGAGACAGTCTGTTAATTTGTTGGTTTGGCTTCTCTTGTCTTCACACACTGATGGGTATTAGAGAATAAAAGTGCACTTTAATTTTAAGCATATGGGCTAAACTGCAACTGTAGTTCTTGGTTGTCAAACATCTTACAGTGCTCCTGAGACCATTTCTACTCTGAATCCCACTGCCTTAGAATTTTAAAAAATAATCTGATTCCTATGTAGAGTCTGAATGTGTGAAGGCTTTTGTTTTACTTTGATTTGAGAGTTCAGGGATTGACTGCCTATTGGACAGCTTGTTGCTTTGAACATCCGGCCAAATAATTGCTATTTGCATCTCCTTTTTCTGTTCTCTTTTCTATTGTTTCTGCTATTATCCATTGTAAAAGAATGAATCCAGGATTAAACTATTTTTGATCTGACCTGGTAAAGCCCTTTTTCTCTTAGGCCATGTAGAGAGCCAGTCCCTTTTTTTATTAAAGGAATACAGGACTCTCATCTGACATTATGCATGCTTCACAGTCTTTTTCCAGAGGTAAAAAAGACAAAGTAGATTGCAAAATGTCAGGGAACAGGACTTGCATGGTGTGCCTGAATTGTGGGCCCAAGTATTCTTTGTTCTTGTTCTCTCTTCCTAGCTTAGCTGTATGGCAGACAGCTACTTAGGCACCTACAGTTATTCCTTTCCAGCTCCTGATCTCTTGATGATAAAGGGCATGTTGAGAGGTGATTTGACTGAGCTGCTGCCAGCCAAGGCTGGCATAATGGTGTCTTTCCAAGATAACATGAATCTGAGCAACTCACAAAAATTATCTGACATATTCTGGGACTAAGGTAGCCTTAGAGATTAGGTCATCATAAAGTGATTATAAAAACATTTCTGACAGCTCTCTCACTGTTCAAAATTCTTTGTTGAACTTAAGAAAGCTTAGCAAAGCTAGACACTTGAATCTTGCATTTGGAGACCCATGAAACTTTTAATTAAGAACCAAAAATATCACCAGTCCCTATCTTTCTTTATCTTTTTATTAATATGGAAAGGCTGGAAAAGAAAGGATAATAGAGGCAAGATAGGTACTTCATGTTTGTACACCTCACTCCTCTGCACCTGGGCATTTGTAGTTCCTCTCTTCGAGGCAGTTGCCACAAGATGTTTGCTCTGTTGTTTTACTGAGCTCAGTTTGAAAGGCCTAGCTCTTTTTACTTCCTTTCAGAGACTCAGTCTCACATCCTATTTGACCCCAATGCAAAAGAAAATATTTCCTAATATTCACCTTTAGTTGCTTCCTTCCGCTAATTCGCCTTCCTATATTTGCAAATACTAGAAAAAAAATCCCTGTCTTATGTACAAACACCTTCAAGACTTATAAAATTTCAAGATATTTGCTTTAGTGGGTCTTTATATTCACAATTAAAAATTTGTTTTTCTCCAGAAGGAAAATTTTGTGTCTTTGTACTTAAACACACTGTGGAAAATGATTACTGGGATGTCTTTTTTTGTTGTCATAACACTTTGAAATTTAATAATTATATTCAAAACAAAACTCTTCTTCCAACTTCTAAGTACATATGTATCTTCAGTTATACTCGTATAATTAATTATGAATGTTTGAGCAATCCCATGTTTTCATTAGCTAAAAGCCCATCTTAACTCGTTAAACATAATTGAGAAGGAAAAAGAGAAAACCACTACAGTTGTGTGTATTTGTCCTAATTATAGTGTTCTTACAAACTTAAAGCACTGCCTTGATTGTTTATTTGGTTTTAGCATTTTCTTTGTTACTTTAATAGTCTTCCAGTCAGGCTACAGAATGATTTCTCCACCCTTGTTGAAAAGAATTATTAAAATTTATTTGATGTAATATTGTTTTCCTTGATACTCAGTCATGAGAGAAACTGTGCTGGGGTTTGGATTTTGGTTTGCATTCAGAGAAGCTGGAAAGCAAATGTGATTGAGCTTTCTGCTTATGTGCAAGATGGGCAACAAGTGAACAACCCAGTGCAGAGTGCAGAAAAGAATGCAGGAGACCTTCGAAAAACAAAATAGTCTGTAAAGGAGGCATCCTTTACATATTTCTTATGATTAGGAGCTTTTTTAGTCTTGTATTCATTAGAGATGGTAGATCCTGCAATAAGCTGCCTACACCGGCATGCAAATATCCAAAGTAATGCAATGCAGACGTCTGAAATAAGTTAAACATGAGCCAACAAGTGGCCATTTCTTTTCCCTGCAAACGAAATCTATGACTTACTTGGGGTTTTATGCTGCAAATTAAATGAAATTAGATGATATCAGCTCTGCTCCCCACAGCCTGAAGTTTGGAGACTGGTATTAATTAATTACTTTGTAAAGTAACATCCAACATATTTTCTTTTCTTGAAAGCCAGAGAACATTTACTCTATATATTATGTATGTCCCAGTAGAAAACTGGCGTGCCATCACTTTAGGAGAAGCACCAGGACACTGTTTTCTGCAATCTGAAAATAATGTGCTGAGTTCCTGACAGACAGAATTTTCTTGGTTGCTTGGGGGTTTTTTCTGTGTTTTTTTTTGTTGTTTGTTTATGTGAAGCAAAATTTCATTTGTTCAGATCTCTGTTCTTAAGAGCTGGCTGCATAATGAAAGCAGCCATAAATTTCAGTGGGGGATTACATGCAATGGCCAGTGACTCATTCAGTTAGAGGCTTTGCATATCCTGCCCATGGTTTGTGTTCTCACTGCCAGGCTGCCCACGCGCAAGTTCATAGGCAGGCTGCTTAGGGATATTGAACCTGCTCATACAAATCCAGCTACCACTGAACTAATATCTTACTTAACTATCAGCAGTCCCATGGGACACTGAAGTCTTCAAAAGAAGTCTCTGAGTGTAGCCGGAGCTGTGCTTGCAGCTTCCCTTGCTAAATGGAAGCTGTAACTAGACTTACGAGCAGCTTTAGAGCACCTCCTGGTGTTGTTTCATATGGGATGAGAAACAGTAGATTTTCCTCTTCTGTGGTTCAATCTCCCTACAATCTTTTTAAACCACAAAGTAGCCAATCTTGTAACTTACCATCTATGTTCTTACACTTCACTGCACCTCTTAGTCTCAGTTCCTCAAGTCCAGAAAAGCTCATTATAGTTCACCGTCGAATCACTGGACTGCTCTTCAAAAAGACTTCATTACGGATGGAGAAAGAAAAGAGGAATGCCCACATAGCAAGCTTCACACTCCTGGAATGAAAGTTGTAGGCATCCTTCAAACTTTTACAGAAAATTCAATAATTATGTGCAAACTACAAACCTTGGACTGGAGTTCCTAAATCTTAGATTAGTACTCAAAGTACCCTACAGTGTTATTATATGGGCAAGAGAGAGATGCTGGAGGTTAATGTTCTTCTTTAAACCTGCTCTGGAGAACAAGAAAAGTTTCCAGCTTCTCCTTGAATGGAAGGACAGAGAAGACAGCAATTCAAAAAAAAAAAAAAAAAGTAGTTGAAGGCAATAGTATAACTAATGGGAACTGAACATCTGTAAAGGGGGAGATCAGTGTAGGCAAGAGAAATATGGGACATCCAGCTTTGGAGTCATGAAAGAGTCAAACAAACAAAAGAGAAAATCCATAAAGATAACCAATGTCTTAAAAGCTAATTCAGAGAAACTCCCCAGTATCCCAGAGTGCTCTCCTTGTCCCCCAAGAGCAACACTTGATGATAACTTCCTCTCTGAGAGCTGCATTCAGCCTCAGGTCCCAGCTCCTGAGGGCTTCTACTCTTCCAGAAAAAGATAGAAAAACAAACAAAAAGCACAGAGCTATTTGGCTCTTGCATAACTCTCATAAGCAGTGAAAAGTGCCATAAGCATTTTTTTAAGTGTAAGAAAACAAACAAACCACCAACATTGCACATCTTGCATCTGAGTAGAGCTTTTGGGAGATACTAAGTTAAATACATTTGTGTTTATGGAGAAAAGTGGCAGTAATTGGACTTCATGCTCTTTTTAAACTTTTATTAACTTATGTTTTAGATTTCTTGGACTTTTTTTTTTAAGATAAGACTGTGAAAGTAAACCTCCAGATAGAAACTCAAACTTTATTTCTTTAAATCTCTTGTGCTGTCCAACATTCCCTACCAAAAGCAGTCTTGAAATTTGTGGCAAAATCTTCTAACCTTAGTCATTTCTTCTCAGTGAAACTCAGGTCACCACTTTCAGCAGGGATTTAGCTAAACCTTGCAACAAGCCACAGTTGTCACTGGGAAAACCTTACCATCTAGGAGACAGTAAATAGCTGTGCTGCATCATGAACACCACAGAAACCAGACTCGGGGAGCCATAAAAACAAACACACATGGAGGAGACCTGTTATTCTCTTATTTTGAAGGACAACCTTATCAAAAATATATTTCGCCCACTATGTGTGCCCCACTCTATGAAATACACAAAAATATATCTGGTATGCTCTCCCTCCCCCCACCTTTACTCTCTCCTCTCTTATTTTTTCAGTGGACATTTGGAAAGTTGGGACAAATGGAAAATGCTCCCTGCTTATACAAGTGCTATAACAGCAGTGACTGTAGACAAATGCAAGTCATAACTGACCTCATTTCATTGCCTTTCAATGACCAGCATGAAAAGCAACCATTTTCTCTTCATTTTTCATGACAATAGGGCAGCAATAGAGGAGGCCCATCTCCCCCTGTTCAATGTTTTTCTTCTCTGCATCACTGCTAGCCCCTGCACGTGCTGGCTCTTTGCTATAATTGAAGATGATGCTACATCTTGCCTAATCCTTGTGATTTCCCAGGTGGCTCAGAAAAGTAAATTTTGGAAATCATACCAAGAAAAGACAGTAAAAATGCTTTGTCTTCTGTAACTAGTCTGTTCAAGATACTGTTTGATGTACAAACCCAACCCTTTTTCTGTATTTCACCATGCTTCAGAATTTCTGATTCCCTAATATAATTGAGGTTTTCAAAGGGCATATGCAGATCATAAGAATTTTAGGGGAACTCTTCTAGGGGAAAACCCTTATTCTAGGAAGAACCTCAGACACCTCTGGCTTCAGAGATAATTTATGTCTGTCCAAATGATCAATTTATGCAAACACTGTAAATGGACATTCGAATATAAAATGTGTCCTCTTTGAAGGGGCCAAAACCTTTCCAATTATTCTATCCCATCTCGAAGAAAAGTGTTTCAATGATTAGTGGTATGGCATTTACTGCCTGATAGACTGTTGCAGCTGAAATAATTTTTTAAAATTTTATAAAACTAAACCAATAGTATGATTCCATTAACTAAATGGACTACTCAAAAATGGTTACCATTAGTCATTATTACTGTCCTGAAAGAGAGGAAGACTAATTATGAATGGATTTGTTTGTGTCTTCATTTACAAGCTTCTGCCTCTAAAAGAATGATTGTGAAGTCAAAGTAGGTCATCCTGAAATGCACCACTTGTAAGAAAAAAAACCAGTCCAGAATTCCAACAAACAACAAATTGTTTTTAGAATTAAAACCAAGTTAATAGGCTCATAGTGATTTGTCTTGGATTATTGATTAATATTACATTTGGTTTTGCTTCCCTTGGTGAAATCAATGCCATTCCTCAAGGCAGACAGCTTGCGCCTTGTCACTTCAGTGTAATGCAATCAGCGATTGGACTCTGCACGCGCCGCCTGACGCGGATTTATGGATGGCTCAGTCAGGGCCCGCTGTCCCAAGCTCAGTCCTTGAGAGGGCAGTGACACCTGGAGGGAGGCTGTGGTCCTACAAGTAAGGTAGAATTGGAACAGTTAGAATTGGGAATAGTACTTTCTGGCAAGGTACCCCTGAGCGTGGGAATTCTTATTAACATGAAGGACTTTAAAAAAAACAATAGAAACAGAGCGCTTCTGTTGCCTTCTAACCTGCGGCCTACTCTGAGGCCTATGAACATGCAGCGGTGGGTACTGATTTTGTCTTCCTGCATCTGAGCCACAAAGCCTCTCAGCTATTTTGAGATGGGTGTTTAAGATCGTGTTACTTTTTACTGCAATAGAGAGAGTGTCTCTTTTGCCAGAGTCATCAGTGAGACAACAGGATGAGAAAGGGAAAACATTATGAAAGGCATGGAGGCAGCTGTGTGAAGTGTAGGGTGCAGCCGCCAGGAGTGGCTCCAGCTGCCACTGCAATGAGAGAACAGGAAATAATCCAAGTGGATACAAAAACGGGGATATAGTTCTGGGAGAGGTTTGAATTTCAGTGATAGATTTCCAAGCTACAGAGTGAAAATCGTGAGGCCAGTTAAAATTTTCTCAAAGTTAGGGATATTCTAATGAAAGAGTATAATTAATTATTGCATCACTGGGGACTGGGTGATTTAGTAAACTATTTTTACATGCGTCATGCACCATTGTGCATGCTCCTGCAAAGGCATGTGAAAATGGTATAAAAGGTGGACTGCATACTGCATAGGATGTAGCTGACCAAAACTGAGGGCTTTCTAAATCTGGTTTTAAATCTTAACTATCTGAAAATCCTATTATTCTCTATTATTCCTTATTATTATTCACTATTATTATTCATTATTTTTATTGTTTTTGTTGATGTTGTTATTTAATTTCTATTATTATTTTTCTTGGTTTCGTTGCTATTATTTTATCCTAGAATTATTTTTACAAATAGACTCAAAAAACCAAACTATTCAGATTCCATGCCTTTTTCCACTTCACTTTGCATATGCTTCATCACATATATAAGTTGAGGAAATATTTAAAATCATAAGACGTTACCCACCATGGTTGAATATGTCCTGAGTAGTTTGTCCCACAGATTTAGGGTGAAGTCAGCTGCAATCACTACTCAGAAAAAAAATAAGTCATAGATTTCATTCTGAAGTAACTAAGTATTTGCCTTCCCCTTTCTTTTCTACCTATCTCTTTACTGCTTTCACTGAGGCAGAAATTGGTGATCATAAATATATCATGGATCACTGACGCCTCAGAGTGTAGACAAAAGCATGTGCATATTCAGTAATATTTTCAGTACTTTTAACCTATAACCCGATCATGCTTTTAGCTTTTTAACTTTTTTCTGCTTCTACTCTTACATGCCAAGCACACTCTAGCTTCTGCCAGATTCCCTCTTTCTGCAAGAAATATATTTCTGAGCTGTTTGCCTTTAGTGGCAGCTGGTTTCTGGGCACATGTCTAGATCTATTGCAAGCTACAGATAACTGAACATTTTGATTTACTTGGCTCCTTGTTGTTGTGGAGTCCCATGTTCCTTCACTACTCCAAAAGGCAATAACTAGCTCAGGACAATAAGAGTAAAGGTGAAAAACAAATGTTCAAAAATTTAACTGTAGATATCATTTTCAGTAATGCAAACTCAATTACATTATTCAGCATTGTTACATTCATAAAGTCACACTTACATTAATGTTTCCAAGATCAGAATGTGATTTTAAAGTTTATCCATTTCCTATACATATTTCTTTTATAAATGACTTTGTGCAGGGGACTTTCACAGGCAGCAAAATAGCTGAAATAAAAGGAGGAGGAAAATACAGAGTTTCACAGAGAACTGCTTAGAGATGAGGAATCTGGACTATGCGAACACCTGGACTAAAGCTCCAGCCATCCCTTCAGGGAAGTTAGAGGGCTTTCCACGCTGCAGAAAGGTACAGAGTGTTACACACAGTTAGAGCTTGCCACTGATCATGGTGCCAAACCTTCCCCTGAGGTAACCTGTGCAGTTCGAGGGGATTTACTCTAATGGCGAATGGTCCCCTAGCACATAGAAAGCTGCTTACAGAGAGAAGCAGCAAAGCAGAGTCAGAAAGTAACATAAGCCTTCAGCTACCAAACTATCAAGTGGGACTTAGTAGGTTAATTTTTCATGGAGACATTTTGCCTGTTGCAAAATGGCATTTCTCCTCCTTCCACACTGCCCCAGTGCTACTCAGCAGCCCTGAGTACACCCGCACAGGCAGTGATGCCAGGAGTACCTCAGGCTCAGAGTGAGCCTCAGCCAGTTCCTCCTTTGGACTTCTGCCAGCTGGGTCCCCACTGCAGGTGGGAGCATGCAGCAAGGAGACCTGGACTACACACCGCGCTGAGCTGAGAGCACCACCATCACATCTCAGTGTTTGTCCTCCTTCAGCACCCTGAGAGCACCTGCTGCTCAGAGCCACAATGATTTCAGTTCCCCAGACTCAGGAGCTCCATCAAGGTCTAACCCAGCTCACCCTGTACAAACAAGTCCTAGGAGGCGACCCTCAAGTTACTAGATTTTTTTGACCAGGGTACTTGACAGTAAGAATAATTGCCTGACTTCCCAGCTGGGGTGAGGGTTTTTAATATGCATTTTCAAAGCTTTTGTGGTGATGGAAACTATTCCAATTTCACGTCATTTTATAGTGGCCATCTTGAGGATATTTTTGAAACTCTGATTCTCGGAATGAAAGGATGTATTATTATAAAGCAGTACCAGTAAGCAAGCAGTGGAAAGAGAAGAAGGTTCTGATGAATTCCAAAAAATAGTTATAGCATTGTTGCAAATGAGTTTATCTGCTTGTCATATAAGTTCAGCTGATTTTCAAGATGCATTCAGCTACATCTTTGAGATATGGGGTGCATTTATTGATTTCTATTTTAAATTATATTGAATTTGGTATTGCAACAGCCATTATTTCTTAACATCTCAGCAGGACATGCTGATGCCCACAGTACTGTTGTAGTAGATCAAACATTGAACAGGCAATTAGTTGTGCTCCTTATTTAGTTGTGCAAGAGTCTGGGAAGGGAGAGACACAAGTTAGAGCATTTTGAAATTGATAAGAATGATCTCCTCCCAGTATCATACACATTGATCAAGACTTAAACTAGACATCATACTCTGCTACTTTGCTTCCCCCACACAGATATAACTAATAAGAGCTACAGCCTCCTAAACAAAGGTACTTTGTTCACTCAACTCTTTTGCAAGTTGTCTAAATTAAAATAAAAGTTGAACAAGGAGGGAAATGGTTGCTGGCATAACTGCATTATTTTCCTTTGCTTTCTTATGAAGAGGCTGGGGTCACTGTAAACCCAGGATATTCATTATATTTTTTCCCTTGGGTAGTTCTGAAAAGGGCACTGAATGTCAGTAATCATCCTCTTTATGTCTTAGTGGCAAGTTTATGATTGAAGGATTACCTTCCTAATACTTGTTTAAATGAGGCTTTGGCAATGTTAGTGGTATTTAAAAGAGCTCTGGCATTTGAAACAGTCGACAACAAAAGATTTTGCTGATAAACAGAACCAGGTTCATGTTAGTCTGGTTCTGAGACCGAAGGCTTTAACATCAGCTCTGTTCTGACATTTAGCATTTTTAATTCATAGCAAAAATGATTGGTATCAAATGCCAAACAGAACATCACAGAAGCTGAAAATGATGGGGAAAATAAAAAAATATTGTCCAAAGAAAAAACATATAAAAATAGTTGCTATGTAGCATCTGAAAATATTTATTATTATTTTATATCAAAGATTAAATTGAACTTTTTGCTATAGGAATTCCTTTAAACTCTCAGAAAAGAAAACAGAATCTAAACAGTGCAGTATCTAGTTATTTTCATTTACATGTTCTGAAGTTCTTCCAGGTGTGTCAAATATTTAGCTCAATTAATAAGTCACAGGCAGGAAAATATATCTCATGCCTCCTTGCGCTGGAAAGGTCTTGCTAACTCAGTTGGATTCCCTTAAATTAGCAGGTTGTTTTGCTGCTTGTAGAAAGGAAGCAAAAATGGATTTCTTAAGGGATTTTAAATGATGTCTTTTCAGACTATGAAAATTTAGTCCATTATTTGTGAAGTCCTTTTCAGGCTCTCAGCTGAAATGCAGTATTTAAAAGATGGACATAATTCCCTGACGTTTCATGGTGAGGATGTGGATGATTTACAGACAACATGACTTCTTTGGAAAGGCAATTTTTGAAATTAACTGGCAAATCAAGCCTTTCACCTTTCTTGCCTACTCTTTTTCTAACTTCTTTTTCCATTATAGCTGAATATTCCACTTCTGCCTTCACTTCTTGAATTTTATCTTTCTTAGTTTTAATTAGATGTTTTATTTAATAAATCAAAGGTAGTAACTGCAAAAATCTGCATTTCTTTCCATCACTACCAAAGCAATCTGGGATAAAATTTTATCAGGTCAGAAACCTGAAAGAGTCTCCATTTTGATTCCTGCACTCCACCCCTCAATTCTTCAGTTCTCAGCAGTCCACCAGCACTCCAATGTGTATATGACACCTTGAAGAGAACAAAAGTCAGGACCAGAGCCAGATGTGTTGCTAGTCATAAGCAGTGGGGGAGTTCTGTTTTGGTTTGTTTGTTGGTTGGTTGGTTTAGTTTTGGGGTTTTTTTTAGCATTAGCAAAGACAGGCCATATTTCCATTTTGGTAATTTTTTGGCTGTCCCATGGAAACTGAGGGAATGGTAGTGTTCCTGCTGCACCATGGGATGCTGTGTAGTCCGAAAACTCAGCCAGATCTGGAATCCAGAATTCACTGGCTACAGCACAAAAGAAACATAACCAAAATTTGTATAAACAAAGGAGGGCAAATACTTGATAATTTCTCATATGATTTTATCATCCCAATTACTTTTCTATTCTGGGTGGAAATCCTGTAAAAACAGTTGACCAGAACTGAGAAAGTGTCTACATGACCAAATATCATCACAATACAGATAAGAGGTTTCAGATTTCAAAATCTTGCTGGTTCTTTGAGGTTTCTGGAAGGAAGAGGTTACAAAGGAGTCATTCAGCATTTTCTATTGGATGGTCAATTAGTTTCCATTTGACAGACTTGACAGTAGCTCCTGAAAAAAGCGCAAACTTGGCAGTTCAATAGGCAAAGTATCTATTTTTAATAGTTTTTGGTTTGCAAGAAGAATGTTCCTCAAATACTGTTTTGGCCAAGATCTTGCATGAAATAACTCTTTTTAGAATGATTTTATATCTTAAAGGAGATTTAAATTGGTCAAAGGGTTAATTTTTCTCATTTCACAAGGCGGGGGTGGGGTGAGGGAGGGAAAACACTGACCAAGTTTTTTTCTTTAGTACAACTTTTGAATGAAAAGAAAGGTTTTCAAAATTAGCACTTACCAGCTTGAGGTCCATACACCCCATTGAGGTATTCAACATGTACTGGCAAGGTACATGCACCTAAGTTTGTTTCAAGCTATGTTTCAAGTACCCTTCTGCTTTGAGAAATCACCCTGTGACTGTCTCCACATTTAGAAGGGTTTCAAAGGTAAGCGGAATTAATTGCTTCTGGAGATATCTATCTCTTTTCACTAACTGTGGAGGAAATCTTGATGCCTAACTGAACTAATCAGATGCATCTGTTGCTTTAAAGAGTGTGTCTATGGTGGTATTAGTCATCACAGCCCCACACCTCCAGCTAAAGAGAGAGATGAGAGGAGTTGCCTGTGGTCATGAAGAACACCTACAAACAGAGATAAGAGCTGAATTTAGAAGGGTCAGTGTCCTTAATGTGCATGCAAACGTGTTTTGCTTCCCAAAGTAGAGGTTAAATATGTAGTTAGAAACTCAGAGGTATCAAGAAAGTTGTCTCTCACTATTTCATTTACTTCACTACAAAAAAGGTAACTTTCTCCAAACCATGATTTTCCTTGTTTTGTTTTATTTTTCTGAAATCAATACTGTCTCTATTTTTCCATTTATTTTGTGGGCTCAAGTGAAACCATATCCCTCTTGTCTTTTGTTTCTGATTAAACTTACTTAAGCTTAATAATTACTTAAGTTTTCTTCCTGCACCTATTTCAGATAGTAAGCAGCAAACACTACTTGCTTTTCCAAATTAAAAAGTAGGAGCAAAATGTCAGTACTACAAATGACACATAATTATTTCACTGTAGACTCCTGAGGATGAGGAAATTATAGGGTTAGGAAGCAAGAATGAAATAATTATATCTTTTAAAATATTTTATGAACAAAAGCCATTTCTTATCCGGATTTCTCTACCGAGTTTAAATGCTTCACTAGAAATTAACAATGAAATTAACTGCAGAATTATGGATTATTTTTTTAATAATCAAGTGAGAATATAAAGCTGGGATATTTTCATATAATAAATCTTGCAGTTGTACAATTTATGCATATGAGCAGATTTTCCAGCTGAGAACTGTTTTAAAATCTATATTTCTGAAAGTGGCATTATCTCCTACTGCAACATTAAGAGAACGTAGCTAAACGAAGCAAAATGCAGAATACAGGCAGTAGTCCTAAAAAGGCAAATTACAGATACTTGAATTTATAAATGACTGAAGCTACAATTCCTTGCTGAGTGACTCCTTAATGGATCAGGCTAAGAGAGTTAAGATAGCAAAGTTCAAAAGCTGTTAATTCATGAAATGGCAAAGGTGAATATTGTTTAAATATAATATATATTTTACCTGATCTTACATTCTCCACAAGTTGGAGACAAGACACTAATTGAGATAGATCTTCAGGCTGACTCATAACAAGACTATGCTTCAGCTGCCTATTTCCTTATGACTTAATCCTAATGCTGTTTAAGTTAAAGTGAAGATAATGGTGACATTATATAGCTCAAGGATGAAGCTTTGTAAGAGCAAAGTTGACAAAGCTTTTTTGTTAAAAAATGGCCACATCTTTCATTTTTCTCTGAAAGTTCCAAGTATGAGCTATATAATTTAATTAAGCTACACTTCCAGTATCTAAAGTATATAAGTTACTTTCAGCACTTGGGAAAAAAAAAAAAAAACAGGCCACAGTACAGCAGTCCAGAATAAGTAAAGAATGTGTAGGAGTGTTTAGCTCTATCCTATCTTCTTGGTGACAAATGACATATGGAGAAGTTAACTACTATTCTCACTATCAGTTTCTCTTATATAGAAAAAGTTAGCATCAGGAGGTCATGATGAAAATGTAAAAAACCAACGCATTTTTACAGCTCAAAAATATTTTTATCAATTTGGAGAGGAGACAGAATCTGAAACTACTGGGAAAAAAAATCTGTTACCATGGCTTCACAGGTAATAAACTTGCATATCTTGCCCAAAAATTAGTTACTGTGTTCATGGCAAGCTCTGGGGCCCTGTACTTACTTTAAAAACCCTTCTTCCTTTTAATTAAAAATCCTAAAATTAAATGGCATTCTTGAACTTCTGCCAGCTCACAAAAAATTTTTTGCAAGGGGAATACTGGAATAGAGAATTTTTTATTTTCATATGGACTTTCAGGACTCTCAGTACAGAAATCACTAAAAAAAATGAAAATATTGAAAAAATCCTACCAACCTATGAATGTTACGTTTCTTCCCCATTAACAATTATTTAGCAATAAGAAGGAAAACTTCTAAACATTTTCTCCTGAATTAAATATCCGTGTTTATTTGTCTTCTGTTAATCCCCACATTCCTTGGCCATCTAAAAAATATCAAATATATGATCAGTTAATTGAGGAAAATCAGTGGGATATATTTTATTTTCCAAAAAAATTATTAAGACAGCCAATTAAACTGTTTTTGTTATCTTACAGATCAATAACTAAGCCATGGCAGTATTGTTATAGATAAGGCATCTATAAACACATTATCAGTTCTCCAGTCTTGTTCTTTCTTTCCTGCTATGGAAATTGCCTGAAAACAATGATGATGTTTTCAGTGATTTAAACTTTCCATCATTTCCTGCCATGCCTGGATGTAGAAGCATCTGTTCCAGGCAAAACGCAAGCATGCAGAAGAAAGTGGAAATGAAATTAAAGAAGACCAAAAAAAAAAAAAACAATGTTCCTAAGCAATAATGGCATCAGATAAAGTTTAATTCTCAAACAGAAGAAACAAAAATTGATAAAACAAACAAACATACCAAAAAACCCAAAAAGCACAAAATTATCTTAGTGACTATAAGATGGATGTCAGTGTTCTCCTGAGCTGAAACACTCAGATTAGCCTAGGCAGCACATGTGCTTCTGAAGGGTACTTCTCAGAGAGCTTTGTAGGTCTCTGAACAGGCTGGAAATATTAAAAATGAAGTGGCCCTCAAGTCCTGTTTCTTCTCCTTTTAATTTAAAACCCCTAAGTGGCATTTGCACAACACACATGGTCCCTACAGTGGAATGAGCTCTTCAGCTAAATCAACAGCACAAACCAGCAAATAAAAGAGTTGTGGGTGAGTCTGATCTTGATTAACTTCTGCTTAGGCCAGTATCCCCAGTTGGCTATGGCAGAATTAAATTTAATCTCTACAGGTTTTTAATCACAATATGTTATATTTGTGCTCAACTATTGACCACCTTGAAACCTTACATTTTTTTTATCTCAGCTCTTCAGCAACCTACCCACATCCTCACTTTCTCCTCTCCTGAAATAGCCATTAGGAACTTCGTTATAAATCTAAAGAAGCATGGTGCATAAAAAATTTACCTAAAGAGGACATTTTAAAAGCTTTTACTGCAGAAAAAAAGTAACACAATTCCCTCATAAAGAAGGGCTTTTTTAGAAATTACAAATTTTCCATTTACAAATAATTAATTTGAACATCTGAGTCACTTAAAATATTTTCCTGTTTGCTTTAGTCTTTGCTACTTTTTTATAGTCTAATTGTGTTTCCCCATTTTATTCTTTCTTGTTGTACCTCTTAGAGTCAACATCATTTTAATGGTGTTAAGAATGCTAAGGTAAATGAGAGCAGGAACCACTTATTACTTCTGGGATAGATCATTATAGACTCACTGCACTCTTCAGCAAGGGTGTGTAATTTCTGTACCATTTCACCTTTCAGGCCTGCTGTTTAAAATAACATTTTAATGACAAATCCACAAGACAAACAGGGGAGAAGAGTTTGGGTAAAAGCCAGAATTTTTTTTTCATCTCCATGGAAAATATGAATGTTTAATGCTTGTGCAGAGCTTTCCTAATTCCTTTTAAGCTGTTCAAACCATGACTTTTCCTTTCTGTTCCTCAGCCAAGCAAAGGTAAAAGAACACAGGTGACCAGGTGGAGGTGTAAATCCTAACCTGTTTACCTCTCTTGCCCTAGACCTCATCCCATTCAATTTGTGTCTGGGAAGACAACGGTGCCCGTAACCCAGTGTAGCAAAAAAAAAATATTCATACATTATTGTGCTTCAGAGGGAGTAATTTAACCTATTTAACATCTGCTCTGCTCCACTGTTTTCATCTGCGTTTTTCCTGAGATGTGGGAAATGCAGGTGTCTAGCATTACTTTCTTAATTTCAATATTGCTGTCCTAAAAACAGGGCAACCACCTAATTCACACAGGCTTGTAGAGTACAGGAAGCAGCCTGTCAAGCACAATTTCCTCAGACAAATTCCTGTTGGACTCAAGTGCCACCCACTGTCTTCTTTCTGAACTGAATTTTGTTTTTTCTCTGTCAGTATCAACTCAAAATAATTCATTTGAACTATGCAATTACATGAGCTAAGGGATGGAAAGTCATCCTTGAAAGTCATTCTTCATAGCTCCTCACTAACCCATCCGAGAAAATGCCATCACAGTCTTTTTGCACAAGTGCAGTCTTTCAAGGCAATCAGGAGTGAAGGAAAGAAAAAGTGGAACAGTTTGAAGTGTCATCTACACACACATAAAAGGCAAGGTAATGAAGTATATGCGAATTTTCCTCAGAAGATCCTACTAACTAATTCATCTTTCTTGAAGTAGTTCATGCACCTTATGGTTTTGTTTATTGCAGCATATTACAAACATCTCCCCAGGAACCCTCTGGTTCTCTTCCTGGAAACAGGAATTGGCACCAAATGAAGTTTCAAAGTGCCTCAGAAGTATAAGATGTAAGCACTGTGAAAGACCTTTGGGACTAAATCACGTACAGGCAAATTAAAGTTGCATTACCAAGCCCTGAGGAGCTGAGATAGACTTGTAAACCAGGCTTAGTGTTGTCAGCCTCCAGATGAGATTGGGTACAAGTGCTGTCACTTCTTCCCTGGGTCTGTTTTACAAACCAGTTCCTATTTCCTGACAAAGAAAAGGCAATGTTTTGTCCTTCATGTGTTCATCTGAGTACAAAGCTACCCATAAAAAAAAATCTACAGAACATCAATAAAAATCTAACATAAATTCCTCTCCCCTTCTCTCCTGTGAAACTTACACTTCCCTTCTCTTTTGTGTTGCTCATTTAAAAACAGAAATAGATTATTTGAGCCAGATTCATGCTATTTGTGATAAACTGTTGAGGTCAAGCTGGTTGCCATCAAGCTGGAGGATGAACACAACCCACTGGGGTTGTTTTTGGTATGAAAGCAGAAAGCCCCTCAGTGCCTGATGCAATTATCTGGTTAGATTTTCTTTGCTTTCTGATGCTGTCCTACAAAAAAGAAATATCTTTGGAAAAGACTGCATACACATCTTTTCTGTTTGCTGGCAATATAAGATGAGCAGGACTTGATCTCAATCCAGCATCAGGCTCTATCTTCCTCACATACACAATGTTATCATGATGGCACTCCTCACTGGAGGCAAACATTAACTCAGCTCACCTCAGCCAGCGCAGCGTGCATGCACAGGAGCTTTAGAAAGCGTCGGACAGGGTATTCTTACAACACACCTTTTGTCTTAGGCAAAAAACGCACATTCTTAAACTACATGCGAGTAAGTTCAGCCTCTGGAATTGGTGGATGCTGACTGCTCCTTTGAGGAAAGTATTTTGCTCTGTCAGGGGGTACATCACATATTTATTACATTGGTCAAGAAAGTGGGAGTTGAACAGTGGTAAGCGGGTGCAATCGAGCCTAAGTGAGTGTGAAGGAGTCTAAAGCTGGCTCATTTTACTTGGCAGAGGTGCAGGTTAATATAGAAGACCTCTTTAATTTACACCTTCACACTTCTTCACATCCTCCTGTGTGTTGCAAAAGAGTAATTTCTGCAACTCTTTTAACTCACACCCTGCCTGTGATTGTGTAATTCACAGTCCTTTAGGCACCACATCTGGGTCCTGCAGGCTGCAGTCTCAAGCCAGAGCAAGGCCAGACAGCTGTTCCCAACTCACCCATAACAGCTCTTGCTCAATGAGCTCCATCTGCACATTAAGAGGAGATTATTAAGGACACAAGGCATAATATTTTCTTTTTTTTTTTTGTTAAACATTTCTCGTAAACCGCAGTGCTGGTAGTTGATTTGGAACACAAGTTTATAAACTGAAGTTAGAAAAGCAGCCCCCCATGGCTCTGCCACAGATATGTGAAGGCAAGTGTTAAGATACTGATGAAATCATGACAATTTCATCTGATGTCTGGTGAAAGTCCAAGTTAACAAATTTCCTCCTCCACTTCCCTGCTGCTATTTTTAATTCTTTTCACACCAGCTGAAGCAAACTCCCACCCCAACAACCAGAGACCAGTTTGTTTGACTTATCATACATTCATGACATGAATGGCTACTGATTAATAAAAAACTTTGTGTAAGAAAGTTTCTGGCACTGTTGATAGAGCCTGTCAGACCTTAGGTTCAGCGATGAGAGGTTCTTTAGGGTGGTTACTTTTCTTTTTGCTTTTGAGGTTTGGGTTTCTGGGTACATATTCCCACAAGGTGGGAAATATGGCAGGCACTTCACTAGGTATTTTGCCATTGTACCAAGTGTCATTCTAAGGTCACAGGGCAATGGAAGCAGTTTGGATCACATAAGTTACAGAGACAGCACTATTGAGGTATTAAACTGGAAATATCCTGAGGACAATTATTTAATTTCGGAAGGTGGTTGCTTTTTCTTGATACTAAATAAGCATAATTACAGTTCTCACTGTAATTCACTTTTCCTGGGATAATGACACTTTGAACTTACATTACCATTCATACCAGAATCTCAGGGTCCTCAATAAATGCAAAATGAACTCTTCTAAAGCATCTTTTTGATGTGGTTCTGCTCTATTCTTCTTTGTAAACAACTTGAAGCACCAGATGCCTACAGAGTTTGCCCAATCACACATTGAGTAAGTCCTGGATCTCAGAAAAAGAGCCAGAGGTCCATTTTGCTAGTATCCTTCCATAATGTAATTATTAGATTTTTTTTTTTAGTGTTAAAAAGCTGCAAAAAAGGAACATGTATACAGCATAATCAAAATCTGAATTATATACATATACTATTATCTATAATATATATATTTTAGAAAATTCAGTAATAAAGGGCTGATGATGACTAGTATCCTTTTCTCCTTGCTCTGCTGAGTTTTCTCCATTTGTAGTTCTTTTGTAATTCTGACAGCAAGTACTTTAGAAAGCGATCACTCTAAATACAATGTACAACATTCATTTGGTATGCCTTTCTCTGTCCATCAAATCTGTGCTTTCTGGTTCACTTTCTGACTAACTGCAATTTTACTCTACTATCACTCAACTGAAATCAATTTTGTCTGTCTGGCATTTTACTGTTTCCAGTGAAAAGCTGCTGTTACTTGCCCAAAATAGAGTCTGAGGAGAGGTGGTGTGTATGTGTACACTTGTGTGTGAGCAGGAAAAGAGGAGAAAGAGAACAGAAAGGTCCTTGTATCAAATTCAAGAATGTTCGTTAAATTGTTAACATGGAAGCATTTGTAGATGAGAATTCGGGTTTTTGAGGTGCTAACTTCAAATTCAGGTCAGGTTAAGGCCAAAGCTGGCTTGATGGACTCCTTGAAAAGGTGATTTTTGATTACACAAGCACAGAATCCATGATTCCTGATAATTCATAGCAGGCAACTTCTGTCTTCAGGAGCCTGACCCCATGAGTAGGACACAGTAAAAAAACACAGGGAACCTTCAATGAAGTTTATGCCCTTATGGTTTTGACAAATAGTTGAAGAAGAATGCATGTAGAAAAGGAAATAGCACCCCACAGGAAAGACTGAGAACTACAATTGGAAGAAATTCTGTTTTCTCTAAAGTTTACCCAGGGCATGTGTTTCAAAACTTAAATCACCTGAAATCTAGTTGGCTGATCTGAGTCCAGGACTCTCCTAGATCTTTGTTCAGCTCCTTCTCCTACTATATTCCTAGGAACTCCATGGTCACCTTCAAATAAGAGCACACTCTATGTTCTAGCTGAATCCAGAATGATAATAAATTCATCTGGTGAGAAACTACTTAATCCTGCTCTCTTCATCTTCCCCAGGTATTCCTTTGAAAGGTCAGAAGCCACAGAAGTCCAACCTCTGTTCTTGCCAAGGGTCCATTTGGAAGGAATAACCTTCAGCTTTGAACTGCAGTCCTGCTGTTGCACAACACACAAGTTAAAGGAGGATGAATGGCTGCTGGAGTGGCCTTTCCTCGCTGGTCATTTCACTGCTGAGTCTCAGTGCTCCTCTAAAACTAAAGGCGTTGGCCTGGTCATTTGCTGTGGCATTGGAACAGGAGGATCCAAAGTCATCTCAGCCCAGACATAAAATCTGAACTTTTCTGCATAAGCAGAATTTGCCTGTGACCACATTTCATGACCCCACAGGTTGTCCTAGTGGGAATGTCCTCAATGACACATTCCTGATTAAAGTCTGCAAAGTGAGGAAGGAGAGGTCCAAGGAATGTTCTGTGGGACTCAGTTGATATATTTTCAGATGTGTAGTGCTTTGGTGAACAGAATCTGCCCTCTTTCTTTGCAGAAAATTAATTTTATTTGTTGAAATAGATTTGAAGACAGATTTGTAATTGATCATACCAGATATGGATAAAATTGGAACCCAATTCTCCTTTATACTGCTTCATTTTTCTCTAAATTTAAAAACTAAAATAATCTACAACAGGAAGAATTAGCCAGAAATATCCACAAAGAAATCTCCCTAACTCAGCTCCACCAAAATTTAATCCTATGCACTTTTTAACCTGGAATTAAAGTTCATGCTTGTAATACACATTTTTTAGTAAGACTGCAAACAGAGCTGCTTGATCCTATGCACTGGTACTTTTCCATGCTAACATCAGAAGGAAATAAGTCTTGCAAAAAATAGGAAGTGAAAAATATCCCTAAGAGAGTCTTGAAATGTTCCTCTAGATACATGTATATGCAGATGTGACAAGTATGCAAATGTACAAGCATGTTTTCCATCACAGATGTGAGGTCTTGAGAATGAACTGTAATGTAAAGCCTTGCTCTATTGAGAGCTAGTGCCCTTAGTGCTGAAAGCACAAAATAAAGAGGCTTTTGTGTAAGTGGAAAAAATCAGATCATATATTATCATCCAAAATATTTCAAAATTGAACATAATGCTGGCTCAGCAGAGTATTAAGGAAATGTGAGAAGCCTTGTAAATATTTTCACAGATTAGCATCATGATGATTGTAAAAGTGAAACACAGGATTGGTTTGCACTGAGGTAAACTTATACCAGCTGTCACAGAAGGCATAAAAAAATTAACTGCTGGATATTTGTGGAAATGTTATGAGGCTTTTGATTCAGGACCAATTCTTGCATGATTTTTTGTTAATCCACCATTTCACATTAAAGGAACATGACAAATTTATCTATTTCATGTTATCCAGTATGCTACAGATCAAACCACTAAATGCAGCTGAAAATCATTAAACACAGAATGAAATTGGTGGTGATAGTGACAAGAATTTCAATGGTTTTGTTTCTAAGTAGACATAAAAATTTTAATCAAATATTTAGCATTTTCAGTCAACTCAATAATATTCATAATGATTATTTGTCATCATTCTCTTTCCCATTTTAACCATACAACCAAATAACAGATATATCACATGATCTACTACTTAGGGAGAACAGTGACTAATTAAAATGAATAATTCAAAAGCAAAGCATATTGTAACATTTTTAAAGTTCTCACAATCATTGCCAAATTAAAGACAAGCAGAAAACCCAGAGACAACAACCATTGTAATGACATCTTCAGTCATGTTTTTCAATACTAAACAGCCATTCAGATTTTGAGGGTCTTTATGAAAGTCTGTAAACTTTGAGAAATAAGTGAGCAATCTCTAGCTGCTCTAACAGCACTTAATGCAGTGGATCCAGGAAGGATTCCCTGTGTTGTGAAAGCTGGAAGAGCATTTTCTTTAAGATTTCCTATAAACAGTTCTTTGAACAATCTAAATGTGGTAATATGGCAATAATGCTGTGAAGGCATGAGTCAAGGAAGAATTCTGAAGAGGGTTAAGGTGATGAAGGCATCCAAGTAAATGGCTGTCTTATTTTCTTTTGAAATGGACCCTTGTGTTGCTAATGAGCTTTGTAGGTGTTTTCTTAAAGATAATCTCAGAAAGGCGTCTCTTAATATTTCCAATCTAAAAATAGAAAACTAACAGCATATCATGAATCAAAGCTATAAATTACACAGAACAATATTTTTTACAAATTGACTCTGTTTACCAGCCTCAGATTTTTGCATGTACACTCCAGTTTCTAAATATTTCTGCATATTCTGTGGGCTCACTATTCATAAGCAGAAGGAATTTGCTGCCTAAGTACATCAGTGTTAACTATGAAGTTATTAATCACACAGTTCAGCGTCAAGCATTCCAAGACTATCAGCAAAGCAGGAGCAGAAGAGCAATTTCTTTTATGAAATAGTAAGAAGGTAAGAAGGCAATTCACAATGATAGATTTCTAAGGACTAACTCTATATTCTGCACTTTGGCCAGGTCAAGTAAAAAGAAACAGAGTGAGAAGCAATCCCAAAACCAGAAGAAAAAATGTTTAATGCACACTATTCTCCATCTTGCCGATACAACCTTATCTTCCTGAAATACTAGGTAGCTTTAAAGTTTCCCCACCCTGTTAAATTAACTATACAAGTTTATAAGAATTTAAATGTTATTGGTAGTACAAAGTGCTACTTGCAAGCTAGAAAGAATTATTTGTGCCTATTGGCATAACTGTGATAGCTATTTCCACTATAAGCTTGCCTCTTTCCTTTATCCTCCCCATAATTAATACAGGAGTTGATTGCATCTGGTTTGCAATTCACAGGAGGAAGAGTAATAGCAAAGTAGTGTCCTCCACTATTATCCAGCATAGCAGCACTTCGTTAAAAAATGCCAATGATACGCTCATCTGCATGGCACAAATCTTCTGCCAGGGTTTAGATAACCAGCTGGTGTTTCTAAACTGTAGTCTTGATGATGTGATTTCTAGATTACAGAAATGCATCCTTAGGGGCTGCCAATACAAACAGTTAACAGTTTGTCCCTGTGTTGTGATTTCCTTTTGCGTATAACTCTATCATAGCATGAAAAGAGAAGGCAAAAATGTGATTTACTAAGAGTGTATCCTTCCTCACTTAATCTGGCAAAGACATCAGGGCTTCTGAGGTGATGACCACAGGGTGTGCCTCTATAGCAGAAAGAAAAAAAGGGTTCTCTGTTCTTGATATCATACAAAACAGAAACTGCAAGTTTGGGGAATTGTGCAGGGTGCTTTTATGTCAACTGGGCACTCAGTAAAAGGAAAAAATAATAACGAGCTGTGGAAGATTTGGGTTTAGAGCCTTGACTAAAAGATACAGGAAATATGTGGCACAGGCAAAAACTAATATATAGTTTAACAGCAACTTTCCAGTGCAGAAACTATGGAAGTCAAGTATTGCAGCTTGCAATCCCCTCCACCTATTTCTGTGTGATTTTTATAACTTTGCATCTTTTTCTATATTTTATTTTTAGCCAGCCTCCACCCACTTTGGAATACTAAGAAATGAGATCTGAAGTCAGTTAGTGTAGGTGTTTGACAGTTTAGGAATAGCTTACAAGGTTTTCCATTACATTTCAGTGAAGCAAAACAAGGTCATATCCAGAAAATATGAGGAGATGAACATCACCAAGGACCAAGGAGGAAGAAATTGTTGATTCTGTACTTGATCCTTATCAACTGCTGTGAAATGAGCACCTAAAGCCTTAACAAAGAAGGCACAGAAGTAAATCTTGGTATTGTGGTAAAGCAGAAATCTTCTTTTTAAGTCCTGTGGTTGCCTAGCAGTGAGGTCAAGAAAAACGTAAGACTGAAAAAATTGAAAGATCCCTTTCTAAAGTCAGCAAATACTGCTCTGCTTTGTGGCTGCAGCTTTAGGTGAAAGACTACATTAGGTTGGGATTACAATACAGAAGGAAAAGAACAGGTCTTATCTCCAAAGCAGATGGCACCTAGAGAAAATTCAGTAAAAATTTCATATGTTCCTAAGGAAAGGACTTAAATGCTCTATATAAATGTTGGTTTTAAATGGGTATAAAAACAGTAAGAAGGTCATTACCATGAACTGTGGAAATCAGCTTATATGTGTTCCCTTTCTTGTTTGTTTGATATTTTTCTGTGTTGTGGTTTGTTGGTTGGGTGGGTTTTGCTTGATTTTGGTTTTGGTCTTTTGCATTTCTCTTGTCTTTCAAAACGAATTGTTTCCTTGCAATATTAGTAGTTCTGAAATTAGTGCTTCCACACTAGTGTCTCATACACAGATTTTGAAAAACAATTTCAGCTGAAGTTTACACTTCTCTATAAGTTTCATTTACAATTAAAATTTCAATTAAAATAGATTAGTGCAACTAGTATGTAAAAAACCCCCTTCTGTTCAACAAATGCAGAACTGAGGCAGGAGAGTTGCTTCTCCATCATTCTTCTTCTCCAGTAACATATTATTTGTGTCTCTGAAAACAAAGCTTGTCTTATTGTAGATTGAGGCAGCAAGTATAAAATAGCAGGCTGGTTTTATCACTGCTTAGCATCATACTGTTATTTCTCAATAGGTCTAAATTCTGCCTCCACCTCAGCCCCAGGGCTGATAATTGTGGGCTGCATTTCCTTGTCTGAACTCAAAAAAACACCCTACTTTCTGTGCTTACTGACCAGAAATTTCATTTTCTTTCAGGATGCTCATGTGAGAGCAGATCAGTCACCTACCAGATCAAAAGAGCTGGTGCTCAGATCCTTCCTCAGTTTGTTCAGCTCAAGCCTCCACACTCAGTCCTCCAGCATGAATAATATGTGAAAGCGCATAAAAGGGCAGAAACCAGTCATTGCTTATAGCTGGCCTTCAGGACATATCCAGCACCAGATAACACACCATATTTAGTGTACGCTCAGCTGTACATATAAAGAAATGGGATCTAGAGCTTCTGAAAAATAATAGTCATGGGCAAAGAGGAAGTGAGGATTGGGCCAAGTTATGATGAGATTAATCGTGCCTTATTCAGTCCATATTATGGCTCCTTTTCCACTGAAATCAGAGGTTTTCCTGTGAAGACATTAACTGAGTAAGACCTGGAGCGTTCAGTCATAAGGTTCCTTGTCTACAACCTCATCACCTCTTCTTACTATCTGTCTACTTCAGGGTCACTGAACTGACAGAAGAGGTCAAATGGCTCACCTAGCCAGCCTAGGAAAGTTATCCTCACAGCAATGATGTTTCTGTTTCCTTGTCAGGCTGAAAAGGCTTTGAACACCAAGTTGTTGCAGCAAGGAGGTTGTTTCCTCATAAACATGAGATATCTCAGGAAAAGGGCAAGCAATAGACCCAGAACGCCCTGGGATGCTCTCAGTTGTTAAAACCACTTGAGAGAAGTGAGGGTAGCATTGCTGAAACGACTGGCCTCAAGCTCTTTCATTTTCAGATGGGCAGGCAGTCATAACTGTTCCTGAGGGAATGGGTGTGAGCCAAGTTAGGACTTTGCCATAGGGGAAGCAAGGAAATAAGAGACATGGATAGCAAATCAACATAAACAGAGTACAAAATGAGAGAGGGCTTCAGAGACTCCATGGGTGACTAGGGGATGTTTAGACTCTCCCAGCATTTGTTTTACTGTCACATTTGAAGGATTTTTAAGTATCAATGGATTCCAGAGGTGGCTCAGCCAGCCAATTAAATTTATGATTCATTGCCATAGAGCTTATCATCATGAGCCTGTACTATCATTTAGTGAATGCCTTCAAAATAAGAGGATACACTGATTAGCCATAATTAGCACTGCACCATAAATTCATGTAGGGCTTTAAAAACATTAAGAAACAGTATGTCGCCTCCCCAGAGAGCAACAGCTTATAACTAAGCCATTTTCTCAGACACACCACAAGCATGCCTAATTTAGCTATTAGCCAACAAGGACATGATAATTATTTTTCACTAACAGTGACCCATGTCCTTGTGAAAAAATACAGTTTTGAGGACAGAACATAAGGAAGATGCCAGCTTGGAAGCTGCAGGTTGCATTGCAGTTGCTGAAAGGACAGCATGCCTCAGGGTCACCTATAGAGGAAACTCTTACCTGTACTAGGTTATTTGCCATGAAACATCCCAATGACTGGCTTCAAAGACAGAAAATACTATATTTGAGGTTCACATCATAAGAAAAATAGTTAATTGTGGTATGTTACAGGTAATCAAAGAAAGCAATAATATTTGGTCTTTTATCACCCCCTTGCTCTTACTAATATTTTTTTCTCACTCTAACTACCATACCACAGTTGTACTAATTTAAGATAATGATTTGCCTCTCTCTTGAATTTTCCAGTCCCATATGACTTCCTGGTGAAGCTGCTCTTTTCTCAACCAATTTTCTTACAACAGTTGATCCCACCACTCATTAATTTACACACTGTTTGGCTGAAATTCAGTTCTACCTCAAGTTTTATCTTACCTGTTCAAGGCAAGTAAGTAAAAAAATAGTTTCCACAGAAAATATAGATCTAATCCTTGTATAAGTTCAGATCTGCAGAATTCCAAGAGGAAAGTTGTGCAGAACTGAGTATAGGAGACATTCTTCACTTGTAAAGATGTTTCTGTCACCCTCATTCCCTTATTTTCTTCAACGGTTATTTTCTTTTAGCACAGCAAGTAGACTCTAGCAGTTTAGAGTGCAAAGTTCAGGACCAGTTCTATTATTAGGTACATTGAGCCTCCTGGGTCCCTGAGGTACTTTGGTGGAAGCTACAAAGCTACCCACAGCTTATTTGCTCTCTGTCTTGCTTCTCTTCAAAATAGTGTTTAAAAGGAGACCTCACACATAGCTACTACCACTACTTAAGAGCTGAAGAAGAGGTGCCTTTTGTCTGCAACAAAGGACAAGCATTCAGCACCAGAAAGCTTGTGCAAGCTGGAATTTGGCTGGCACAAATTGTACCTCTGTCAACATAACTAGAGGCTCAGCCGTTTTCTGATTATTAATGTGCCTCAGAAATCTGCTGGGGCTGATTACACACAACCAATGAAACACCAATGGCCTCCTCAGCTTTCAGTTTCTTGGGAGACTAGACATGCTTTACCTCTGGAGCCACCCAGCCTTCAGCATTTAGTGCAAGCAAAACAAATGTAGTGTGCATGCAACCATAACCACATGGCAAGATTATGCCTCTGCAAATTATCCCATCAGATACTCACATATCACCAGCCCTCATGTTTGCTGAAGGCAGAAAATCTACATTTTGCAAGCATTTGTTGAATGCTGAGATTACTGGAGTGTGAGAATTTTTCCTGCCAGGAGTTTTTCATTAAATCATGTTGACAATTTTTTTTATTATTTCTTGATGAAAGAAAAAAGAAGCTTTCTAGCCTCTCCAACTGGTTATGGGTGCTTCATGCTTCTTCCTTCAGAGCTCAAAAGTCCAGGCTCTAGGCCTTTCTTCTCTAAGCACAGAAAAAAAAAAAAAAAACAGAGCAGATTCTAGAGGCCTCTCAGAGTTTTCTCTTTGCTAATTTATTCTAACTTTATTTGACAACAGGGTTCCATTGGTAGGAGGCCAGCCCATAGCTTTCCCTTACTCCAGTTTTAGAGCTTGCTTAATCCCACAGATTTTGTGCACTACAAAGGCAATTGATTTCTGAACATTCATTTTATTTAGCTTCGTAATACTGAATCCTCAGGAGTATTTAGCCCTTTGAGGTAAGAAGCTTCCTGTGTGAAGACCATGTGTTTTCTCTAAACTAGAAGGGTGTTTAGAAGAGTGGTCAGTAATCTCAGACATCTCTACTGTATTATCTGCTAACCTGGGGAACAACAGCAGTCTGCTTATGTCTGCCCACAATGGGCAAAGCAGTAGAGCACCCAGCACAAAATGTCACCAAATTCTCAGGCGTGCTCACATCCAAATTCTCAGGCATGTCTGCAATTCAGGAATAAATGCCCCTAATGTAATATTTAGAGCCAGTGGGCAATCCTATCGCCCAGGATGGGCAAGGACAGGAAATGTAAAGTACCAGTATAGAAGTAGATGCAGAGGACTCGGAGGAGCTGGCAAATGCCCCATCATGGGTAAATGAACAGCTAAGATTGATATCCCACCTGATTTTGTTTTCTTGATTTTCAATGATCACAAAGCAGAGAGCAAATTAATAAAAAAATCAGTATCATATGTAAAATGGCCCACCAACAAGCAAAAAGGAGCTGCATTACTCAGCCACCTAATTTCCAAGGCGTATTTGAAAGCCACTGTGATCAGGCAAAACAAACAATGTTTCAGCAGCAATGGACTGAAAATGTACTGTGCAAAAGAGGCAACCCTTACATACTAATCCAAAGTAGATCAGCCTTCAGTTATGACAGATTTAAGAATTGTGCAGCACAACTCAGCAGTCTTCAGTGTCATCTGTAGAGGCCAGTAGTTGTCATAAAAACTAGTCAGTTGTTTGGGTGTTTTAAATGAGTTTGTTTAACACTGTGATTTGTCTTCTATACATAAACATGAAGAAGGTTTAGGGAAAATCCAAGCTAATTTTTTACCATGAAAATTTCAGGTTAATTTTCTCAATGGGCTTGTCATCTCAAATGACCAACCCTAGAGGAAGACATGTATTTGTCAAGCTGAATCACTTTACTAGTATAAAAACATACAAAATAAGAAATAAAATACACAAAGAATCTCAAAAAGGATTGTACATATTTTTTTGGTTTTTTTCCAAAGAACTTTTCCATTTTGAAAGAAGATTGGAAAGAAAAATGTGTGCTTCTCAGATAAAGTTAAGCTTTTGGAAATCCAGCATCCCAAGAGGTTGTTTTTTAAGGCTGCACTTTGAATTGAAAGGAAAAAATATTGAAAGGGAAAACATCCTCTAAGTAGATTTTGTTAGAAGTCAAATGCAAGCTCTTTTTAAGCTCAGAACTATGGAAAACTTCATTGATTGAACTGGTTACCTATTCAGGAGGTTTGTTATTTTTATTAGACCAAGTCCTTGACTGTTATAAATTAATGTAGTTCTTGTTCTGATGGAGCTAGTTGAACAATGACCACTGGAAGTATTCACTGAACCAAAGTGTAAAGATGAGGAATCTCATGGCAATTAATCTCACCCACAAGACTGTTGCTTGAGTAAAACCAAGGAAAGAGGCAAACATTTTTCACAGCAGCCTTTATATTTCTTCTATCTTTCTAATTAATTGGGGAGCAATTAAAAACTAAATTAGATCATCAATCAAATGAGGCTGTACTAAATACTGTCCCTGCTGCCATGTACTAGCAAAATTTAGCTTGTTCGCAAGCCTGTGTCTTTAGTCATGCAATACAAATCGAGGGTTGTGAGGAATACATTTTTCCATATAATTTCCTGACTATAATGTAATTCTGGGGGAAGAAAAAAAAAGAGAAAAAATTAAAATCCTTCACAAAATAAGGTGGTTTTAAAATTTTTACTTCAAAATTCAAGTGCTTCTGAATTCTATAAGCACACTGGGATTCCATGGGCTCAGTGTTAGCACAGAAGTCCTTAACCACAGATTTCAGTGCAGTTCCAGGGGTTCTTTGCAGGAACTGAATCACTTTCGCACCACTATGGTGCTGGAGAGGAAAGGCTGGCTCCAAAGCCTTTCCTCTCCTTCTTGCCACAGCCTTCTTGCCATATAGAGAAAACACTCTTATTACAGTAGATAAAAGATAAATCATTGAAACCAATACACTGAAACCAACAGTTATGCATTTTTTTACATGCAACAGAGGCATTTTTTTACATGCAACATATGACATGTAAAACAGGCCTTATGAAATTGTAAGCTGACTCAATTGTCTGGGTGAGAGGTGAGTTAACTTGCAACTTACTTTCCCAAAATATCCGTTCAATTTTCTTTCTCTTTTTGATAATTTTTTATTCCTATTTTCTTCTTCTCCTCAGCTTTAGTCTGAAAATTTACCTCTAACAGATTTTCTTTTTAAAAAAGAAATAAGTGAATGAATGAGTGAAAGGCCATGAAATGAATAAGTGAAAGGCCATCTCTTCCTTTTCACCAAGGCTTCCTTCTCACATTTTAACAAACATGATTGTGTATTGCTTTTGAGGAGAGAGAAACATGAAATAGAAGAAAGCAAAAAACTTTCAGTGATGAGATTAAAATAACACATGGAAATATATTTTATTCAAAAGCCTGCATCAGCTTTAGTGGAAGCCCTTCCATATATGTTTTCCATGTTGTATTTAGATTGGGCATAAACTGTACAGAATTTCTACCAGATTAAAAAAGTATGATTTATGTGCACGTGAAGGGTGAAGTACATGTGTACAAATCACATTTGGAATAATTTAGGCAGCCTCATTGTCACTGTCCTGAGATAGGTCAAGGCAGAAAAGATCAGTGTGTCTTATCAGTAGAAGGAAACTCTGGGGTGAGTTCATTGTGAATCAGGAAGGGCATCATCCAGTAACTGGGAACTAAGTAGGAATAGCTGGGATTCCCTTGGAATTAGGAATAAGGGCTCCATTAATCTTATCCCTACAAGGGACTATGTCATAATACTTCTGCTAGAAGGAAAGAAACCCTCTTTTATTGTAAAAAACAGTTATTAAACTATAGGGATTTCCTGTGGAAAGACCCAAGTTAGGGTTCTAGGAGAATATAAAGGTATTGTTTTATATAAACCTTGTTTTGAGAAATTAGTTTAATAGGTACCCATGCTTCATGTAGACAGAGGCAATTGGCAAACCATCAAATTGAAAACTACTTTGAATGGTGAGGTAGAAATGCCCAGAGTGGCTATTTATAAATCACTCCCTGAGACAGAGAAATTCTGAGGAGTCATTGTGAAAATATAGGTTGGTTATTCCTCTGCAAAAGCATGTTTTTCTTAGAAAGAAGAATCAGTGCATAATAATGGAAGAAACTGATGGTTTTTTATTATGACCTTACTCTGTTACTTACACTAAATCTGCACTGCACTGATGGCACCTGCTGCCTTGTATTAACACACTGCTGTACTTTGTTTACCTGGATGAAAGTAGGAACACCATTAAAGCTTAGGCTCTTGTGTGGGTTTATCTCTTTTCTTCATTTTTGTCTTTTAAATTACACATACAATGAACAAATTAGAATATCAAAGCTGTAAGTTAAATTCAGGCACACATATGTGAAGCAAGCAGTTGCAAACCTCTTAAAATCTTGATACCAATCCCTCAGTTTTTATATTAAAAGCATCTCTACTCTATGATTTCGTGTAAAGATTTTATCCTTGAATGTCAAACTATTTGGAGCATGAGTTTTCATAAGGAAGTGTCTTTATAAAGTACTTTGCACATTTACAGCATGTTGCGAATGCTCCTGCTATTGACAAAATGCAGTCTGTGAAATGCGTGTGAAGTAATAGATAAGGCTGTGAAACTTTTCGCTTCTTTAGCTCACTTATTTCAGGCATCTTATATCTTGCTTTTTACTTCTGTGTTAGGGCTGGTACTGCTGACTCAGTACCTGACAACTTGTTTCAACTTTACTTGCTGCTGGCTTAGCAAAGCAAATTCAGTAACAAATGTGAAATCAATTGCAGTTAAGGACACTTTTGCAAAGATGAACGAACAGAGCAGGAGCTCAGCAGCATCAGGATGTGTGCAAAGCATAAGCAGGAAGCATCAGCTGGGATTTTCTTACTCCAATATAAAACAAGTGTCTGGATGACTGGATATTTTAAAAAAGCAAAATCTGAATTAGCCCCTTGATCTTAGGGAGGCAGGCATTTAAGATGCTGGTGACTGATGGAATAGTTACCAGGCTTTCAGTTATGATAAAGGTGAGTAATGATTTTTATGTCATTCTTCACAGTCTATCTTCATATTGTTCTCCATCCTGCCAAAACAAGTGACCTGCTTTTCCTCATAGCACCCAAATGCCTCAGTGCTTTAACAATGAAGTAATATAAACTGGTGCCAGTCTTCTGTCAGCCCGTGAAAAGCTGTCTCTGGAGAATGTGTGGGTTTATATGGTAGAGCTTTAGGATGCTGGTAATAACAGCAGCAGAGAGCCCTGAATGGCATGTTCTGTCAACAGCAGAGCCCTTAGGACCACCAAGAGATTCTACCCTCTCCTTCCTAGCTGTATTTTATGTGGACTGACAGGTCTTTCTAACACCCCTTTCACCTTCTCTCACAGCCTAAATAGAAATGAATTATAAATATTCATGAAAAGAGGATAAAAGGACAGAGAAAATAATACCAGGTTATAATATCTTAATAAAACACCCAAAAGAAAATAACTTAGGGAAGGCAGATATGGCATCTCTCTCAACTTATTTCAGATTCCTCTTGGTCTGGCTTTTCACATGAATGTACAGAGTGACGGACACTGAAAGAACATTGCTGAGTGCAGTCGAGCTCTGTGTCATAGGGTATTAAAAAGGACCAAAACACTTGGTCAGTGACAGCGTCTCTGAAGCTGTTTTCAGCCCACACCTACACCTCACACAGAGGAAATGCCTTTTGTCAATTTGCTAGACAACAAAATATAGCAGTTACATGTTTGACAATGTTCCAGTTGTTGAAGTTGGTCTGTGGGAAATGGCGTACAGAAATTTGTAGCACAATGATAACATGATGCAATCCAGTTTATAGAAGGATCCTGAATGAAAAATTATTTCAAAATCAGTTGGAAGGTATATATGTGATATATATAGTAGTGTAAATCTCTCTCACTCAGTAAATTGGTGTTATCATCAATGCTGTATTGAAATTAATAAGTGCATTGAAAGATTAGATGTACTGCTTGTGTTATGTGAGTTGACTTAAATATATTCATTCACAGAAAATATACAGATTAATGCATTAAATTTTCATAAATCCACTGCATGACACTTTAGGTCTTTGGTTGACATATTAACCATAAATTATTGCTTCTTAGAGTCTGACAAAAAATTACAAAAGGAACTCTGCCTTTTTGAAAGGGCTTGAAACTTGACATTGAGATGAGGGCAGAGTTGCTGACATTACTGCAGTAGAGATTTTGTCAGGAGACCTACTATAAAGGTTCAACAGAGATGTTTCTAGTTCAATATGCACTTGTTAAGAATTTGGTTGCAGAATCTCTCTAGTTTTCATGAGCTGTAAGCATGTTCAGTCAGTTCACAAATGCCTTGTATCAGTGCAGGCAGCAGGGAGAACTGCCCATGATCAGAGAAAATGAGCCTTTTTCAGGGGTGAACAGCAATTCCCCTGGCATTACACTTCCGTGTTGTTAGATCCTACTACAATGTAAGATGATGGATTTGAAAGTGAAAACACTTTTTCTCCTTCTTATTTGTTTCTACCCCTGAATCCCATGAAGAGAGAAAGAAAAAAGCAGTAATGCGTTTAGATTACGAGAGCTGTGATACTTTGCATGGACTGGAAGGTGAAGAAAAAATTAGGAGAGGGACGATGCTGGAGGAATTGGGGATTGAAGAGCTCAGGCTTAGAAAGGGAAAAGCAGAGCCTTTGTGACTGTTCAGCCCCTCAGCAGTGCAGTGCTCTCAGCATCAGCTTTGAAGTCCACACACAAATGGGTCTTGGAGATGAGAAAAACAGCAGATAATAAGGCATAGCTGCAGATACAGAAGAGTATTCCATGTCATGAATGTGAAGGACCTATTTGGACATTACTGTTTTGTTTTCTTGACAAAGGAAAATTTGTGGGATTGAGTATCTTTCAGGGCAACAGAACTTGCTTTCAGAGGGTTTCCACAAAGCAACAAGTTTGCAGAAAAATGCTTCAAAATGGTAGATGCCCACAGTGACCTTTTCAAAATTGAAAATCTTGGGTTTATTGTATGTAACGAGCTTTCATTTGAAAATCCAAGTTACTGTGATTGAGAGACTAAAATGATCTGAAAAAAAAAGAAACACTTCAAAATTATATAGAAGCCTGTTTCAATTGAATAGGAATCGTGCACTTAACTTCAGTCTATGAAAAATGTGACATTTCATCTTCTAAGCCCTATTTGTGGTGAATACTTTCAATTGGGACAATTTTCCTAAGTGGGAAAAAAACCATCTGTTTCCCTCTCCTTCCAGCTGTGGCTTTGCTCTTTCGCATTTTTCTGCTTCAGATCTATAAGCACTGGGTAGCATTTCAATGGGAAATAGGGGAGGATGGAATAGAAGGCCTTCATTTGCTTTTTTATGACAAAAATCCCTCTATTAAATGTTATGGTCATAAAATCAGGGGTCTGTAATACATGAAATGGCAGAATTTGAATGCCTTTCAGCCTTAACTCAGCCATCTTTGGCTTATACACTACAATACATTTCTTCTTTTTATCATCACCTGCTTCTTTCCCCAGAGCCTCATACCACATAAAAAGGTAATTTTTGAGTGAATATTTTTTTCTTACTGTGTGTTATCACCATAATTTAAAATTTGCTTTGACACTTTGAACTGATGCCCTAAGATCCTATTTCAGTTTTCTGTCCTTCAAAAGATGGCTATTTGCTATTTGTTGTTTGTGTTATTTTTAATACTCTAAAAGTAAAGGTATTCTGAAAGAATAATATTTTCTTATATGCTTGTGATCAACAGTCATCACATTTACCTTTGAACTCTGATATTTGAATTGCAGATACTAATTCAGCTGCTTAAGTTGATCTTGTTCAATTAAAGGTACAGGCCAATAAATTAAGTAACTGTAATAGAAGAGGCTGGATTTTGTCTGCAAAAGAGGTGCCAACAAAGTTTTGTTGTTTTTGTTCTGCAAACCTTTGGGGCAGTCATCCAAGCTAAGCCCTAGCTTTGGCAGTTGCCATCAGTATTACAATAGCTTTGCTTTGAATTTTTTGCTTTGCTTGGCCACTAATGTCAGGAAACTTCACCTTCCTCTTATACTCCAAAAGCATGAAGTATCCAATAAGAAATCCATAAAATGCATATCCAAGAGAAGCAAACAGACTTTTCAAATAACAATAAACCAGAGTACTTCAAACAAAAGAATCAAAATACATGGAAATATGTGACCTGATGGTGGGAAAGATTTTACACAACATTCTCACAACATATATATATACCCACCTCCTCCTTTGCCAGTTCCTTTCTCCAAAAATAACCTGTATTTCATTTAGGTTGTTTTGGAGGCTTCCAGATAATGTAACCCACACATCCATCTGCATTTGGAATGCAGCGGTTCGTGAATGACCTTTTCATTACATTTACTACGCAGGATCTTGATCCAAGCATATTCTTTGGCTTGGGCTCGTTCTACCCTCCCTTGTGCTTTGAACAAACCACTTCCCCAGGCTCAGAAGGCCATAACTTTCATTGTTTGAAAAACTCATTTAACATAATTTATTGTAGCATTCCCTTTTCCCCTGTCATAACTTCCTGATTGCTGTTCATCTGTACCAGATGTGCTCTTTACATTTCCAAATTATATAAACTTATTACCCCAAACCGTTCTCCCTCTTTTCCCATCTGCTGTATGTTTATATTTACAGTAGCATGCTAACTTGTATACTATATCACACATTTAACTATTAGGTCTGGAAAAGCACAGGGAATTCCTCTCTTGGAGGTGCAGTTCTTACCATCTGTAGCTATATCTATCCCGTCTTCAAAAACATCTGATTATGTAAGACACACAAGGCAGCCTTAGCTAGAGCAGCCTCCAAGGAAAACTGGAGGTACTTCACAGAGTTATAGTCCTGAAGAAGCAGATGGCACCCTTTGAATCAGTCCTAAAGCCATGGTGCAAGGGTAACATCCTTCTAAGGAAAAAAACAGCAGTGATAGTTGAGAGCTATCATTTAAATCTGCTGCTCAGTATGAAACTGGGAGTTTAGGTGGACTTGTGTGTATGCATGTCTACTTCCTATTATATTTCACTTGACAAATATTAACTGGGAGCCAAAAATACTCAGTGATTTAACAAAAATAAACACTTATTCTGCAGAATCAATCTTCTTCAACTCTTCCAATGTAGTAAAAAGGGAATGGTGACTACTTTGCTCATCAAAAGTAAGATTTTTATGCATTTTCAGAAAAGTGATGTGCCTGTCAATCAAGACACTGCCTGTGCATGCACAATACCTCAGCAAAAGTTTTTTTTTTTTTCATTTATGTAGGCTTAGAACTTATCCTTAAATTTATTCCAGTATTTTCTTACCACTGTAAGGGAAAATTCCGGTTTCTGTATTTATGGGATTATGATAAACGCTAAACCAAAGCATAGCAACATACCTCCTACTGAATTTCCCCTCTTTTGCACAATTCTGAGACCCAGTGTATCATCTTAAATCAACACAATAAAATGTGATAATTCACCCACTTCAGCTACTACTGTGAAAGAGCAGTGGCATAGCAGGGTCCTGACTAGGCCAGCCATGCTATTTTCAGTCTGGAGGAAAGTCCAGGACAGCAGATACTGAAGCATATATTCTTGACAGGTAATTTTGTCCTGAAAACACCTACTCTGAACTGAAATTCTCCCAAAATTTGCATCTCTTTTTCTATTTTGGTGCCTTTTAATTTTTTCAAAAGTAGGAAAAATTGTCACATTCCCAGTGCAGAATAGAAAATAAGAATGACTTTTTACTGCTTAGACTTGCTTAACAAAATAAGAGACTTTAACAGTTATTTTTCTCCAATGAAAAGATCACCAAGAGTATCAAATATATTTGTTTTGAAAAAAACCCAAATCTTCCATTTAAATTGCTAGTTAAATTATGTACTTATTTCAGTTCTTCTTCTCTTCTGCAATTTAATACATTTTCAGTCTTGTCACAAGCGCTGTTTTTGTTAGAAGATTAAGCACATGGAGGTATCATCTCAAAACCCAAGGCTAAAACAGTGCAATAACAGGGCTATGAAAATGCTTTTCACTTTCTAGCTCCATTTGTTTCAACAAAATTCACACAACCTGCTTATGCATCTGTATTTCTGTGCCTTCACTGTTTGAATCCATAAGTGGTTCTGATCTGGAAGCAGAACAAAGCAGGTGCAGGACAAAGTTTATTCCAATGCAGTCTGGGGGTTCTGATGACAGTGGCAGGGGTGGTGGGTGTGGAAGATGACTTAGCTTTATTTTCCTTGCCCCTTTATCCAAATTTGTACCCTTCTGAGAGTCAGAAGACATATCCAAGGCATAGTGGGATTTTCTCAACTTCTCAAGGAAAGTCTAGAATTATTTTTAACTATTAGCAGTTTTTATTTTAACTATGAGTGTTAAGTATTTCTCATAGCCTGAGATTCTGCAGTGCTGATGAAAGACAGAAGTTAAATCCCATCCTGTGCCCTCCTTTTTATACAATCACTCTTCAGCAGTGTGAAACATCTGTATACTTTATATGCAGAGCTCAGCAATAATTTATTCAAAGTACTTCACCTCCTATTTCTAAAACAACTGCGAGCAACTTAGCATTCAAGTGTCTTTGGAAAGTAAATTTGGCAATCTTTTCATGGGGAAACTGGTGCTGGTGCAGAATCTTTGAAAAGGGAAAGTATTTATTCTATGACAGTGACACTGAAGGGTGCATGATCTAGATCACTTCATTTTAGCTAAAAATTAAACAGATCCTAACCTTTGAAGAATTAAAGAATGGTAGAAATGTTTAACCTTTATCAAAATGTTTAATTGAAAACTGGTAAAAAAGAAGGATTTGTGTAATAAATGTGGACCCTTCTACAACTAATAAATGTAAATATAGAGAAGATATGTGTTATATAATTCTGCAAGGAGGTTGACTTAGTATAGCACAAAGTTCTGACTTAAAACCTCGTGATGTCAAATATCAGCAGAACTTCACACAGTCAGCTTAACACACAGTCAGCAGATTAGCAATTAGCTCAGTGACATATCCAAACATGACTGGTTCACAGTGAGTTCTAATCAAACACAGTACCATTATCCACAGGGGGCTTCTGCAGAGGTTGTTACTAAGACAGATGTTATGCAACTTTTTCTTGATTATCTAGAAGAAGCATGAAGCTCTCAATGACTAAATTTTCAGATGACACAATAATAAGCAAAGCAAGAAATAATGAGAAGCTATTTGTACAACACAGTAAGCTGGACACAGATAGCATGGATTGTAGAAAATACAGTCTTTATAGAAAGACTGAAAGGCCTCAAAAGTATTAGGAAATCAGCTATAGTATTAACTCTTTAAATATTCAGTTTTAAAAGAGACATCTGACTTGGTTATTTCTTCCCCTTTTCAGGGAAGAATGATTTCACATAATCTTCCTACTTTTGCAGATGAGGCCTTAAACTTTGAGAACTATAAAATTACTTAAAACAATCCATTTCATTTCTGTTTACACCATACCCTTGGTTTCATCAATCCCTCAATTGCTCTTTCTACCTGGCATTGTCACTGCAGCTGAATGATTGTGGCTCTTAAAATTAAATTTGCAATACAAATACTTGGCACTTCAAATTCAGTTTGTCTTCTTGGAATAAAACAGTTTTATAAGAGGGCATTTTGTGTAACTGAAATATTGCTAAAGGCTAAACAGCTATGTAAACACTTAAATAATCTGTCCACATCTCCTATGGTCCATTAAAACTATTTAATTCTAAATTTTTCTTCGACAAAAAGTAATTTCATAAAAAAAGTTGGGTCCTTTTGTACCTTTCCTTAATTTTATTTCAATTTGTGGAATTATTGTGACTTAAAAAGATCAAAATTAGGAGGTCTTAGATAAAAACTCAAAGGAAATGTTGATACTTCATTTTAAAAAATAAATAAATTGATATCATATCTCTGTTACTATTATTTTAAGCACATCAGTAAAATATTGTATTAAGTTTCTATTAATGGGAAATCAAATGCTTCTGTGTAATTTCATATCCTCCTCTCAAGCAGTCCTTTAATATTTATTCCAGTTTACTGATGCAACAAGAATTGTAATGGAATTTAAAGCTTATTGGCATGGGTCAAATATGCATTTTGCTCTTCACCCATAACCTGGAGATTTTCTGCTGCTGGATCTATATTGCAGAAATAAATGGCAGCTTCATTTCACTGTTATTCATCAGTTCATAACACTCAAGGTTAATGTGCTATGGTGGCTTATTCATGAAAAATGTTTGCAAATCTTGAATGTTTCATACATTTTAACACATATAATTTGTCCAAAAGTTCCTACCAGAAAGCATGGTTGTTCTTTATTCATTCTTCATCATTCATTTCTCCTTCAAAACCTTCTATTCTGCCAATGCATACACAGCACACACATATAAAATACAGAATCTGCCAAAATGGCTGGCCACGTGTTTATGACTAGACAAGAAGTTAAATTTTTCTATAACCCTGTCAACCAAGATTTTCCATACCCTCAAAAAGGCAAGAAAGAGTACTAAGCGTATCATACTTTCTATTCCAAGCAAATAGTTCAGTTAATAATAATAAATAGTTAATATATCTTGAGAAGTAGATTCTGGATAGATGGAAATATGCATTATATTTCATGACTACAGTCATGGGGGCTGTAACTCCTACAAAGCACAGCTACCTAGCTTCTGCAACACGAATGAGCTAACAGACCTTCTAGTCATAGGAATTGGCTGTGTACATCTATGTACCCCAAATGTGTTTTTCCCTCTTAATCAACAATTCAGTGGTAACTTTGTCTTCTTAGTGGTGAATTCTTTTCTCAGTTCTGTTCACCACTCCTGAAAACATGCTTTCTAAGATTTTTATTTCTGTTTTCTGGAAAAAAATATTAATAGACAGGTTTTGAAAGTTTTCTCTTGCCTGAAGGTTTTGACTAGGATCTTTAAGAGAAAGCTAAGGATTCCTACAGCATTATTCAAAGTAAGATAATTTCACATTCTGATCTATGTGCTTTTACATCTCTCCTCTTTTTTCTTATATACCTACTGTCATTTGAAAACTGCTAAAAGGCAAAGAATTAATCTTCATTTTTCTATGCAAAATCTGTGCCACTAGACTCTGACTTTTTTATTAGTAGTATCAGTAACAATGATTTCAGCATGACTAAATGGTGCAGATATTTGCACAAAACTAGAACAATCAGTTATTTAACAAATTTTATCATTCACCAACAACAATCTGCTCCTCACCACTCTTTACTACCTTTCAACCCTCAATGTTTGTTTCTCTGCAATTCCATGATTATGTACAAAGTTTTGTTTAGCCTGAACACTGCAGGGAAAATATTATTTTCCTGTGGGAAATCCTTGAGTTGCTGGGGTTGCTTAGCCTGGAGAAAAGAAGGATCAGAGGGACCTTATCAGTATCTACATATGCCTGTGAAAGGAAGTTTTAGCAAGGTGGAAGTCTGATTCATCTCCACAGTAACAAGTGACAGGATGAGAGGAAGCGGCCTCAGCAATGCCAGAGAAGGTTGAGATTGGATATTAGAAAAAAAATTTTCACTGAAACGATGGTCAGGTGCTGATCAAAATCTGGCATCCCAGAGAAGCGGCAGAAACACTATCCCTGGAAGTTTAAAACAAAAATGTGTGGATGTGGCATTTGGGGTCATGGTTTAGTTGTGAACACAGAAGCAGCAAGCCAACAGCTGGACTCAATGATCTTAGAGGCCTTTTCAAACCTAAACAAACCTCCTACATGGTGACTGGAATTTTGAAGTCTACCACTGTTACTACTGACAGGGTACTTTACAGTATTAGAATTCTTTATTCAGGAGAGAATTGTCAAAGCTGTAGTAGTAGCAAATGCAATAAGAACTATTTCATTTAAAACACCCCAGAGTACTGGTCCAGATGGTTAAAATTATTATAGAAACAAAGTCATCAACACCTTATTTCCTAAATAACTATAGAAAATCCTTCTCTGTCAATTTTTATATAACAAATGCTTATTTCTATTGATAACATTTCCCAATACCCAACCACTGAGTAATAATGGTTAACTCAGACACCAACAGTTGAAACACTAAGTAAGGAAATTTTTTCTCTATTCCATCAATTTATATACCTATATTTGCTGCATATAGTCTTTTTACTAAGTAACTAAGATACCTCTGCCTTTCTTTAAAGTTCTTCTGCACATATCTTTCTTTCCCTGAATATTAATTCTTGAATAATTTATTCACATCAGGAATTCTAAACTTCTTAGTATCATTTATGTGTATGTTACAAAATTCTACAGAGATATTTCTTTTGGATTCCAATACTGAGTTCTCACCAATATGAAACATAATCATCTATATCTCATCTTTGGTGAGATACCAGCACAAATAAAAGTGGTAAAATGAAGTCCTTCATCATCAATTTTTACCAAATGTAAATTAACAAAATAGTGTAATTATCAATAGTATGTACATATTTACGTATTTAGTAACACTGGGATGGCCATATCAGACCAATGCACAAGTATTTTACTAGAAATATGAACAATGTGATCCCCAGATACAGATATGAAGATATTTATGCATTTTCACTGCGATCCAGCTACTCCCTATTCAATCACATTAAGAAAGGAACCTTGCATCTGTTAAAGTTCATTATATTAGAATATGTTTCAGTTATTTTTCTCTCCTTTATATCTGTGGCAGTTCTGTAAACCCCTCACCACTGTCTGCCGTTTTCCCACAGTGTAGAACAAACGATTGTGCCACTTTGCATAAACACATGAAAGCATCAAAATTGCTTCCATCTCCAGACAAGCTATCAGTTCCAGTCTATGCTCATCAGTACCACTAGAAGTTGTGACTGGCAGGCTGGGCTTATGTTTGGCAGAGAGATTATACTGAAAGCAGGCAGCTTGATATACAGGATGGAAATTCTCTTTGTGGCAATTTCTCAGATGGTCAGATCTGCACATTGTCCTGGAAGACAGCTTCAGCTAAAAGCAAAAGCACAAGCAAACCAAAGCAAAGAGTCACAAAGAAATCCCCAAGAATCCACTTCACCTGCTTCTGTAGTCCCACAAAAGAGCAATACCTCCTGTCAGACTATCACATCGTCACTCATTAGCTTGCCACTGACAGAGGAGTTCAGCAGCCATAGATAATCTGTACCTGCTGCACATTTATTTTTCTTTTTTTTTGAACAATGAAAGGATATACATTACATCAAGTCTGAGTTTATAGTGCTGATAAATCACACTTAAGGGAACAGTGAAAACATCACCTATTTAATAAATATATGTTCATATCTCATATCTAATTGCTTCCAACGGGATACTAAATGCATCCCATAGAGAGAAGGGAGTACATAAGTCACAAAAAGTAAAAAAAAAAAAATCTCAGTGATGCATATATTTCTCATGAGTCATAGCAAAAGCTCAGGAGCAACAGTTCTTTTTGTCACTTTGCTACCCACTGCTGCTGTCAGGTGAATGAGGAAAGGAGAGGGATGAGGGACAAGCCCGGGGAGCAAACAGAGAGGAAAAAGCACCACTAGGAGTTAATATAATATAAATTAAAGCATAAAAGAGATTTACATTTCCCAAACCACTAGATAAATAACTCTTGAATTGACTTACTTGAACAGAAAGGGTAATAAATTCCACTGTTCTTACAGAAACACGTTTTACTCATGCTAGTTCCACCTACAATTAGTTTGTTTACTTATTTACATACCTACTTTTAAACTCTCAGGTTCTGCATCTTCATACTATCAACAATGCTATGCCACAGGCTTCTGGGAATGCACTCAGTCCCAGAAGTTTGGTCTTATTCCAAGGTTAGTGCAGTCAGGCTTTTGGCTTTAATGACATTTGGGTTTCTCTTTAGCACAATTTGTTAAAATTCTGCTAGCTTCACCATTTCTAAGATAACTGATCTGAACTGGATCTTACACAGTTCCTCACAAAAGTGGTAAGTATGAGTCACTCACCATCCTCTAGTTCCAGCAGCTGTACAAGCTGTACCAGAAGCTGAACATGAGCGAAGAGGACCTGGGCCTTTAGGTGAAGCTAAGTATTTCTGGAGAACTTAAGTATCTACAAATTCTCAGGTTCAGGAGAAAGACCCTGATAGACAGAAGAATTAAATAAGCAATATTTATCTTATTCTGTAGCTCTCAAACACAAGACTTCACACAAACCTGTCTCATTCACTTGTAAAATGATCACTAAAAAGAAAACTGCTTTTTTTAACTTCTGATCACAGAGATAGGTTTAGTATTTTAAAGAGAAAGTAATTTGTCTCCATTTTGAAATCTTTAAGGAAAGGTCTACTTTTGCCATATAAAGATAAGGTAGGCTTTAGTCCCCCATCTGTAGCAGAAGGATCCTTTTCTCCTAGGGAGATCAGCTGGTTGCAGATAATGAGGCTGACTGACAGGCGGCTTGGGATACACAGGGCTGAGATATTTACCATTTTGGGGTTCAAACATGAACTAAGGCCAGAAACAAGGGAAACGTGCTCCTGGTGGTCTAGAATAAGCCATGCTTATAAATTACTTCCTGCGAAGTAATTTAAAAGCTTGGCTGTCATATTTTTAGGGATAGATTCTTGCTGCTCAGGTACCATGAGTGCAAGACTTACTCTAATTCTGAGATCCTCCATGAAGAATCCAGATGCAAGCAATATGAAACTTCATCATACATGTTTGATGCCTTTCTGAGGCAGAGGGAGGGTTTGAAATGAAAGTCCTACAATACACAGAAAAAAATTTAATACCATTTTTCTGGGGCTTAGAATCCCTTTAGCCTTATCTTCTACCAAGGACTTAGGAGTGTCTTAGAACTGTGTAAGTCAGTCCTAATTTGTTACTTCTTTCTGTTACTGTTTTCATTCCCTTCCTCATTTAACATGGCCCATTTGCCAGGCTGAATTAATGAGCGCAGAACCAGCAAGTAAACTTCTTCACCAGGAGGTTTTGTTCTCAAGACCTCTCAAACCAAGCAACACAGACTTGCTTTTGTTGAATAAATATGTAGGCTGATACCCCATTTATCTTCATTTGCTAGCATTTAAATTCTAGCAAAGGAATACAGCGCTACACTAATCAGTAAGAATGATGCTATCATTATGTTGTTCCAGTGGCTACAAGATAATTAATGTTTAGTGATAGACACAGTCAAAATAACATTAATTATGTTATTAATGATTTTAATTAACTTCAAATGTGTCTGTGTTTTCCAATAAGTTTCTATATCTAGGAATAAAGCTACCCACAATTTGTAACTCTTAGTCTCTTCCTGATTTTTTTTTCCAACAAAGGTTTACAATGAGCTTGGAAAAGGCACCTCTGGAAGTTAACTTGAGATTAATTCTAGTAACTGTAACTATTCTATTTTGTGTTTGGTTTTGCTTTCTTGTGGTTTTTTGTTTGGTTGGTTTTTGGGGTGGTTTTTTTTGGGGGGGCGGGTTTTTTTTTGGGTTTTTTTACTTTGTAACAGTAAATTTTGAACAACAAAGAAATTAGGTGCATCTATGTCAGTATGTTTAACCATAAGTCTGGTCTGTGGTATGAAGTCAGCTCTGAACAGAATTTTTTCACCATGAGCAGAAAATGAAATTGAATGCCTCTCTAATAACTTTAAAAGGTCATTTAATGATCTTGGGAAGAATTTTTTTCTATTGTTGCAAGAATCAAGCTGAAACTCCTATAGGCTTACTCGTTTATTTTTCTTCTGGGAATGAAACAGATACAAATTTTCTCCTTATCTTCCTATCAATTCTCATTTAAAAGTACTTTTCTTTCAAAGTAGACATTTTTGTTGTTTAAAACAGCTCTTCTGACAGTATCATGGAGGTTAATAACTGATACACAAAGGAAAGCAGAGTTCCTAGGTAGTCCAAGCTCTTTTGTAATATATGCCTCAAACATGAGAGCCTGAAAGATAAAAAAACCCTATTGTTGTGTCTTCTGATTATGGCTTCTCTTGTAAAAACTATTTCAAAATGTGGATTGGGAGCAATTAAGAACAGTTTAAAGTCACTGGGGCTGGTGATGGAGGAGCTTTTTAAGCAGCATTATATTCAGACTTGTCAAAATATACAAATAGCTGAATGTTTAAGACCAGCTCTAATACAGTAACCTGAATTACAAAATCTACCTTTTCTGCTCCTATTCATCATCTCATTTTTAGATAATAAGCCAATATATAAAAAATAAATTATTGTATGCTAATGTATAACCTATCCCACAAAAGATAGAACTGCACTGGCATGCACCTGAAATATTTCTCCTCTTTCTTCAAGATGTGTGCAAAGACAGAGAGTATGGAGGAAAGTTCAGCACTCAGGGTGCCTCACAATCCAAGTGAGGGTTCCTTCTTCAGCAGTCTTGTTCCAACAAACTACAAAGCCATGCTTTACTCAGTTTCAGGGTCTTCTTCCTCTTTTGGAAAATGGAAGCTCTTGATATAAGGAGCTGCTTCATTGTGTGGGTAAGTGATCAGAGAATGTGGCAGGAAGAACAGAACTGAAAATTGTTGACACCCAAAAGCAGTTCAATGATCAGAAGTGCAGAGGCACTACAAATACCACTATTTGCTTTTTATCCCCAGCTCCCAAAGCTCAAGTAGCACACCACTCTTCCCTTGTGTCTAACTAAAAACCTTGTGAAAACCTTGTGTAAACCAGGTGTAAGTATGCCTGCCTCACATCGTCTTGATCATTTTGGGTGCAAGATACCCATAAGTGCTCTTTCACACCTAGTCCAGGGTCATATCAGTGCTTTGGAGGTGCCTTACTTTTCCTGGCAGAACAATTCAATAAGCCTTAGCAAGAAGTTCTTGACATAGTCATCCTACACATGTAGGAGGGAACTGTATGAGAAGTTCTGAGAGGAAAATATACAACATGAATTATATAATCTTTGAGAATTTTGTGTTCATTATCTTTTGTGCTTCAGCAGAACTTAAATTTTTCCACTGTGCAGAGCTAACACAGCTATCATAGGGAAGATTAAAACTATATTACTTTCATTAGTGGCTCTTTTACCTCTCATTGGTTTTCCAATCCACTCCTCATGTTTTGTCTTAATCAGATAATGATTCTTCATCTTGTCCCATGCAAATAGAGCTCTGCAAAGAATTTCCAAAATTGATGATTCCACTTATATAAAATGAAGAGATGAGGTCTGATATTTTTAACTGCTTGGAGATAAAGTAAAAAAAAGGTCGTGCAGGGAATGGAAAGCATGCATTTTACAGTAATGTAAATAATGTGTAATAATAAAAGGAACATACCTTAAAATCCTCCTTTAATTATGTTAGCTAGGAATTCATATTTTGCATCTTAGCCAAGACAACTGATGAAATGAGTGTTTGCTTTTCTCTCTGATAAATTTATTCTTAAATGTTTATAAGTTTAGCATTACATTTTAACACACAGAACAAAAATAAAAGACGTCATATATCCATCCTGACATGTTTTCGACATTATTTTAATGTGTGCATTTTCATTCTATCAACCTCATCATGTTGGGTTTTAGAAACTGCAATTTACTTCCAAGAAAGAAACACTATGATGCTTCTGTCTGTAAGACTTTCTCTCTGTTCCAATTCAACAGTATATGTTAAAGACAGACTGAAATCAGTGAACATCAGTCAGTTCTTGGTTTCCATGAACCTGGATTTTACCTTCCTGTAAGCAGACACTGTTCATTTGCCATAGACTTGACAATGCACTTCAATGTCCTACAGATGTGCCATCTACACATCTCCCAGGACTCCTCATGGTTCAAACACTCCTACCTGCAGCCACAAATGCTGGGTTAGTGACTCAGCTACTCAACTACCACTGTTTCCTCATAAATCAGATTCCTCAGATAAGTCCATAACACTTTACTTTGATGGTAGAATCCATTACTGATCTAATACTGGGGATCTGTAAAAGGTTATTGCCTGTATTCGGCAAATAAAAATTTTGCCTACCTTTCATTAGTCCAAGCAAAATCTAAACATAGATCCTTATCAAGTTACTTGTAACTATAAGTAACTAGTAACTATAAGGTACTAGATCAATTCCTTTGCCTCTGTTTCCTGCAAAACTTTAATTTCCCGATCCCAGGGTCCTTCTTAACCTGTCCCTGATTAAGGTCCACATTATTCTTCTTTGGCATGCTTAGTGCAGGATTTCATTTCAGCTGGCCCAGCTCATTACACTGATCACTGTTGGAATAAAGATAGCCATATCGCAAAGGGACCAATTTTCATTGCATCATTCAAATCATTGCTGTCTCCACTGCCTATCCATCACTAGAAAATTCATCACTCCCAATTAGAAGACCTGCTGTTTCTACATCACAGTGTATGTTTGAAAATGGCATTATTCATAACATGTTCCCCCACAACTTTTGGCTAACAAACAGGATCTCAGGGGAAACCAAATTGACAGGGTTGGAACCTAGATAATAAAAGCTTAATTATTATAAGCAATGATGGTATTTAATAATTGTGATCTCACTGGGAACAATTTCGAAGAAGAATCTCTTTTGCTTCATTACAATGTGTGAGTGATGATTCTAATAAAGGCCCACACGAGGAACTCCCAGCCTGCTTCCCACAACAAACATTAATTACTGTTCCACTAAATGCCGAAGCTGGGAAGTCAGTGAGCAAGAATTTCAGTTGTGCTTGGCTGGATTAACCACTCACTGTAATATAAGAGATAATAAAGAAAATCAGGGGCTACTACCTACAAGGTGAGGGAGAGTGATGGATGGTCTACTCTTTAAAAGTAAGGAAAAAAAACCAGCCTAAATAAACCTATTGTCTGGAAGCGATGAAAGTAACAAGCTTAGCAAATTAATTGTCTTTGCAATTAATAGTTTTAATTAATAGTTATTAATTTACTTCACACTTCCTTCTTCCCTTTTTCCCTAGCTCAGCAGACATGTGACTAATGATGTTTTCTCTCTCATCAAATTGGAGAATAAACATAAGTCCGTTCAGTGTGAGATGCAGGCTGGAAATTAAACCCTGCAATTGTGAGTCCTGAAGGCAGGGAAAGAAGTCAAACAGAAACAGATAGGATTTACTTCAAAGACAATCCAAATGTCCTGTTAAGTAAAGTGGAAGCTATCAGTAAATTGGAAGCTATCTGGTTTTTTCCTTGTTTCTAAGTAAATTTGGCTTCCTGGGTAGGGAGTGGCACAGGGCTACCTAAAAAATTTTAGTTACATTGCCTAAAAAAAAATCAGGCAGATTTCTAAATGCAGTACTGGTTATGTTAATTTTGAAATATTTGTTTTCTTATTTTCTTTTTTTTTTTAAATCTTCTGTGGGAAAACACTTACGTGAAATCCTCTGCCAAATATATTTAAAATGAGAATGAAATATGTACACCAATTTTTAGACTACAGTATTACATGTCAAAGAGAAAAAATTGAAGAACTTTTGTTTACCTCTCTGGGTAAAGCTGTTCTGTGACATTTAATGAGTCAAGATGATCTAGGTGGTCTAAGTTTCTACAGCTAGAAAAATATCAATAATATTTAAAAAGCACAAGAGAAATAGAAAATAATGTGCTGCAAGATTGGTGTCAAATTTATGCTCTCAATCAAACTTTGTTGATAATTATATCTGGTTCTTTTATTCAGCCTAGAGTAAAAAATAGACATTACAATAATTTGTTGATCTAAAGGAAGTCTGCTCTGGACATTAAATGAGTGAGATCAACACAGGACAGGACACCTTTTCTCACATGGCACAGGTTAGGGAAACTGAGCAATGGGAAATTTGCTCTTAATGGAGATGGACAGGCTACAACCCACAAGTCAAATGATTCAAATTCTATGAGATTCAGTACCAAAAATAAATGACAATTTTTTTAGCTGGTGCATGAGCCAGGCTGTAAAATGGGAAATAGCATTTGCACACAGAAGAGCTTTTAAAGAACAGCTGTTTTTTATGGAGACAAGATATTTTGTGCATTTTAAATACATACAGAGCATTGGACATTTTGAAACCAGCCATCTCATCATAAGCTGTGGGGAGATGTATTTAGGAACTGGCCAAGCACACATAGAGCCAGAAACCTGCAAACAGAACAGTCTGGAGACTACACCCTGCTTTCTAAAAAGAACAAAATAAAGAAAATTGCACCAATAAATTCTTGTGAAGGTCCTTATGGATTTTGCTGAGAAATGTTTGAGAAAGGGAAATAGTAAATGAAAGTGGACCCATCACCTCACAAGGATTCTCAAAAAGAGCTTTGTTTTTTTCAAAAGAATAAAAGTGCAAGAGGATTTTCTGCATCGGTAAAAGTACATTACAGTCAGTACTACAGCTTGTTTTTTAAAAGAAAATAAACCCTAAAAACACCTTTTATACAATAGATGGTTTCTCTTTTGCATTGGAGGATAACTGAAAAAATTTATTATAATTATTTTTAAGCAAATTTCTTTTAATGTGTTATGGCCCTGCAAAGGTGTAATGGGTCTAACCTAACAAAAATTACTTTGTGTAGACCTCCATACTTTTCAAATCACTAAACAAGAAACAGACAATTATCAAAACTAGCTTAAATTGATAAATGAGGGGAATGCAATAGATGTACTGCTATATAATCCAAGATCATAAGAGACTAGCATTTCTGGGGCGCATGAAATCATGCAGGAAAGATTGATTTCAACTGCATTGGATTTGAAGCACTTCCATAAAAATTGGAAACTGACGGAATGGCCATAAACAAAGGTCAGTGAAAATGCAGATAAACACAGTTCATCACAATGAGCTGGATGGGTCTAGCAATTACTATATCGATCACTACTATTCTCATTTAGCAACTTCGTCAGCACAGGGAAAGAAAGACAGGAATTTGCTGCATTTATTTTCTTTTTAAGTTAACTTATTTAGACTCTTTTCATGACCCTGTTGCATTTGCCTCCTGCAAATATTCTAGGAGATTAGTTTACTGGAAGAAGTTTACTTCATTAAAATAAATAATTTTAAATTAAGATAAAGGCTTATGGAATACAAATCAATGAAAAACCCTTGGTATTTGCACCAAGAATGAGGTTCTAGAATCACTGCTAATCCAGTCCAAAATAAAAATAGCCTGACCTCCAAAAGCAGCTTTTCATATACTTTAGCAAATAGCTTAAATGGAAGGAATTAAATATTTGAACAGTTTAGTTTTCCTCAACCTACCTAAAACAATAATTACTGGAAAATTATGTCTGAGAAAATATTGTCCTCTTTGTTCCAAACAATGTATTTTGGAGTTCTGATAGTTTTTTCCTGTTCACATGAAAAAAGAAAAAATAGCAGAAAACCAAGAAGATATTGTTTACTCTAGACCTGTTTCATTAGTGTACTCCTATGCTTCAAAACTTAAAGAGAAAGACCCCACAGTTTAGTTTCTCACAACTGCTAAGACTGCTCTTTAACAGGTTTTGGCAGAAATTACTTCTATTCCTTCACAGGGACATATTTTTCTTTCTCTTTAATTTCTGGTACATTAATGACATACTGACATTCCCCTTTGCCATAGTACTTGCCAAACCTTACTTAACACCAAAGCCTGGATTTTCTTGTTACTGTAGTGATACTTTAAAGAGCCTTCCCCTATTTTATTACTTAAACAGCCTAATTTCCTCCAAAGATCCTGAAAGAAAACTGCATAGCACATTTTTCAGCTATAACCAGATCTGTAGCTGTGAATAAATCAAAGGCTCACCTATGATAGTCATTAATAATATCCACAATACTTACTTCCATGGATAATTCAGAAGAAAAAAAAAGAAGAAAATCCTCCTGTAAGTTATTCACTTCAAATTATTCTCCCACATCTCATTTCCATCAGTAACTAAATAATCTATCTGCATAAGGCTTTTTTCTTCTAAACCCACCACTATAGTATTTAAGAGCTACAAAAAATGATGATCATTGGAAAAATAATTTAAGAACAAATTGTGCCACATTGAATCCTTCCTAGCTAAAATACACACTGGAGAGCCTAGGTGGGGATGGAATAGCAGTTCCAGACTATTTGGCCTACCATCTGAGTTTCCAAAAAATGCTCTATAAAGCTTCCTTATCAGCCTAAACTCACAACAATATCTTGCATTATGAGAGCTCTTCTTGTCTCTATAACATGTTCAACTCATCTTATTGTTAGATTTGTGAAAGAAAATGTTAAATCAACAGTTTTCACCATCTGCTCAGGGAGGATGGATCCTATATGCCATGATACTGTTTCCTAAGCAAGAATAAACTGAAATATTTGCTGTATCAAAAAAAATGAGATTTTCTATCTGATACACAGACTTCCATAGACTGGATCCTGTGCATTGACTGTAGTTAATGGTGATTTTTCATTGCAGGCTTTAGCTGCAGAATACTCTGGTAAAATGAACGTGGACTCAGGCATCACACAGTGCCATCTCTCTCTCTGAACATCACAGCTTGGCTGTGTAAGCTGTAATACTTGTAGACCCTAGGTCTTGTGTTCTTTACTAAGAACAGGAGTTTAGCTTCAGCCATATTTTGAAAACAGCATATTACATGTGAATAACACAAAGTAAGGAACAATATGGTTTTGGCCTATACAGCAGGAATTTTGAATGAACATTCAACAGGAAGGATTGGAAATGTAATATTCACTTACTGTGGTAAAACAAAAGCATCTGACTTTTTTGGTTTGCCATTCATAGTTTAAGTATGTGAGAATTCAGATATAGCCAAGCCAGATACTTCCTCATGGTAATTCAATATCAGCTTCCATTTGGAATCAAATGCATTTGCCAAAAAAATTTATTTTAAAATTGGTCTGCTAATAAGATTGTTCTCAAGGCAAATTCTAGTCTGAAATCTTTTGCAGCTGTATTATTCCTCTTTCCTTTCCAATGATTGTATATCTTTGTTTTTAAAGAGTATGTTTTTTCCATAATTAAGTTTAAGTCTGCTTGAAGATTTTATTCTCTCCCTTTATCTACCATTTAAAGAAAGTGTTTGTAGATTATTTGCAAAATAGTCCATGAACAGAAGAATGGTTTTAAGCAACTCTTATTAAAAACTGTGCTACAAATAATTTCTATTTTCACTGCTAAGCTAAAATATAACCCCTGACAATTCTTCAATGAACTGCTTAAAAAAATGGAATTAGTTTTATCCTCCCTGTGGTACAGGAGCCATGTTTCTTTTCAGCTGTATCCTGAATTGGGAAAACATAATCTTCCCTTAGGCCAACTCTTACTACAGCCCCTCTACAGAACATAGGTAGTACAAAAGCAATCTTCAACTTTAGGCACTCATTGTTTTAACTACATGAGTCAGGTAAAAAAGAATATCTTTGATTCCAATGTGCGTACAGACTGTAATCATGCAAACATAGTTAATTCATCATAGCCTTTCCCCATGATAAGTAGAATATATTACAGCAGCATAAGAAACTCCAGGTTTCTTAGTCTGGAGAAGTAAAGGCTCCAGGAAGACCTTACTACCGCCTTTCAATACTTAATAGTGGCTTATAAGAAAGATGAGAACTGATTTTCTGTTTCAGATTGCCCGTAGCAACAAAACAAGGGGCAATGGTTCAAAACTGAAAGATAAAAGATTTAGACCAGAAATAAATATGAAAACTTTTTTAATGAGAGTGGTGAAACACTGGAAAAAGTTGCCCACAGAGGTGGTGGATTCTCCATCACTGGCAATATTCAGGGTCAGTTTGGACAGTGCTCTCAGCAACACGGTCTAGTGAAGATGTCCCTGCTCATTGCAGAGGGTTTGGACTAGATGACCTTTAAAAGTTCCATCCAACACAAATTATTCTATGATTCCATGATTTTACTGTGGTGCATTCACAGCAGGATTTGTAGTTATCTAGTTATTATAATATAAAGCAAACAAACACTAAATGTCTCACTAATTGCCTAGCATCATCAGAATCCTACAAATTCAATGATACTTTAAAGTATTACTATTTTTTTTCTGTTTTTTTCCTATTGGCAGGTAGACATATCTCATTACCTAAATGATTGTTTCTAACTCTTGGGAATGTGAGTAATCAACACTATTAATAAAAACTAAGGGATGCAAAACCTAGTGTCAGCTGACACTTTTGTTAAAGGGGGGCAGCGTTTTTGTTTAGTCTAACAACTGTGTTTGACTTTAAATAGCAGTTCCCTTGCCAGAAAAAGGCTTCCCAACATATTATCCTCACACAAAGTTATCTAATAGCTTGATGATTAAGACTTTCAGGTCCAAAACCTGATAGCTGTCTTTTGGGATCCAGATTGCTGGGCACTTGACAAAGGTCTGGAGCTATCATTTTGTTGAAGGCTAGCTGCAGAAGCTGCCAAGAAACTGAATCTAATACTGAGCTGTCATCCTGCCTGAGCAAGATTGATAGTATCATCAATAAATCCATAAGGTAAAAGCAGAAATATGCCAATCAGTGGTTCTTGTGACAAAAAGGCAAGAGTGAGAACTGCAGGCAAGAGCCACTAAGGAAACTTATTATGAATTAAATTGCTGATAAATGTTATCTCTGCCACTAAAAGAGAGAATAAGCTATGCACAAAGCAATGACTCCATAAGAAAAGTGGGTATCACTGACAGCTCTTCTTAAGACTAAAAGGCTGTGCTGAGGCACTTGACTTCACAAATAATGGAAACTTCACAAATAATGTTAAAACAGGAGCAAAAGAGTGAGGTACAAATACAATTAAGCAATGCAAGTCAGATATTTTATCCTGTTCTTTTTCTTGCTTTCATACAAAAACACAACAGAATTCTTAGCAGCTGAATGAGAACACTGGAAATGTCTGCATGTTTAAAGGTTTTCTTTGCACCAGAAAGCAATATTGAGTAACATCAACACAAGTTATGGACCTGAAAACAAATACATTAATGTGAAACTATCCCTGAGTTAACTAAATTTGCTGCCAGCCTAGTCTTACTAGTGCAGACATAAGGAGGCTCCACTAACATGGTTGCATTTTATAATCAGAAATATTTTTTGATGTAAAGGCTGTGGACATTACACCTATTTAAAATAGATGACTGCACTAAGTTTCACGTATAGCATGTAGATATGCCTACAAATTACAGCATTTTTAGTCCCATCCAGAGAGAGGAGACCACAATTTTTAGTATGAATTCTTTTTGTAATCACAGTGGCAAACACTCACCTGAATTTGATAAATATTTCAACTTCATAAATAAATTCAATTTTCACTAATCAACATCTTCAGGGCACTTTTTCAATGGTAACAGAGAAAAAGAAATAACAGTAGCATCATATTTGATTTATACGTAAATGCACACACATGTATACATAATATCCTTCCAGGCAAATTATATGCTGTACATCTTCCCTTCCTTTCTATTCCATCTCTCTGATTCACTCATGATGTTCTCCTCATATTTTGTAAACCCTGCAGTTAAAAAGAATAGTCATGATTATTACTGAAACAATCACAGAACATACAAGAAACACAGAGACAATTCTTCATTGCTGTCCTTTTCTTACCAATGTAGGAGATGTTCCAGTTATCCAGACTGCAACCCACGGCAGGAGTTTGTACTGTATGAAAGTGAGACTCACAAGCTGAGAGCAAAATGAATCTGTTTATTGCAGAGCTAATACAGTACTTATACACTTAGTATGAGAATCTTTGTTCAGTCCTTCACAAACAACCTGGTTGCAGGCCTGTAATAAATCCATTGGCCTGACAGTTTGTTCGTTTCCTCAAGGTTTGCAGGCTTTCAAAGAAACAAGATGCCTTTCCTGCTCTCAGATAGTGTGTAATCTATTTTCTCTTGTTCTTCCCAGGGGTTTGCTACAGTGCCAGGCTTTGCTGTTTCCTTACAGGAATTATCTCTCTATCTGTGACTATAAAACCCAAAAACAATAAGACCTAAGATAGTATAAACCTTCAAAGGCTGGATAAGGTGGAGAGGGAAGTTATATAGAAAAAGACATACTAAGTGGTAAGCCTATCATTTAGAGAGCAAGTGCCGTATATCGCATGGGCTTTCCATGAAGGCTTGCTATTAGAAAGAGTCCGAGCTTCATAAAATGCAGATATTTTAAGAGTAGGAAAATCTCACAAAATATGATTTTTAGATTATTGAATATTTCACAGAAATACTGTAACCAACAGACCAGTTACTTTGAATGAATGGAATTAAGGAGCACAGTGGGAATGTCAACTCTGGGAAATACCAAAGAGAGAAATCTTTCCTCTCATATGTCAGATGCAAATCACAGAGAATTGCATAGGAATGCTGAACAATCACATCTCTTTTTATTTGACCAATTTTAGATGAAATTTCTTGTACCCTAACACTACCAATATAGTTTCAGCATCTGAAAAGAAAGCCTAGGTGATTAGGTCATATCAAGAAGTCTACTCATAAACAGGAGGTGAGAGGGAATCACTCTTGCGGACTACATAACACAACAAAATTTTCAAATTTAGTTGAAACTTTGTCTCTTTGTTATCTTGCTGAGGAATTCCCTGAAGGGAAAGACTAGGGGATAAAAAGATATAGGGGAAAATATGGTTGCTACTCCCTGGATGGAACATGGTCAGAACGCCCAGCTTCCCACTCAGGGGAAATGAAAGAGAGGGTGAAGCAGAGTAGACACAACATAGCCGGGCTCTGTTGAAACCCTTGCAAAGGAGGGAACTCAGTTGTACATTTTTTAGCTGATAAACTACACAGCAGCTGAAAATCAAGGCAGATAAAGAACAATGTTCTGTTGAATCCATGACATCACTCTCCTTGAAGCAAGGGATGCTCCCAACCCAAGATCATCTCAGATACTGTATTGAGATACCCACCCCCAAGATATGACCACTTCTCACTGAGTAAGATGTATGACTAAAGTCACTCAAGCTCCACTGAAACATAAAGAAATAATATAAAACTGAGTTAAGAATGGGGAGAAATTAGGGAAGACCCCATTATAACTTCTGGTATCAGCTGATAGGCTGAATGTGTCTCCTACCCCATGGAGACACCTACTGGGTAAGAACCCTACTCTCTTGCACACTGAATGATTATTTTGACCTAGCTTGTCCTGGTGATTCAAACAAGTTTGTATATTGCTTTGAATTAGTATATTGCTATGAATATGATTTGGACTCAGTGTCATAGGCTATGGAAATACTTATCCTGATTCTGTGAAAGCCAGAGAACACCACATGGTTTTGTCTGTACAGCAAAGAAACTGCTTTGCTGTTCATTGCAGATGTTCTCTGTCTCTCTGCTGCCATATGGGGATGGCCTAGAGTCCTGCTCTAAGGTTTTCAATTATATTCAGATAATCCAGACATTAAAAAAATCAGCAAACTGTAGAGAGAAACCACTGGTTGCCACTGCATTGGCCAGTCTCCTATAATTATTGATTTATGGAAGAGACCCACAAATTCAGAGTTCCTCAAATTAATTTCATTGCAGTCGTCAGGTCCTTATGGCTGGGAAAGCAGCCACCCTCTGAGGGTGCAGCTAATGCAGCAACCCAAAATATGCTACATATCAATGTGCTGCCTGCAACTCTGTGCCTTCACTTTCCCAGCAGAGAGCAGTGTGACCACCAAAGTCTTGGCCCTGCTTTCTAACAGGCTCTGTCATCTTGGCATAAATCTGAGGACCAGCATTGCCAGAGCTTCTTACACAATCAACATTACCTTTCAGAACAGCGATACTACCATCAAAGCTGCTTTTGTTCTTTTATGATTTAGATAAAAAACATAAAAGGAGTAGGAGACAATTATTAAGAACATTTCATTTAACCACTTAACAGCATACTTTGCAAATATTGGGATCTGTCTGCTGCAAGGGCAATAAATTGAGAACAGGGCAGCTGGCAGAAAGGATAGGATGAAAACTCTCAATCTATCTTTGCTGATGAACCAGAAGGACCAGAAAACATAATACAAGGTCAATCAGAACTGATCAGTTTAGTAGTGGTCTTACATCACTGCTAGCACTTTGTCCCCTGTATTTTCAGTGACCACCAGTTCAGAAGTTAGCTTGCAGAGGTTATGTCTACAATAACCCCCTCTTATAACAGGATTTTTACCCAGGCTGGTGTTATATACCACATATCCTTTTTTTTCTTTTTTCCTAATAAAACAATCACTTTAAAACTGATGTGAATACCAAACAAACAAATTTGATATTCCTGGCTTTGCTGTCCTAAGCAACTGCAAACAATAAATCTGTTCTCAGGGACTCATCTTTTTTGTGAGGGAAGTGAAACCTGCTTCCACAGCTGCAGACCTAAGAGACTTTTTGCAATGCAGAAAAGCTTATGAAGCTGGCTCATGGAGGTTAGGATGGACACCACTCATAGCTAATGCTCCCTTCACCAGTACACCTGTCCCTGCATGTAGTCAGTGTTATTGATTCTCTGAGTTGTCTACATATATTTATTGATACAGACACCTGTTTCTGAGGAGTGTTTGATAAAATAATAAGATTTAATAAATAATTACTAACCTTTGCAGAATAGGGCTGGAGGTTCTGTGGACACTGAGTTGCAGCTGAGCCAGCAGCATATCTTTTCCACCATCAAGGATAATAAGTACCTTGGCTGTATTAGGAAGAATGCTTCCTGCAGGGCAAGGGGGAGCTGATTCTTCTTCAGCTGTGCTTAGGACAGATGAGATCACACCTGGAGTATTCTGTCCAGTTCTGGGATCCCCAGTACAAGAGAAACAAGGACATACATAGAATCATAGAATCATAAAATCATAGGATCATTTGGTTTGGAAAATATATCTTAGGACATTGAGTCCAACCATTAACGTAACACTGCCATGCTCACTATTAAACTATGTCCTCAAACACCACAACTACACATTCTCCAGAGATGGTGACTCCACCATTTCCCTGGGAAGCTTGTTTCAGTGTTTGAGTAGCCTTTCCCTGAAGATATTTTTTCTAATATCCAATCTAAACCTCCTCTGGTGCAACTTGAGGGCATGTCATGTCACCCTCTTGCTTCCTACCTGAGAGAAGAGGCCAAGTCCCACCTCACTACAGCCTCCTTTGAGGTAGCTGTAGAAAGTGGTAAGGTTTTGCTCAGTTGATTTCTCTCCAGGCTGAACAAGCCCAGTTCCCTCAATTTCTCATGCCAGGGTTCAGCAAAAGGGCGTGAAAGGAAGATGATAAAGAAGCTGGAGCATCTGTCCTGTGAGGAAAGGCTGAGGTGGCTGTAACTGTTCAGCTGGAAGAAGAAAAGGCTCAGAGGAGAAGACTGACTTGCTCTCTGCCATTCAGTCAGTCAAGTAAAGCCTGGTGTAACTAAGAGCATTTTACAGCACAAATGAAGGTGATGTCTTACCGAGGCAGACAGTCATTCCCAGAGAATACAGAGAATTTCTAAGAGCTGCTCATTTGATTTATGGACACATTAAAATTATCTCAAACTGTTTCTCCACTGTGTCCAAGAGTTTCTATTCTGGTCACAAAGTTAGGTTTGTATTTGTAGAATTGCTCAGTACTGTACTTTTAATCTGCTTCTAATACATTTTGGAAAGGTGTGAGAAGAGCTCTACCAGCTTGGGCAAGGGTCATCTGGAAGGAGAATACTCTGTAGGAATCATATGGGGCTTATCCACAGGAGGCTGCATCCTCTGCCCTTTGGTACCTGAAGAAAAGAGCTGCGAGATACCTTAGAGGCACTCTGTGAACAGGTGGGGATTGTATGATCCAGCCATGAAAAAATCAGAGTATGAAAAAATCACAGGTTTTTGGTTTTTTGGTTTTTTGGTGTTTTTTTTTGTTTGTTTGTTTGGTTGGTTGGTTTTTTTTTTATAGTAGTACTGTGTTCTAAGTGACATCAAAGGTTTCAAGATTAATTTTTTTAAAATACTGACCCCTAATCACATGTTCTATGGAGATATATTTTTAAAAAGTCATATTTTAGTAGCTATATAAGGGTTCCATCAATTCATATGAAACAAACAAATGAATCAAAAGAGAGAACTGTGGGTAACTGATGGATCAGTTTATGTTGATTGCTTTTGCCAAGTTTGGAATCTAGCCAGTTAGACACATATACACAGCAGCTCTGTCAGCTCCCTGGAGCACCACTTAAGAATGCAAAGAAAAAGAAAAAGAAAGCCATACCTCTCACCAGATGTACAGGGAATCTGAAAGACAGGCTTTTGGCAAGCTTAGCAAGAATTTAGCCTGGCACATGAGGTCAAATGATCTTAGAAAATCAAACCAAAACTACACATCTAAAAGATAATGATCTAAATTCATCCAGTCCTGGAGAAAAGCGTGGCATTATGGCTGAGGAATGACTGTTGTAATCTTTCTGGATGGTTAAGACGGTCTCTAGGTCCTCTTACAGCTGCCTGATAACATTTTTCATCTAATGGATACAGTGCTGTACATACTGAAGTAACTGAGCAGCAGTCTGAGGGGAGAGAGACATTGTATGGCCTATTGTATTTCCTGGAATAATTTCTGTCTCACAGACAGCTGATTGCATTATACAGAAGATTTTGTGATCACATTACAATTTTGTGATCAATTCTGGTGACTAACTGGCTGCACTGCACTTCGAATTCTTCTGAATATCCCCACAAATAAGTGGGATGTGCATACTTGAGCCTTGCCATTCCTCTGTTTTTCTATGGCTGTCAATTATCCTTGTATTCGAATAACGCAAAACATTATCTCTGTTCTGCATCCCCATGTTTTTGCAACATCATAAAATATATAAACTGTCTTTCTTTCACCAAGTGTTTTTGTCATGGGATCTTGATGCTGACTATTATTCCGGATTACCATAAATCAGATGGCCCCATTACAGCAATGCACTGAGACTGGATATTACAAAAGGCATGAGTAATGATTTATACTGAGAATAGAATTCAGCAAAAAGGATTTTTAAAAAGAGAAATTAAACTGTCATGAAGAATGCAGGTGTTCAGTGAAAAATGAAATGACAGCATTATTTTCTCGTGACCTGTCTTCTGTGGGGGGAGAAGGAACTGCTGGTGACATCAGGATATCTTAGATGATGTCCTGAGTCAAATGAAAAATATATCACAAATTCATTTGAATCTACAATAGAAATAAAGATTAATATAATCTTGGCCATGTGGAACATGAATATTTCAGTTTTGGGTTTTTCTTTTTTAGGAAATAAGCTTTTGTACCAAGGATTCTGCTCTTCCCACCCACATGTTTTCCCTATTATATCAGATCTTAAAAACCAAAATTTTCTTAGATTTAATTTTGTCAGAAAGCTCCTCATGAACAAAGACATATGTAAAAACCTGCAAAGTGATAAAGAGATGGAAGTGGCTGAATTTGTTTTATTAATCTAGAATGTCAATGAAAAATCAATGGAGCACCAGGAGAGAGGGGCTGGTATGATCTTTTAATTATCAGAAGTTTACATCACCTTTTTTTTCACTAAAGATCTGAAAAGCAAAATAATAAGATCATTCACTGCAGCAAAACCAAGATCACAGTTTTTTCAGCAAATACCACCATTGAGTTTAAGCCATGATTAAATGTGAAATTGCTCCTATCTTTGGCAGTCCGACCTAACTGCTCCTCATCAGACCCTGAAAGTATTCAGCCACAGCATGAATCAAAGTAGGTCACAGTTCTCAGTGGATTTTGGCATCCATGTCAGTCACTGAAATTGAAAGTATGACCACTCTGTTTCCTGTTCCTAATAACAGGAATTCATCGCAAAAAAAAAAAAGTCTGTACCCTTTAAAGCTGACAGAGCAGAGCGTAGAAAGAGAGATCCTTGGACAGAACTCAAAGTGTGCAGTGGTGCTCTGAGCCCCCAGGAGCCTGCAGTTTGGCTGAGGTGATCTTTGCTGGACTCCTGAGAGAAAACTTTGCACCCACATGAATGAGGACTGTGCACTTGCTGATCTGGTACTCTCCCTTCTCTTGGGAAGAGTCCTTTGTGAGACCAGTGCTGAAATGAGAACTGGCAGCTCTGTGACTTCCAGTCAGGGGAAGTTGTAACAGACAGTTACGCTTTGTCCCTCTCACATGAGGCAGATACAGCAGACACAGACATTCAGTGAACAAAGCCATATCATTTGTTGTTCTCTTGCTCCTGCTTTTTTTTTTTTTTTCCAGAGCTGAGATTTTCAATTCTAGCAGCATGCAAATTCTGTGAGTTTTGACATAAATTATTGGAAGTTACCATGTTTTCCTGTTCACACAAGTTTAGGACAGCTTACATGCCATTTAAATATGCTACTTAAAGAGGGAAAATATGGGTAATGAAGCAAAGGTGTTCAGTCAGGGTTTGGTAAAATGAATCTTTACTGTTTTTCAAATTTTACTCATTTAGATAAATATAAGATACCAGATGAAGGAAGACAACTTATAACAAAGAACAACCTTTCATTGTCTTATTTTCTAATCAAACAATTTCTCTCTCATTTGAAAACACTGAAAACATCTACACCTGAAGCTGATGAGATTTTGGGTCTTGAAAGTAGTGGAGAATTAATTGCAAAGACACATGGAAGGTTAGTATCTTCTTGAAGAGATCTGCCTACAGTACTGCTTGCTGTGCAGTAGGATAAGGATCCAGAGAGCTGCATCACTCAGGAACACCAGCGGGAAAATGGCTGAATGCACGCTTAGCACAGTCACACGAGGCCAAGGTACATTTGGCTAAATGCCACTTCAAATCTTTGGAAGACTCCAAATCAGTTGTGGTAGCTGATATTGTTGTCTACTGGGACTCTACAGCCACATATTTAACCTACTAGAATATTTAACCAGTTAAGGAAAAGGATGCTTAGAAAACAGAAAATTGCCTACATTATCTAGAAAAATAATTCAAAAGAAAATATGGTAAACTCAACTGGTCAGAAGGAGGTTTCTTTCAGCATTTAAAATATATTAGGGATAGACAGACAAGCTTAAGCTTGTCAATAAATAATATAAACAAAAGCCATAGGAAAAACAGTATTAGAGTCGCCAAAATTGTAAGGATACCAGGGCCTAAAGTTCTCCTTTCATGGCTTCAAATCCAAGTAATTCCAGAACCCCAAGACTACACTAAAAACCAAGATTTACAGGCAGCAAGATATTGGGCAAATCTTTTATATTTAGTGACCTGGGTTTCTACAGAGTTAGACATACTGGCTACATGGAAAGCATCTGGGAGCATTCCCAGGCACTGGAACTCAACCATCCACACTAGAAAACTATTAAAAAAGTGCCTGTTACAATTTTGGCAGGTCATAACTAACTTCCTCCCAAGGACAACTCATTCCAGAGACATTTCCCAAAAGGCAGTTCACATGCAGCAGTGTGTTTTGGAGTTTATGAGAATTTGTTAGCATGGTCAATGGGCCATTGTGTGCCAGTTGGCCTAATTGTCTGGGAATGTTTCTGGGAATGTTTAATATAACAGTTTATTTGTGCCCAGTATTTTTGAGCCAGTGTAGCAGCTCACCACTATCAAAACGGGAGGATTTGTTCCTTCTCTTTACTACTTCTTATGTTCTCCATCATACCAGTTCTGGTGCTTGTCAGGCATTTTTCTGGGACACTTCAACTCTGTAACCTGGATAAATCCATTTGTTTCCTCTTGCTGGAGCAGGTAATTGCCAGTTTAGAAATTGGAATCGTGTCATTGATCAGTTTGGCAAGCACCAACATCAGCTCAAGGAATGCATGGCTGTTTCTGGAAAGGGGAGAAGAGTGAAATACCAGGGTGAAGTAGAATCTCTGCCCAAAAGTGCCAATGATGCATTAGGCTGTGCCTTGTGTGAATTACTGAGATGAATTCAGACTGTTATTTCAAGAGTAGCCTGAGCTGATGTAAGCCCTCACTGCTGCTACAAGCAGAGGGTCTTTTTGGCTGCTTTTTTCCAAAAGCTCATTTTCCATATCTCCTCCCTCCCTTGTGCCAACATAGCAATACATAGACAGTCATGAGGGAGCTGAACTGAGGAAATGATCCTCGGGAGAAAAAGTTAATCCTAACTTGCTGTAGTTCCTTGCATGGCAACAAGCGCTTCTGCCAAAACAAGGATCTCGAGTAGGGGCAACACTGTGGAAGTAAAGCTATCAGACTTAAGTAAAAGTTGGGGCAGCAATATCAGGATTTATCAGCTTAACCTGCTTATGGAACTGCAGTATTGTGTATTTCAAGAGGCATCTAAAAACCTTGAGAAGGTATTCAGATTAAACTATAGCAGAAAATTACTGAGAGGAGGAAAGGGCTTGTAGGCATCCTAAATATAGATAAGTATAGATAAGATAAATACCATTGTAAAATGAAAGACAGTTTGTAGAGATTTTCTTTATGATTCTTTTTATTTCTGTTATAAAATTTGTGTTTTCCTAATAGCATGAGCTGCCAGCTCCTATTAAAAAAAAAATACAACAAAATAAACAAATCTATATCTAACAGGATATGAGGCTCAAAAAAAATCTTGAAAGTTGTTTTGCTCTTTATGACAATCCAGAAACAGTTACCACAAACACCTTTGAGGTGCGACAACAAAATTCATGCTAGTGTGACATTTTTAGTACATGCAATTGCATTTTGCAACAGACAGGAGCCATATTAGATTCTTGGAATTCAGATTCAACTCCAGAACATCTCAGGGAGTACTTTTCATTACGCACTTGTGTAGGCTTTTTAGTGGTTTCAAACTGTTAATTATTTTCTTCTAACAAACGTAGTATCATCCACCGAAAAAGCTTTCTAATATTTTTTTCTTTTTTTGGCCTTAAGCCTCCCATATATCTTTTCCACTGGGAATTTTAAGATTTGATGCTCCTATTTGATGATTTAACTTTTTAATTTTTTTCCCAAGCTCTTTCCTCTCAAAGAACTTGCCAGGCTATTTAAAATAGTATCCAGTGAAGATCAATACTTGTTTTACTTCTCTTGTTTTAACTTTGCCCTATACTGATTTAGACCACTCAGGAAACTATCAGGGACAATATTCCAGTGCTTGCCACCCAGAAGTGTACTGCCAGTTGTGTCGTTCACTGCAACTGAAACTGTGATCCAACTATTTGAAAATAGAGCAGAGCTCAGGACTTCACAGCACCCACCAACATGCTGATTGATTACCTTGTATATTTATGAGTTAATTGAAGAAGGCAAAATCTGTAGTCAGAGGCAATAGTTCCTGTTAATCCAGCCCATAAAACTTGGGGAAAAGTGGAAAAAGGGAGGCATAAAAGCTTTCAGGAGCAAATTTTTTCTCGAAGCCTTCTTCAAGACATTTATGTAGTTTACGTACATGATTATATTTGAATGAGATTCTTCCACACAAAGCATTTTGTATTGGGATATCAATATTGAGATATATTTCCCATGGCACACCTAATAATATTTTTGGTTTTAAAACTGCAT